>NC_042972.1:5572698-5888413 GCF_901001165.1 Salmo trutta | reverse complement strand
TATCAACTGTCCAGAGTCTTTCAACGTCCAGAGTTTATCAACTGTCTATCAACTGTCCAGAGTCTATCAACTGTCCAGAGGTCTATCAACTGTCCATAGTCTATCAAACTGTCCAGTCTATCAACTGTCTATCAACTGTCCAGAGTTTATCAACTGTCTATCAACTGTCTATCAACTGTCTATCATCAGAATTATCAACTGTCCAGAGTTTATCAACTGTCCAGAGTAATCAACTGTCCAGAGTCTATCAACTGTCCAGAGTCTATCAACTTCCAGAGTCTATCATCTGTCCAGAGTCTATCAACTGTCTAGAGTCTATCAACTGTCTATCAAATGCAAGAGTTTATCAACTGTCCAGAGTTTATCAATGTCTATCAACTGTCCAGAGTTTATCAACTGTCCAGAGTTGATCAACTGTCCAGAGTTTATCAACTGTCCAGAGTCTATCAACTGTCCAGAGTCTATCAACTGTCCAGAGTTTATCAACTGTCCAGAGTCTATCAACTGTCTATCATCTGTCCAGAGTCTATCAACTGTCTATCAACTGTCCAGAGTCTATCAACTGTCCAGAGTCTATCAACTGTCCGAGTCTATCAACTCTCTATCAACTGTCCAGAGTTATCAAGGTTTATTACAACTGTCCAGAGTCTATCAACTGTCCAGAGTCTATCAACTGTCCAGAGTCTATCAACTGTCTATCAACTGTCCAGAGTCTATCAACTGTCCAGAGTTTATCAACTGTCCAGAGTCTATCAACTGTCTATCAACTGTCCAGAGTTTATCAAATGTCCAGAGTTTATCAACTGTCCAGAGTTTATCAACTGTCCAGAGTTTATCAACTGTCTATCAACTGTCCAGAGTTTATCAACTGTCCAGAGTTCATCAACTGTCCAGAGTTTATCAACTGTCTATCAAACTGTCCAGAGTTTATCAACTGTCTATCAACTGTCCAGAGATTATCAACTGTCTATCAACTGCCAGAGTTTATCAACTGTCCAGAGTTATCAACTGTCCAGAGTTTTCAACTGTCCGAGTTTTATCACTGTTTATCAACTGTCCAGAGTTTATCAACTGTCTATCAACTGTCCAGAGTTTATCAAACTGTCCAGAGTCTATCAACTGTCTATCAACTGTCCAGAGTTTATCAACTGTCCAGAGTTTATCAACTGTCCAGAGTTTATCAACTGTCCAGAGTCTATCAACTGTCCAGAGTTTATCAACTGTTTATCAACTGTCCAGAGTTTATCAACTGCCCAGAGTCAATCAACTGTCCAGAGTCTATCACTGTCCAGAGTTTATCAACTGTCCAGAGTTTATCAACTGTCCAGAGTTATCAACTGTTTATCAACGTCTAGAGTTTATCAACTGTCTATCAACTGTCTAGAGTTTATCAACTGTCCAGAGTCTATCAACTGTCCAGAGTCTATCAACTGTCCAGAGTTTATCAACTGTCTATCAACTGTCCAGAGTTTATCAACTGTCCAGCGTCTATCAACTGTCCAGGTTTATCAACTGTCCAGAGTTTATCAACTGTCTATCAACTGTCCAGAGTTTTCAACTGTCCAGAGTCTATCAACTGTCTATCAACTGTCCAGAGTTTATCAACTGTCCAGAGTTTATCACACTGTCCAGAGTTTATCAACTGTCCAGAGTTTATCAACTGTCTATCAACTGTCCAGAGTTTATCAACTGTCCAGAGTTTATCAATGTCCAGAGTTTATCAACTGTCTATCAACTGTCCAGAGTTTATCAACTGTCTATCAATGTCCAGAGATTATCAACTGTCTATCAACTGTCCAGAGTTATCAACTGTCAGAGTTTATCAAACTGTCAGAGTTTATCAAACTGTCCAGAGTTTATCAATTGTTATCAACTGTCCAGAGTTATCAACTGTCTATCAACTGTCCAGAGTTTATCAACTGTCCAGAGTCTATCAACTGTCTATCAAACTCGTCCACGAATTTATCAACTGTCCAGAGTTAATCAACTGTCCAGAGTTTATCAACTGTCCAGAGTCTATTCAACTGTCCAGAGTTTATCAACTGCCCAGAGTCAATCAAACTGTCCAGAGTCTATCAACCTGTCCAGAGTTTCTCAAATGTCCAGAGTTTATCAACTGTCCAGAGTCTATCCAACTGTCCAGAGTTTATCAACTGTTTATTCAACTGTCCAGCAGTCTATCAACTGTCCAGAGTTTATCAACTAGTTTATCAACTGTCAGAGTTTATCAAACTGTCCAGAGTCTATCAACTGTCTAGACTTTATCAACAGTCTATAACATGTCCAGAGTTTATCAACTGTTTATCAACTGTCCAGAGTCTATCAGCTGTCCAGAGTCTATCAACTGTCTAGAGTCTATCAACTGTCTATCAACTGTCAAGAGTTTATCAACTGTCCAGAGTTTATCAACTGTCTATCAACTGTCCAGAGTCTATCAACTGTTCAGAGTTTATCAACTGTCCAGAGTCTATCAACTGTCCAGAGTCTATCAACTGTCCAGAGTTTATCAACTGTCCAGAGTTTATCAACTGTCTATCAACTGTCCAGAGTTTATCAACTGTCCAGAGTTTATCAACTGTCCAGAGTTTATCAACTGTCTATCAACTGTCCAGAGATTATCAACTGTCTATCAACTGTCCAGAGTTTATCAACTGTCCAGAGTTTATCAACTGTCCAGAGTTTATCAACTGTCCAGAGTTTATCAACTGTCCAGAGTTTATCAACTGTCCAGAGTTTATCAACTGTCCAGAGTTTATCAACTGTCTATCAACTGTCCAGAGATTATCAACTGTCTATCAACTGTCCAGAGTTTATCAACTGTCCAGAGTTTATCAACTGTCCAGAGTTATCAACTTTTTATCCAACTGTCCAGAGTTATCAACTGTCTATCAACTGTCCAGAGTTTATCAACTGTCCAGAGTCTATCAACTGTCTATCAACTGTCCAGAGTTTATCAACTGTCCAGAGTTTATCAACTGTCCAGAGTTTATCAACTGTCCAGAGTCTATCAACTGTCCAGAGTTTATCAACTGTCCAGAGTCTATCAACTGTCCAGAGTCTATCAACTGTCCAGAGTTTATCAACTGTCCAGAGTTTATCAACTGTCCAGAGTCTATCAACTGTCCAGAGTATATCAACTGTCCAGAGTTTATCAACTGTTTATCAACTGTCCAGAGTCTATCAACTGTCCAGAGTTTATCAACTGTTTATCAACTGTCCAGAGTTTATCAACTGTCCAGAGTCTATCAACTGTCCAGAGTCTATCAACAGTCTATCAACTGTCCAGAGTTTATCAACTGTTTATCAACTGTCCAGAGTCTATCAGCTGTCCAGAGTCTATCAACTGTCTAGAGTCTATCAACTGTCTATCAACTGTCAAGAGTTTATCAACTGTCCAGAGTTTATCAACTGTCTATCAACTGTCCAGAGTCTATCAACTGTTCAGAGTTTATCAACTGTCCAGAGTCTATCAACTGTCCAGAGTCTATCAACTGTCCAGAGTTTATCAACTGTCCAGAGTTTATCAACTGTCCAAAGTCTATCAACTGTCTATCAACAGTCCAGAGTCTATCAACTGTCTATCAACTGTCCAGAGTCTATCAACTGTCCAGAGTCTATCAACTGTCTATCAACTGTCCAGAGTTTATCAACTGTCCAGAGTCTTTCAACTGTCCAGAGTTTATCAACTGTCTATCAACTGTCCAGAGTCTATCAACTGTCCAGAGTCTATCAACTGTCCATAGTCTATCAACTGTCCAGAGTCTATCAACTGTCTATCAACTGTCCAGAGTTTATCAACTGTCTATCAACTGTCTATCAACTGTCTATCATCAGAAATTATCAACTGTCCAGAGTTTATCAACTGTCCAGAGTTAATCAACTGTCCAGAGTCTATCAACTGTCCAGAGTCTATCAACTTTCCAGAGTCTATCATCTGTCCAGAGTCTATCAACTGTCTAGAGTCTATCAACTGTCTATCAACTGTCAAGAGTTTATCAACTGTCCAGAGTTTATCAACTGTCTATCAACTGTCCAGAGTCTATCAACTGTCCAGAGTTGATCAACTGTCCAGAGTCTATCAACTGTCCAGAGTCTATCAACTGTCCAGAGTCTATCAACTGTCCAGAGTTTATCAACTGTCCAGAGTCTATCAACTGTCTATCATCTGTCCAGAGTCTATCAACTGTCTATCAACTGTCCAGAGTCTATCAACTGTCCAGAGTCTATCAACTGTCCAGAGTCTATCAACTCTCTATCAACTGTCCAGAGTTTATCAACTGTTTATCAACTGTCCAGAGTCTATCAACTGTCCAGAGTCTATCAACTGTCCAGAGTCTATCAACTGTCTATCAACTGTCCAGAGTCTATCAACTGTCCAGAGTTTATCAACTGTCCAGAGTCTATCAACTGTCTATCAACTGTCCAGAGTTTATCAACTGTCCAGAGTTTATCAACTGTCCAGAGTTTATCAACTGTCCAGAGTTTATCAACTGTCTATCAACTGTCCAGAGTTTATCAACTGTCCAGAGTTCATCAACTGTCCAGAGTTTATCAACTGTCTATCAACTGTCCAGAGTTTATCAACTGTCTATCAACTGTCCAGAGATTATCAACTGTCTATCAACTGTCCAGAGTTATCAACTGTCCAGAGTTTATCAACTGTCCAGAGTTTATCAACTGTCCAGAGTTTATCAACTGTTTATCAACTGTCCAGAGTTTATCAACTGTCTATCAACTGTCCAGAGTTTATCAACTGTCCAGAGTCTATCAACTGTCTATCAACTGTCCAGAGTTTATCAACTGTCCAGAGTTTATCAACTGTCCAGAGTTTATCAACTGTCCAGAGTCTATCAACTGTCCAGAGTTTATCAACTGTTTATCAACTGTCCAGAGTTTATCAACTGCCCAGAGTCAATCAACTGTCCAGAGTCTATCAACTGTCCAGAGTTTATCAACTGTCCAGAGTTTATCAACTGTCCAGAGTTTATCAACTGTTTATCAACTGTCTAGAGTTTATCAACTGTCTATCAACTGTCTAGAGTTTATCAACTGTCCAGAGTCTATCAACTGTCCAGAGTCTATCAACTGTCCAGAGTTTATCAACTGTCTATCAACTGTCCAGAGTTTATCAACTGTCCAGAGTCTATCAACTGTCCAGAGTTTATCAACTGTCCAGAGTTTATCAACTGTCTATCAACTGTCCAGAGTTTATCAACTGTCCAGAGTCTATCAACTGTCTATCAACTGTCCAGAGTTTATCAACTGTCAGATTTATACAAATGTCAGAACTGTCCAGAGTTTATCAACTGTCCAGAGTTTATCAACTGTCTATCAACTGTCCAGAGTTTATCAACTGTCCAGAGTTTATCAACTGTCCAGAGTTTATCAACTGTCTATCAACTGTCCAGAGTTTATCAACTGTCTATCAACTGTCCAGAGATTATCAACTGTCTATCAACTGTCCAGAGTTTATCAACTGTCCAGAGTTTATCAACTGTCCAGAGTTTATCAACTGTCCAGAGTTTATCAACTGTTTATCAACTGTCCAGAGTTTATCAACTGTCTATCAACTGTCCAGAGTTTATCAACTGTCCAGAGTCTATCAACTGTCTATCAACTGTCCAGAATTTATCAACTGTCCAGAGTTAATCAACTGTCCAGAGTTTATCAACTGTCCAGAGTCTATCAACTGTCCAGAGTTTATCAACTGCCCAGAGTCAATCAACTGTCCAGAGTCTATCAACTGTCCAGAGTTTATCAACTGTCCAGAGTTTATCAACTGTCCAGAGTCTATCAACTGTCCAGAGTTTATCAACTGTTTATCAACTGTCCAGAGTCTATCAACTGTCCAGAGTTTATCAACTGTTTATCAACTGTCCAGAGTTTATCAACTGTCCAGAGTCTATCAACTGTCTAGACTTTATCAACAGTCTATCAACTGTCCAGAGTTTATCAACTGTTTATCAACTGTCCAGAGTCTATCAGCTGTCCAGAGTCTATCAACTGTCTAGAGTCTATCAACTGTCTATCAACTGTCAAGAGTTTATCAACTGTCCAGAGTTTATCAACTGTCTATCAACTGTCCAGAGTCTATCAACTGTTCAGAGTTTATCAACTGTCCAGAGTCTATCAACTGTCCAGAGTCTATCAACTGTCCAGAGTTTATCAACTGTCCAGAGTTTATCAACTGTCTATCAACTGTCCAGAGTTTATCAACTGTCCAGAGTTTATCAACTGTCCAGAGTTTATCAACTGTCTATCAACTGTCCAGAGATTATCAACTGTCTATCAACTGTCCAGAGTTTATCAACTGTCCAGAGTTTATCAACTGTCCAGAGTTTATCAACTGTCCAGAGTTTATCAACTGTTTATCAACTGTCCAGAGTTTATCAACTGTCCAGAGTTTATCAACTGTCCAGAGTTTATCAACTGTCTATCAACTGTCCAGAGATTATCAACTGTCTATCAACTGTCCAGAGTTTATCAACTGTCCAGAGTTTTTCAACTGTCCAGAGTTTATCAACTGTCCAGAGTTTATCAACTTTTTATCAACTGTCCAGAGTTTATCAACTGTCTATCAACTGTCCAGAGTTTATCAACTGTCCAGAGTCTATCAACTGTCTATCAACTGTCCAGAATTTATCAACTGTCCAGAGTTTATCAACTGTCCAGAGTTTATCAACTGTCCAGAGTCTATCAACTGTCCAGAGTTTATCAACTGCCCAGAGTCAATCAACTGTCCAGAGTCTATCAACTGTCCAGAGTTTATCAACTGTCCAGAGTTTATCAACTGTCCAGAGTCTATCAACTGTCCAGAGTTTATCAACTGTTTATCAACTGTCCAGAGTCTATCAACTGTCCAGAGTTTATCAACTGTTTATCAACTGTCCAGAGTTTATCAACTGTCCAGAGTCTATCAACTGTCCAGAGTCTATCAACAGTCTATCAACTGTCCAGAGTTTATCAACTGTTTATCAACTGTCTAGAGTCTATCAGCTGTCCAGAGTCTATCAACTGTCTAGAGTCTATCAACTGTCTATCAACTGTCAAGAGTTTATCAACTGTCCAGAGTTTATCAACTGTCTATCAACTGTCCAGAGTCTATCAACTGTTCAGAGTTTATCAACTGTCCAGAGTCTATCAACTGTCCAGAGTCTATCAACTGTCCAGAGTTTATCAACTGTCCAGAGTTTATCAACTGTCCAAAGTCTATCAACTGTCTATCAACAGTCCAGAGTCTATCAACTGTCTATCAACTGTCCAGAGTCTATCAACTGTCCAGAGTCTATCAACTGTCCAGAGTCTATCAACTGTCTATCAACTGTCCAGAGTTTATCAACTGTCCAGAGTCTTTCAACTGTCCAGAGTTTATCAACTGTCTATCAACTGTCCAGAGTCTATCAACTGTCCAGAGTCTATCAACTGTCCATAGTCTATCAACTGTCCAGAGTCTATCAACTGTCTATCAACTGTCCAGAGTTTATCAACTGTCTATCAACTGTCTATCAACTGTCTATCATCAGAAATTATCAACTGTCCAGAGTTTATCAACTGTCCAGAGTTAATCAACTGTCCAGAGTCTATCAACTGTCCAGAGTCTATCAACTTTCCAGAGTCTATCATCTGTCCAGAGTTTATCAACTGTCTAGAGTCTATCAACTGTCTATCAACTGTCAAGAGTTTATCAACTGTCCAGAGTTTATCAACTGTCTATCAACTGTCCAGAGTCTATCAACTGTCCAGAGTTGATCAACTGTCCAGAGTTTATCAACTGTCCAGAGTCTATCAACTGTCCAGAGTCTATCAACTGTCCAGAGTTTATCAACTGTCCAGAGTCTATCAACTGTCTATCATCTGTCCAGAGTCTATCAACTGTCTATCAACTGTCCAGAGTCTATCAACTGTCCAGAGTCTATCAACTGTCTATCAACTGTCCAGAGTTTATCAACTGTTTATCAACTGTCCAGAGTCTATCAACTGTCCAGAGTCTATCAACTGTCCAGAGTCTATCAACTGTCTATCAACTGTCCAGAGTCTATCAACTGTCCAGAGTTTATCAACTGTCCAGAGTCTATCAACTGTCTATCAACTGTCCAGAGTTTATCAACTGTCCAGAGTTTATCAACTGTCCAGAGTTTATCAACTGTCTATCAACTGTCCAGAGTTTATCAACTGTCTATCAACTGTCCAGAGTTTATCAACTGTCCAGAGTCTATCAACTGTCTATCAACTGTCCAGAGTTTATCAACTGTCCAGAGTTTATCAACTGTCCAGAGTTTATCAACTGTCCAGAGTTTATCAACTGTCTATCAACTGTCCAGAGTTTATCAACTGTCCAGAGTTTATCAAATGTCCAGAGTTTATCAACTGTCTATCAACTGTCCAGAGTTTATCAACTGTCTATCAACTGTCCAGAGATTATCAACTGTCTATCAACTGTCCAGAGTTTATCAACTGTCCAGAGTTTATCAACTGTCCAGAGTTTATCAACTGTCCAGAGTTTATCAACTGTTTATCAACTGTCCAGAGTTTATCAACTGTCTATCAACTGTCCAGAGTTTATCAACTGTCCAGAGTCTATCAACTGTCTATCAACTGTCCAGAATTTATCAACTGTCCAGAGTTAATCAACTGTCCAGAGTTTATCAACTGTCCAGAGTCTATCAACTGTCCAGAGTTTATCAACTGCCCAGAGTCAATCAACTGTCCAGAGTCTATCAACTGTCCAGAGTTTATCAACTGTCCAGAGTTTATCAACTGTCCAGAGTCTATCAACTGTCCAGAGTTTATCAACTGTTTATCAACTGTCCAGAGTCTATCAACTGTCCAGAGTTTATCAACTGTTTATCAACTGTCCAGAGTTTATCAACTGTCCAGAGTCTATCAACTGTCTAGACTTTATCAACAGTCTATCAACTGTCCAGAGTTTATCAACTGTTTATCAACTGTCCAGAGTCTATCAGCTGTCCAGAGTCTATCAACTGTCTAGAGTCTATCAACTGTCTATCAACTGTCAAGAGTTTATCAACTGTCCAGAGTTTATCAACTGTCTATCAACTGTCCAGAGTCTATCAACTGTTCAGAGTTTATCAACTGTCCCAGAGTCTATCAACTGTCCAGAGTCTATCAACTGTCCAGAGTTTATCAACTGTCCAGAGTTTATCAACTGTCTATCAACTGTCCAGAGTTTATCAACTGTCCAGAGTTTATCAACTGTCCAGAGTTTATCAACTGTCTATCAACTGTCCAGAGATTATCAACTGTCTATCAACTGTCCAGAGTTTATCAACTGTCCAGAGTTTATCAACTGTCCAGAGTTTATCAACTGTCCAGAGTTTATCAACTGTTTATCAACTGTCCAGAGTTTATCAATTGTCCAGAGTTTATCAACTGTCCAGAGTTTATCAACTGTCTATCAACTGTCCAGAGATTATCAACTGTCTATCAACTGTCCAGAGTTTATCAACTGTCCAGAGTTTATCAACTGTCCAGAGTTTATCAACTGTCCAGAGTTTATCAACTTTTTATCAACTGTCCAGAGTTTATCAACTGTCTATCAACTGTCCAGAGTTTATCAACTGTCCAGAGTCTATCAACTGTCTATCAACTGTCCAGAATTTATCAACTGTCCAGAGTTTATCAACTGTCCAGAGTTTATCAACTGTCCAGAGTCTATCAACTGTCCAGAGTTTATCAACTGCCCAGAGTCAATCAACTGTCCAGAGTCTATCAACTGTCCAGAGTTTATCAACTGTCCAGAGTTTATCAACTGTCCAGAGTCTATCAACTGTCCAGAGTTTATCAACTGTTTATCAACTGTCCAGAGTCTATCAACTGTCCAGAGTTTATCAACTGTTTATCAACTGTCCAGAGTTTATCAACTGTCCAGAGTCTATCAACTGTCCAGAGTCTATCAACAGTCTATCAACTGTCCAGAGTTTATCAACTGTTTATCAACTGTCCAGAGTCTATCAGCTGTCCAGAGTCTATCAACTGTCTAGAGTCTATCAACTGTCTATCAACTGTCAAGAGTTTATCAACTGTCCAGAGTTTATCAACTGTCTATCAACTGTCCAGAGTCTATCAACTGTTCAGAGTTTATCAACTGTCCAGAGTCTATCAACTGTCCAGAGTCTATCAACTGTCCAGAGTTTATCAACTGTCCAGAGTTTATCAACTGTCCAAAGTCTATCAACTGTCTATCAACAGTCCAGAGTCTATCAACTGTCTATCAACTGTCCAGAGTCTATCAACTGTCCAGAGTCTATCAACTGTCCAGAGTCTATCAACTGTCTATCAACTGTCCAGAGTTTATCAACTGTCCAGAGTCTTTCAACTGTCCAGAGTTTATCAACTGTCTATCAACTGTCCAGAGTCTATCAACTGTCCAGAGTCTATCAACTGTCCATAGTCTATCAACTGTCCAGAGTCTATCAACTGTCTATCAACTGTCCAGAGTTTATCAACTGTCTATCAACTGTCTATCAACTGTCTATCATCAGAAATTATCAACTGTCCAGAGTTTATCAACTGTCCAGAGTTAATCAACTGTCCAGAGTCTATCAACTGTCCAGAGTCTATCAACTTTCCAGAGTCTATAATCTGTCCAGAGTCTATCAACTGTCTAGAGTCTATCAACTGTCTATCAACTGTCAAGAGTTTATCAACTGTCCAGAGTTTATCAACTGTCTATCAACTGTCCAGAGTCTATCAACTGTCCAGAGTTGATCAACTGTCCAGAGTTTATCAACTGTCCAGAGTCTATCAACTGTCCAGAGTCTATCAACTGTCCAGAGTTTATCAACTGTCCAGAGTCTATCAACTGTCTATCATCTGTCCAGAGTCTATCAACTGTCTATCAACTGTCCAGAGTCTATCAACTGTCCAGAGTATATCAACTGTCTATCAACTGTCCAGAGTTTATCAACTGTTTATCAACTGTCCAGAGTCTATCAACTGTCCAGAGTCTATCAACTGTCCAGAGTCTATCAACTGTCTATCAACTGTCCAGAGTCTATCAACTGTCCAGAGTTTATCAACTGTCCAGAGTCTATCAACTGTCTATCAACTGTCCAGAGTTTATCAACTGTCCAGAGTTTATCAACTGTCCAGAGTTTATCAACTGTCCAGAGTTTATCAACTGTCTATCAACTGTCCAGAGTTTATCAACTGTCTATCAACTGTCCAGAGATTATCAACTGTCTATCAACTGTCCAGAGTTTATCAACTGTCCAGAGTTTATCAACTGTCCAGAGTTTATCAACTGTCCAGAGTTTATCAACTGTTTATCAACTGTCCAGAGTTTATCAACTGTCTATCAACTGTCCAGAGTTTATCAACTGTCCAGAGTCTTTCAACTGTCTATCAACTGTCCAGAGTTTATCAACTGCCCAGAGTCAATCAACTGTCCAGAGTCTATCAACTGTCCAGAGTTTATCAACTGTCCAGAGTTTATCAACTGTCCAGAGTCTATCAACTGTCCAGAGTTTATCAACTGTTTATCAACTGTCCAGAGTCTATCAACTGTCCAGAGTTTATCAACTGTTTATCAACTGTCCAGAGTTTATCAACTGTCCAGAGTCTAACAACTGTCTACAACTGTCCAGAGTTTATCAACTGTTTATCAACTGTCCAGAGTCTATCAACTGTCCAGAGTCTATCAACTGTCCAGAGTCTATCAACTGTCTATCAACTGTCCAGAGTCTATCAACTGTCCAGAGTTTATCAACTGTCCAGAGTCTATCAACTGTCCAGAGTCTATCAACTGTCTATCAACTGTCCAGAGTTTATCAACTGTCAAGTGTCTATCAACTGTCTATCAACTGTCTATCATCTTTCCAGAGTTTATCAACTGTCCAGAGTTAATCAACTGTCCAGAGTTTATCAACTGTCCGGAGTTAATCAACTGTCCAGAGTTTATCAACTCTCTATCAACTGTCCAGAGTTTATCAACTGTCCAGAGTCTATCAACTGTCCAGAGTTTATCAACTGTCCAGAGACTTTCAACTGTCTATCAACTGTCCAGAGTTTATCAACTGTCCAGAGTCTATCAACTGTTCAGAGTTTATCAACTGTCCAGAGTCTATCAACTGTCCAGAGTCTATCAACTGTCCAGAGTTTATCAACTGTCCAGAGTTTATCAACTGTCCAAAGTCTATCAACTGTCTATCAACATTCCAGAGTCTATCAACTGTCTATCAACTGTCCAGAGTCTATCAACTGTCCAGAGTCTATCAACTGTCCAGAGTCTATCAACTGTCTATCAACTGTCCAGAGTTTATCAACTGTCCAGAGTCTTTCAACTCTCCAGAGTTTATCAACTGTCTATCAACTGTCCAGAGTCTATCAACTGTCCAGAGTCTATCAACTGTCCATAGTCTATCAACTGTCCAGAGTCTATCAACTGTCTATCAACTGTCCAGAGTTTATCAACTGTCTATCAACTGTCTATCAACTGTCTATCATCAGAAATTATCAACTGTCCAGAGTTTATCAACTGTCCAGAGTTAATCAACTGTCCAGAGTCTATCAACTGTCCAGAGTCTATCAACTTTCCAGAGTCTATCAGCTGTCCAGAGTCTATCAACTGTCTAGAGTCTATCAACTGTCTATCAACTGTCAAGAGTTTATCAACTGTCCAGAGTTTATCAACTGTCTATCAACTGTCCAGAGTCTATCAACTGTCCAGAGTTGATCAACTGTCCAGAGTTTATCAACTGTCCAGAGTCTATCAACTGTCCAGAGTCTATCAACTGTCCAGAGTTTATCAACTGTCCAGAGTCTATCAACTGTCTATCATCTGTCCAGAGTCTATCAACTGTCTATCAACTGTCCAGAGTCTATCAACTGTCCAGAGTCTATCAACTGTCCAGAGTCTATCAACTGTCTATCAACTGTCCAGAGTCTATCAACTGTCCAGAGTCTATCAACTGTCTATCAACTGTCCAGAGTTTATCAACTGTCCAGTGTCTATCAACTGTCTATCAACTGTCTATCATCTTTCCAGAGTTTATCAACTGTCCAGAGTTAATCAACTGTCCAGAGTTTATCAACTGTCCGGAGTTAATCAACTGTCCAGAGTTTATCAACTCTCTATCAACTGTCCAGAGTTTATCAACTGTCCAGAGTCTATCAACTGTCCAGAGTTTATCAACTGTCCAGAGTCTTTCAACTGTCTATCAACTGTCCAGAGTTTATCAACTGTCCAGAGTCTATCAACTGTTCAGAGTTTATCAACTGTCCAGAGTCTATCAACTGTCCAGAGTCTATCAACTGTCCAGAGTTTATCAACTGTCCAGAGTTTATCAACTGTCCAAAGTCTATCAACTGTCTATCAACTGTCCAGAGTTTATCAACTGTCCAGAGTCTATCAACTGTCTATCAACAGTCCAGAGTCTATCAACTGTCTATCAACTGTCCAGAGTCTATCAACTGTCCAGAGTCTATCAACTGTCCAGAGTCTATCAACTGTCTATCATCTGTCCAGAGTTTATCAACTGTCCAGAGTCTTTCAACTGTCCAGAGTTTATCAACTGTCTATCAACTGTCCAGAGTCTATCAACTGTCCAGAGTCTATCAACTGCCCATAGTCTATCAACTGTCCAGAGTCTATCAACTGTCTATCAACTGTCCAGAGTTTATCAACTGTCTATCAACTGTCTATCAACTGTCTATCATCAGAAATTATCAACTGTCCAGAGTTTATCAACTGTCCAGAGTTAATCAACTGTCCAGAGTCTATCAACTGTCGAGAGTCTATCAACTTTCCAGAGTCTATCAGCTGTCCAGAGTCTATCAACTGTCTAGAGTCTATCAACTGTCTATCAACTGTCAAGAGTTTATCAACTGTCCAGAGTTTATCAACTGTCTATCAACTGTCCAGAGTCTATCAACTGTCCAGAGTTTATCAACTGTCCAGAGTCTATCAACTGTCTATCATCTGTCCAGAGTCTATCAACTGTCTATCAACTGTCCAGAGTCTATCAACTGTCCAGAGTCTATCAACTGTCCAGAGTCTATCAACTGTCTAGAGTTTAACATCTGTCTATCAACTGTCCAGAGTCTATCAACTGTCCAGAGTCTATCAACTGTCTAGAGTTTAACAACTGTCTATCAACTGTCCAGAGTCTATCAACTGTCCAGAGTCTATCAACTGTCCAGAGTTTATCAACTGTCCAGAGTCTATCAACTGTCCAGAGTCTATCAACTGTCTAGAGTTTATCAACTGTCCAGAGTTTATCAACTGTCCAGAGTCTATCAACTGTCTATCAACTGTCCAGAGTCTATCAACTGTCCAGAGTTTATCATCTGTCCAGAGTTTATCAACTGTCCAGAGTTTATCAACTGTCCAGAGTTTATCAACTGTCCAGAGTCTATCAACTGTCTATCAACTGTCCAGAGTTTATCATCTGTCCAGAGTTTATCAACTGTCCAGAGTTTATCAACTGTCTATCAACTGTCCAGAGTTTAACATCTGTCCAGAGTTAATCATCAACTATCTATCAACTGTCCAGTCCCATAGGGTGGGGCACAGCGTCGTCCGGGTTTGGCCGGAGTAGGCCGTCATTGTTAATAAGAATTTGATCTTAACTGACTTGCCTAGTTAAATAAAGTTTAAATTAAAAATAAATAAAAAATGTGCTGAGAAAAAATACTGTAGGGCATGTAGACCATGGACGGGCAACTGGTAACCCTTGAAGGCCCTCGAATCAATTTCCCCAGTTTTTTTTAGGAACTCAGTTGGGGTCTCAAATTGGAATAGTAGAATACACAAGGTGCAATTTCAAAATGTAGTTGTGCATCAGCAGTTTCTCTTGTTATGTCAGTCAATGAGTCATTCATTTAGCCCTTGTCAGCTAACATTATTTTATTTATAAGTTATAAGTTAGCTTTTATAGTTGATTTTATTAGTCAGTCTCACTTAATATATCATATAAAAAAATGCTAACATTTCTCTCCACCCTATGGCAAAATGTGTAGAATTGCAGCAAACTTGCTTTAAAACCGCAACACTTTCTCTACGCCCCATGGCAAAATGTGTAGAATTGGACTAAATTAAATCTGAAACTTAAAAAAATGTCACTCTGCGAGCAACTGCGGCCTCTCATGATCAGTTCAGAATTTTTTTGTGGCCCCCAACCCCATCAAATTTGCCCATCTCTGATGTAGGACTATTGTCAGTATTTGTCAACATAGGCCTGTAAAAAAACTGAAAAGAGGTGCGTGCATATGTATTCACCCCCTTTACTATGAGTGCCTAAACAAGATCTGGTGCAACCAATTACCTTCAGAAGTCAAATAATTAGTTAAATAAAGTCCACCTGTGTGCAATCTAAGTGTCACATGACCTGTCACATGATCTCAGTATATATATATATATACCTGTTCTGAAAGGCCCCAGAGTCTGCAACACCACTAAGCAAAGGGCACCTCCAAGCAAGTGGCACCATGAACACCAAGGAGCTCTCCAAACAGGTCAGGGACAAAGTTGTGGAGAAGTACAGATTAGGGTTGGGTTATAAAAAAATATCAGAAACTTTGAACATCCCACGGAGCACCATTAAATCCATTATTAAAAATGGAAAGAATATGGAACCGCAACAAACCTGTCAAGAGAGGGCCACCCACCAAAAGTCTCGTACCAGGCAAGGAGGGCATTAATCCGAGAGGCAACAAAGAGATCAAAGAAATAACCCTGAAGGAGCTGCAAAGCTCCACAGCGGAGATTGGAGTATCTGTTCATAGGACCACTTTAAGTCCTACACTCCACAGAGCTGGGCTTTACGGAAGAGTGGCCAGAAAAAAAGCCATTGCTTAAAGAAATAAATAAAGCGGCGCAGGTCCTAATCCAGGCACTTGTCATCTCCCGTCTGGATTACTGCAACTCGCTGTTGGCTGGGCTCCCTGCCTGTGCCATTAAACCCCTACAACTCATCCAGAATGCTGCAGCCCGTCTGGTGTTCAACCTTCCCAAGTTCTCTCACATCACCCCGCTCCTCCGCTCTCTCCACTGGCTTCCAGTTGAAGCTCGCATCCGCTACAAGACCATGGTGCTTGCCTACGGAGCCGTGAGGGGAACGGCACCTCTGTACCTTCAGGCTCTGATCAGTCCTTACACCCAAACGAGGGCACTGCGCTCATCTACCGCTGGCCTGCTGGCCCCCCTACCTCTGAGGAAGCACAGTTCCCGCTCAGCCCAGTCAAAACTGTTCGCTGCTCTGGCACCCCTATGGTGGAACAAGCTCCCTCACGACGCCAGGACAGCGGAGTCAATCACCACCTTCCGGAGACACCTGAAACCCCACCTCTTTAAGGAATACCTAGGATAGGATAAAGTAATCCTTCTAACCCCCCCCCCCCCCCCCCCCCCCCCTAAAAGATTTAGATGCACTATTGTAAAGTGGTTGTTCCACTGGATATCATAAGGTGAATGCACCAATTTGTAAGTCGCTCTGGATAAGAGCGTCTGCTAAATGACTTAAATGTAAATGTAAATATGGAAGAAGGTACTCTGGTTAGATGTGACTAAAATTGAGCTTTTTGGCCAACAAGGAAAATGAAAATGCTATGTCTGGCGCAAACCCAACACATCTCATCACCAAGAGAATACCATTGCCACAGTGAAGCATGATGGTGACAGCATCATGCTGTGGGTATGTTTTTCATTGGCAGGGACTGGGAAACTGGTCAGAAGTGAAGGAATGATGCATGGCGCTAAATACAGGGAAATTATTGAGGGAAACCTGTTTCAGTCTTCAAGAGATTTGAGACTGGGACAGAGGTTCACCTTCCAGCAGGACAATGACCCTAAGCATACTACTAAAGGGGAAACATTTAAATGTCTTGGAATGGCCTAGTCAATGCCCAGACCTCAATTAAATTGAGAACGTGTGGTGTGACTTCAAGATTGCTGTACACCAGCAGAACCCATCCAGCGGAGCTGGAGCAGTTTTGCCTTGAAGAATGGGCAAAAGTCCCAGTGGCTAGATGTGCCAAGCGTATAGAGACATACCCCAAGAGACTTGCAGTTGTAATTGCTGCAAAAGGTGGCTCTACAAATTATTGACTTTGGGGGGGTGAATAGTTATGCACGCTCAAGTTCTGTTTTGTTTGTCTTATTTCATGTTTGTTTCACAATCAAAAATATTTTGCATCGTCAAAGTGGTAGGCATGTTATACAAACCTCCAAAAAATCTACTTTAATTTCAGGTTGTAAGGCAACAAAATAGGAAAAATGCTAAGGTGGTGAATACTTTCGCAAGCCACTGTACAGGCTTCCTGGGCCATATACAGCGTTCATCACTGAGTTCCCTGAATTCCTGTTGGACCTTGTAGTCATGGGTGATAATATCAATTTTTTTGTGACTTCAATATTCATATGGAAAAGTCCACAGACCCACTCCAAAAGTCTCGGGACCTACACATTGCCACAATTATAGCCTGGATCTAGTTTTGTCCAGGATATGATTGTAATCACAACAAATACAACAAATACTATGCTCAGACATCAACTAAGAAATTATCGGTCAACCCAAAGATTCCCAAAGTAGATGCCCTTCCAGACTAACCTCCACCTACCCAAGGACGTGAGAGTACAATGATTGACCTATCTGATGATCGAAATTTAACCTTGCGTAATACCCTAGATGCAGTCGCACCCCTAAAAACAAACATTTGTCACAAGAAATTTGCTCCCTGGTATACAGAAAATACCCGAGCCCTGACGCAAGCTTCCAGAAAATTGAAACCGAAATGGCGCTCCACCAAATTGGAAGTTTTCCGACTAGCTTGGAAGGACAGTACCGTACAATATCGAAGAGCCCTCATTGCTACTCGTTCAGCCATTTTTTCCAACCTAATTGAGGAGAATAAGAACAATCCAAAATGTATTTTTGAAGCAAGCTAACTAAAAAGCAGCATTCCCCAAGATGGCTTCCACTTCAGCAGTGAGGAATTCATGAACTTCTTCGATGAAAAGATCATGAACATTAGAAAGCGACTCCTCCTTGAATCTGAATATTTCTCCAAAGCTCAGTTGTCCTGAGTCTGCACAGAACTGCCAGGACCAAGGATCAACATTTTTTTAATCCTGTATCTCTTGACACATTCACAAATAGTCATGGCCTCTAAACCTTCCAGCTGCATACTGGACCCTTTTCCAACTAAACTACTGAAAGAGCTACATCCTGTGTTTGGCCCTTCTATGTTGAACATAATAAATGACTCCCTTTCCTCCGGATGTGTACCAATCTCACTAAAAGTGGCAGTAATGAAAATAAAAATGTAATTAATTAATTAAAAAGCCAAACATTAACACGAAAAATATATAAAACTATCGGCCTATATCGAATCTCCCATTCCTCTTAAACATTTTAGAGAAAGCTGTTGTGCAGCAACTCACTGCCTTCCTGAAGACAAATAATGTATACAAAATGCTTCATATTATTGAGACTTCACTCGTGAAGGTTTGTAAATTATCTTTTAATGGCGTCATACCAAGGCTCTGCATCTGTCCTCGTGCTCCTAGACCTTAGTGCCGCTTTTGACACCATCGAACAGGACATTATTTGGGACCGATTGGAAATGCTAATTGGTCTATATGGACAAGTTCTTGCCTGGTTTAGATCTTATCTGTCGGAAAGATCAGTTTGTCTCTCGTGGATGATTTGACCACAAACGGACGGGCTGGTGGAACGCTTCAACAAGACCCTAAAACAGATGCTGAAGAAGGTCATCGAGAGAGACGGGAGGAACTGGGACCAGCTGCTGCCCCACCTTTTGAGCTCCTCTATGGCCGTCGGCCCCGCGGGCTGCTGGACCTAGCCTTCGTAGCGTAGTAGAACATGTGGAGAAGATGACGGCGATTTGGCCAGTGGTGAGAGAGCACATGGCCCAGGCGCAACGTGCCCAGGAGTGTGTCTACAACCAGGGGGCCCAACCACAAGAGTTCCAATCAGGTGAGAAGGTCTTGGTTCTGATCCCTACAACGGAGAATAAATTCCTGGCTACTAGGCATGGGCCCTACGACATCGTTGAGCGACGTCAACTATAAGGTCCGCCAACCGGGGCGGAGAAACCCCCTCCAGCTTTACCATGTGAATTTACTGAATAAATGGCACGCACGCGAGGTCCTGTGCATAACGTGGACCCGGCCACAGCAGGGCCCGCCCTCGGTCGAAGTTGCAATGGGGGAAGACCTCAGCCCGACCCAACGACAAGAGCTCAGAGAGCTGGTCCAGCGGAATACGGCTGTGTTCTCCGAGGTGCAGGGGTGCATAAAAAGTGCGTAAACGGCCATACCCGACACCAGAAGCCCGGAGGGTGGCGGTCCAGCGGGAAGTGGCGACGAACCGTCTGTTTCTGTAATGACTTCCGGGGCCTGAACGAGGTCAGTAAGTTCGATGCCTACCTTATGCCCCAGGTGGACGAACTGATCGACCACTTGGGGATGGTGAGATAAATCAGCACCTTGGACCTGACGAAGGGGTACTGGCAGGTGCCACTGGCAGGTGCCACTGGCAGCGGCCTCCCGGAAGAAGACTGCCTTCTCCACCCTGGGGGGACTATACCACTACCGGGTTCTGCCTTTCGGGCTCCACCGGGCACCAGCGACCTTTCAACGACTCATGGACCGGGTCCTGCGGTTGGGAGTCACATCTTTGTAGGTTGCAGGCAGTGGTGGATGCACTAAGGGATGCAGGTCTGACCACGAACCCCCACACGTGCAAGCTGGGCTATGCCGAGGTGGAGTACCTGGGCTATCAGATCGGGAGGGGAAATGTGAGACCCCAAGAAAAAAAAAACGCTGCCATTAGGGGATGGCCGGTCCCCCGAGGCAGGTGAAGTCATTCCTGGGCTTAGCAGGGTACTACAGTAGATTTGTACCTAACTTTGCCGCAATAGCTTCTCCCCTCACAGACTTAACAAAGGCATGACTACCCCAGACGGTGCGATGGACGGAGGACACAGAGGCGGCGTTCCAGGCCCTGAAGGATGCGCAATGTTCTCACCCGGTACTCGTCACCCCGGACTTCTCAAAAAACCTCCTGGTCCAGACAGACGCGTCTGGCAAAGGAGTAGGGGCCATTTTGTCCCAAGAGCAGGAATGCGAGGAGCACCCCATCATGTATGTCAGCAGGAAACGCCTCCCGAGGGAGAAGAAATACTCGATTGTCGAGAAGGAGTGCCTCGCCATGAAGTGGGCACTGAACACCTTCAAGTATTACCTCCTCGGGAGGAAGTTCACCCTGATCACTGACCATGCCCCTCTTGTGTGGATGGCAAGAGGTAAGGACACGAATGACCGTGTCACCCGCTGGTTCCTGTCCTTACAGCGATTCTCTTTCTCTGTCATCCACAGCTCGGGGGCCCAGCACGGCATTGCGGACGCCCTATCCCGGACGGATGCAAACCTAGCCCTTAGCATGCCTCCCTCCCAGTCAGGGCTAAGGGGGGGGGTATCCCAGGAGGTCTACCCCGGGGGATGGTAATAGAGGGGAGGTGCGTGAGGCGACGTTGGCTCCCTCTGCTGGGAATACGGGAGCAGGGCACCCCGACACGGACAGCTCTAAGTGGAGGTAATTAGAGCAAAGTGCCAAAACTCGTCGGACAAAACAGAGATGCTAGTTCTAGGTCCCAAGAAACAAAGATTTACCGTTTGATCTGACAATTTCTCTTGGTTGTACAGTCTTCTCAAATAAAACTGAAGGACCTCGGCGTTACTCTGGACCCTGATCTCTCTTTTGACAAACATACCAAGAATATTTCATGGGCAGCTTTTTTTCTATAGTTGTAACATTGCAAAAATCAGAAACCTTTTTTCCAAAAAGGATGCAGAAAAGCTAATCCATGCTTTTGTCACTTCTAGATTAAACTACTGCAATGCTCTACTCTCCGGCTACCCGGATAAAGCACTAAATACACTTCAGTTATTGCTAAATACTACTGCTAGAATCTTGACAAGAACCAAAATATTTGATCATATTACTCCAGTGCTAGCCTCCACATTGGCTTCCTGATTTCAAGGTTTTAATGCTAACCTACAAAGCATTACATGGGCTTGCTCCTACCTATCTCTCCAATTTGGTTCTGCCGTACATACCTACACGTACGCTACGGTCACAAGACGCAGGCCTCCTTATTGTCCCTAGAATTTCTAATCAAAAAGATGGAGGCATGGCTTTCTATAGAGCTCCATTTTTATGGAATGGTCTGCCTATCCATGTGAGAGATGCAGACTCGGTCTCAACCTTTAAGTCTTTACTGAAGACTCATCTCTTCAGTAGGTCCTATGATTGAGTGTGGTCCTGACCAGGGTTGCGAAGGTGAACGGCAAGGCACTGGAGTGACGATCCACCCTTGCTGTCTCCGCCGAACCGGGTCCCTTATCTCCTCTGGGATTCTTTATCTATGACCCTAATACAGGGGGCTGAGTCACTGGCTTACTAGTGCTCTTCCATGCCATCCCTAGGAGGGGTGCTTCACGTGAGTTGGTTGAGTCACTGACGTGATTTTCCTGTCCGGTTTTGAGCCTCCTTGCCCCCCACCCATCTCATCCTCTAGTGTCTATTCTGCAATATTCTATGTGCCGGGGGGCTAGAGTCAGTCTGTTACATTATGTCTGGTGTAATTCTCCTGTCTTATCTGGTGTCCTGTGTGAATTTAAGTATTCTCCCTCTAATTCTCTTCCTCACTTTCCGGAGGAGCTGAGCCCTAGGACCATGCCTCAGGTCTACCTGGCCTGATGACTCCTGGATGTCCCCAGTCCACATGACCGTGCTGCTGCTCCAGTTTCAACTGTTCTGCCTGCGGCTATGGAACCCTGCTGTTTTTCTCTCTCTCTCTCTCTCTCTCTCTCTCTCTCTCTCTCTCTCTCTCTCTCTCTCTCTCTCTCTCTCTCTCTCTCTCTCTCTCTACTGCACCTGCTGTCTCGACCACTGAATGCTCAGCTATGAAAAACCAACTGACATTTACTCCAGAGGTGCTGACCTGTTGCACCCTCTACAACCACTGTGATTATTATTTGACCCTGCTGGTTATCTATGAACGTTTGAACATCTTAACGAACAATCTGGCTTTAATGGCCATGTACTCTTATAATCTCCACCCGTCACAGCCAGAAGAGGACTGTTCGCACCTCAGAGCCTGGTTCCTCTCTAGGTTTCTTCCTAGGTTCCTGCCTTTCTAGGGAGTTTTTCCTATCCACCGTGCTTCTACATCTGCATTGCTTGCTGTTTGGGGTTTTAGGCTGGGTTTCTGTACAGCACTTTGTGACATGTGTTGATGTAAAATGGGCTTTATAAATACATTTGGTTGATTGATGACTGGGTTACTGTTCCAATCATAAGGGGACAGCTGAGTGTCTGTCGAAGTAAATCCCTGGATTATTGTTGCAATCATGAGTGGACAGCTGAGTGTCTGTCGAAGTAAATCCCTGGATTAATTGTTGCAATCATGAGGGGACAGCTGAGTGAATAAAGGGGAATATAGAGGGGGAAATGTTATAGAGAATAGGATGCCTTCAGGGCAGGCAGGGCTCCATACCTCTCCTATCAGCATCTACGTATTAGCTACTATTCATCTTGGCTTTAGAGAGGAGTGCTGTTGACGTGTGTGTCAGTGTGCGTGTGTGTGTGTGTGTGTGTGTGTGTGTGTGTGTGTGTGTGTGCCTGAATGCATACACGTGTGGGTGTGTGATTGGGAGTGCGTGCGTGCGTGCGTGCGTGCGTGCGTGCGTACTGTATGCTTCAGCGAACTTGACTTCATCTACGTGTTTTTCTGTTATTCCCTTCATCCTAGAGAGTAGTGAGTAATTCCCTTTGATATGAAACATGACAGCTACGGGCGGTTTTCTACTGTTCTCTCACACACACACACACACACACACACACACACACACACACACACACACACTGACTAACACAGAAAATGATGCGCTGCGACTACACTCTGACACGCTGGTATAAAGGATTTTCTGAGACAGGCGCAGGAATACACAATAGGGGTTATAAATACACACAAAACAAACACGTATACAAAAACACTGGGCTGTACCCAAACAAAAGACAACAAAAGACAAAAGCGTAATGAAAGTTCCGGAGGGATCCGTGACAGAGGGAGGGATCCCCGATGCACTGCACAAGCAGCGCAACGACACCAACCTCGAGGACGATCACAGGAACGCAGTGCGGGTCGATCAGGACCTGATGCCGCTGCCGAAGTAGCGTCGTCGTCAGACGGGCCAGTTGCCGCTGCCGAAGTTGCGGCGGCGTCGGACGGACCAGTAGCAGTGGCGTCTGACAGACTGGTTGAGGCGGCATCGGACGGGTCAGTTGTGGCTGCTGAAGCGGTGTCGTCGGACGGCCCAGTTGCAGCTGCCGAAGTTGCGGTGGCGCCGGACAGACCAGTCGCAGAGTCGTCGGACGGGCCATTCCCGCTATCTCCCTTAATAATGGTCCATTATTCTGTCATGTTGGTATGACGAGATCGGGAGACAGACGCAGGAATGCGTAATAGGGTTTTTTATTAAGCCCAAATTACGGAGTGCCATGTATAGAGACGAAGACCAAACAAACACGTAACAAAACGCAGGGTAGAAACCCAAAACAAAAGAGTGAGGAGTACCTTGAATAAATAACACACGCGCACAATGATTATCACACGGGACGAGACACACGTAATCATCTGCGCAATCCACAAGGGCACGAAAGCCAAAACACACAGCACAGGTACTGACACGCACCAATGGACATTGCAACAATAATGGACAGCCCCAATGGAAACCAAAGGGCACATATAGACAAGTACTAATCAGCGGGAATAGGGGACAGGTGTGGCCTAATGACAGTTCCGGAGGGATCCTTGACACACACACTGACTAACACAGAGAAATGATGTGCTGCAACTACACACACTGACTAACACAGAGAAATGAATAAACACATTGCAAACAGCACAAACAGACAGACACACACACACATACACGTACTGCAAATACAGTGGGGGAAAAAAGTATTTAGTCAGCCACCAATTGTGCAAGTTCTCCCACTTAAAAAGATGAGAGAGGCCTGTAATTTTCATCATAGGTACACGTCAGCTATGACAGACATATTTGCAAATTATGGTGGAAAATAAGTATTTGGTCACCTACAAACAAGCAAGATTTCTGGCTCTCACAGACCTGTTACTTCTTCTTTAAGAGGCTCCTCTGTCCTCCACTCGTTACCTGTATTAATGGCACCTGTTTGAACTTGTTATCAGTATAAAAGACACCTGTCCACAACCTCAAACAGTCACACTCCAAACTCCACTATGGCCAAGACCAAAGAGCTGTCAAAGGACACCAGAAACAAAATTGTAGACCTCCACCAGGCTGGGAAGACTGAATCTGCAATAGGTAAGCAGCTTGGTTTGAAGAAATCAACTGTGGGAGCAATTATTAGGAAATGGAAGACATCCAAGAACACTGATAATCTCCCTCGATCTGGGGCTCCACGCAAGATCTCACCCCGTGGGGTCAAAATGATCACAAGAACGGTGAGCAAAAATCCCAGAACCACACGGGGGGACCTAGTGAATGACCTGCAGAGAGCTGGGACCAAAGTAACAAAGCCTACCATCAGTAACACACTACGCCGCCAGGGACTCAAATCCTGCAGTGCCAGACGTGTCCCCCTGCTTAAGCCAGTACATGTCCAGGCCCGTCTGAAGTTTGCTGGAGAGCATTTGGATGATCCAGAAGAGGATTGGGAGAATGTCATATGGTCAGACGAAACCAAAATAGAACTTTTTGGTAAAAACTCAACTCGTTGTGTTTGGAGGACAAAGAATGCTGAGTTGCATCCAAAGAACACCATACCTACTGTGAAGCATGGGGGTGGAAACATCATGCTTTGGGGCTGTTTTTCTGCAAAGGGACCAGAACGACTGATCCGTGTAAAGGAAAGAATGAATGGGGCCATGTATCGTGAGATTTTGAGTGAAAACCTCCTTCCATCAGCAAGGGCATTGAAGATGAAACGTGGCTGGGTCTTTCAGCATGACAATGATCCCAAACACACCGCCCGGGCAACGAAGGAGTGGCTTCGTAAGAAGCATTTCAAGGTCCTGGAGTGGCCTAGCCAGTCTCCAGATCTCAACCCCATAGAAAATCTTTGGAGGGAGTTGAAAGTCAGTGTTGCCCAGCGACAGCCCCAAAACATCACTGCTCTAGAGGAGATCTGCATGGCGGAATCGGCCAAAATACAAGCAACAGTGTGTGAAAACCTTGTGAAGACTTACAGAAAACGTTTGACCTGTGTCATTGCCAACAAAGGGTATATAACAAAGTATTGAGATAGACTTTTGTTATTGACCAAATACTTATTTTCCACCATAATTTGCAAATAAATTCATAAAGAATCCTACAATGTGATTTTCTGGATTTTTTTTCGCATTTTGTGTGTCATAGCTGACATGTACCTATGATGAAAATTACAGGCCTCTCTCATGTTTTTATGTGGGAGAACGTGCACAATTGGTGGCTGACTAAATACTTTTTTTCCCCACTGTATAGAAATACACTCGTTTCAGGAACCATTCAGCCATGGGATGTTCTAGACTAGTTTCAGGAACCATTCAGCCATGGGATGTACTAGACTAGTTTCAGGAACCATTCAGCCATGGGATGTTCTAGACTAGTTTCAGGAACCATTCAGCCATGGGATGTTCTAGACTCGTTTCAGGAACCATTCAGCCTTGGGATGTTCTAGACTAGTTTCAGGAACCATTCAGCCATGGGATGTTCTAGACTAGTTTCAGGAACCATTCAGCCATGGGATGTTCTAGACTAGTTTCAGGAACCAGTCAGCCATGGGATGTTCTAGACTAGTTTCAGGAACCATTCATCCATGGGATGTTCTAGACTAGTTTCAGGAACCATTCAGCCATGGGTTGTTCTCGACTAGTTTCAGGAACCATTCATCCATGGGATGTTCTAGACTAGTTTCAGGAACCATTCATCCATGGGATGTTCTAGACTAGTTTCAGGAACCATTCATCCATGGGATGTTCTAGACTAGTTTCAGGAACCATTCAGCCATGGGATGTTCTAGACTAGTTTCAGGAACCATTCAGCCATGGGATGTACCTGACTGAACATCAACGGTATGTCAGAAACACTGTCATTCCTGTAAGTAAACATAATATATTATGTTTCATTTCTCAAATTATTTCAAGTCGGCGAATGAGACTTTTTACAAGAGGAAATTTGTTCTGACTGAAACCAAATTGTGTCATTCATTGTCACCTCTATACACAAAACCTTTCCTAGCTTTCAATGGTTTAGGTCCCAAATGGCACCCTAGGGTTCTGGTCAAAAGTAGTTACTATATAGGGAGTAGGGTGCCATTTGGGACTCGCTAGCTTGGTCAGAATGTCATTGAAGTCTTGTTACAGTTGCCATTATTACAGCCAGAGTAATCTCCTGTGAGTGATAGGCAATTGAACCAGTCCTTTTTCTGAAAGATGCTATCATTTTACTCCTCAATCTATAAAGGCTCAAAACTTTTCAGTATAGAGCTCTGACTCGAATTTAACAATTCATTGTGTGTGTGTGTGTGTGTGTGTGTGTGTGTGCGTGCGTGCGTGCGTGCGTCTACCTGTGCGTGCACATTTCTCTGCATGTTCATGTGAATGAAGGTTGTGTGTGAATGATTTGATCCAGCTCATTAATGTGCACAGTGAAACAACACAAAATCTGTTTAAATACACTAGATTCACCATTAAAGATGAAACATTCAAACTGACTGCCAGCACACACACACACACACACACAAAGCTTTCTGGGAGGTCTATGAGCTCTCACAGTCTCATGTCAGAAGTAGACGTTCATACATGTTTCTCAAACGTCAAATTAAGAAGCTGTTCCAAATTTCAAAGTGTTTAAAGTTAAGTTCAGGTATGAACTCCAAATTCTGAAGTTTAGGCATTAACTCCGAAAGGTTAGTGTAAGGGTTAAGATCTGGGATGGGCTTAAAAGCAACTCAGTGAACCTGCACAGCATACACTAAATTCGATGCCTACAAATTAACAGATTTTGACTCAAATCAAAATACCCAGCAGCCATTTAGAAAATAGCAAATTTGTACAAAATTCTGGCGGTTTAAATTGGCAACATCTTGAAGAGGACAATGACACACGTTTCATTTAGGTTTTACACATTTTACTGAAAAAAGTATGGTAAACCATGACCAGAATATATTTCACTTTTGATTGGTTGGCACCAGTTATCTCTGGCACTATGGGTCACCACAACATGTACCCAGGCAAACAGTGCTATTACCCACAAAGTAGCTGTATCCTTCAGTTACCTGAGATAAGCCTTCAAGGTTTGTGTGGGTAAATCTCATCGCTGACAATAGTGAGGCTGGCATTGTGATGCAGAACAATGGGCTGAGAAAATAATGTTCAGAAGGTGCCACTGTGCTCAATAGAACTACCAGGAGCCGGCAGGGTGAAAAATGCCCTAAAATAAGGCCTGTATTTTTGTGGTTACTTCAAAACTACGACAAGGAGTTGGGACATATGGTAATATTATGAAACTGGGCTCCATTACGGATGCAATGAACTAATTTTAAACTGAAAAATGTAATGTGTACAGTCTAGCATTGACTGATGTCAACAAAAATGGCTCCACACACAGCCGGCAAATAGCCCACCATAATTAGTACAACCTTAAAAAAAAGTATTTTAAACACATATGTGTCCATTACAATCTCTGCATGAATCGGAATGCGTGATTTGTCACCAGTACTTGAAAACGTGAATAAAACAATAAATAAAGAAATGATTAACACAAACCATTTTCTGATAGTGATTTATTGATACCAGTGGCCCGTGCCGGTGTGACGATACTGATGATTTCTTGCCACAGATGGTTTATTTACGTTTCTATTGTTGTGGCTAGATGGAGTAGCTAGGCGTACAACAGCTCTATCTAGTGGTCACGTCGGGGACAGCAATTGTTGACAAATGTAGCACTGTAACTAAGCCTAACCCTTTTCAACCTTAACCTTATTCTCTTAACCTCCCATGTTAATTCACCTATCCTGCTGTGTTAGTTCTCCTAACCTGCTGTGTTAGTTCTCCTAACCTGCCGCATTAGTTCCTTAACCTGCCAAGTTAATTATCCTAACCTGCTATGAAAAACAAAACGTCTGTGGAGACAAATCATCAGCATCACCGCTGACACTCATTCAGTGTTGTTGTTGCTAAGCTGTAGCATTAGCAATGTCTTTCAAAAGGAGGCAACTGTCAAGGATCCCCCCCCCGCTGCTCATTCTATTCACCAGCTGCAGAGGTCGACGTCACCGGCTTTCTAGGCTGCACTGAACTGTGTCATTACGCACACCTGGTTACCAATTCCTCACTGATTGTGTTTGTATAAATGTGCCCTTTGTTTCCCCATTGGGTTGTCAATTATTGTTCCCATGTCCGTTGGTCGTGTGAGTACCTATGCGTTGTCTCAGCCTGTGCTACGTTTTATTTTGTTGTGCATTGTGTATTACGGGTCTCGTCCCATGACGTTCTACGAGGTTTAACCTGGCTCTTTTGTTTGGGTACGTCCCAGTGTTTTCTATACGTGTTTGTTTTGGGTGTATTAAAAACCCAGATTATGTATTCCTGCGCCTGTCTCCAAATCCTTTATACCAACGTGACAGCAACTCATAAATGTGGAAATTCTGGAGATTTTTTAAAAAATTGACAATGATTCAGGAATCAGATTTTCACAATGACCGTGAGGAGCCTAACCTTGTGGCTATTGAGAACCCTGAATCTGAGGACCCCTTGCCCACCTCCAGGTCCCTCTGAAGATGCTGGTGGTGATGTAGGCAGACCAACAGTGGGTGAAGTACAGAAGGTCTGTGGTAGCTGGAAGGCTTCAAGCCATTTCACCCCTCCTGGCACTGCTGTTGGCTTTGAGTCCCAGTCTGGAGTCCAAAGACACATTTTTGTAATTGGAGATACAGTTCACATGCAAATCAAATACAGCTCCATTTTGCACCAATGTGTCAGAGGAAACACCTGGCGACCGCACACCTGGCGACCGCACACCTGGCGACCGCACACCTGGCGACCGCACACCTGGCGACCATGTCAGAAGCCACTAGAGCGCAATGGGACAAGGACAACCCGGGCCAGGCCCTCCCCTAACCCGGACGACACTGGGCCAATTGTGCGCCGCCCCGTGGTTCTCCCGTTCGCCGACACAGCCTGGGATCGAACCAGGATCTGTAGGGACGCAGCTAGCACTGCAGTGCCTTAGACAGCTGCGCCACTCGGGAGGCCCTGTGGGAAGTTATTTGTATATACAGTATTGATGGGTTTAGATTTCTGAGCTTTAACTGTTATTAATCATTAGTTATAATAGAGACAGGAGGGGTGCAATTAAGCTTGGAATGTACTGAGTGTAGGGAAAGCGTTCACATGTAGCAGGCATTGATAAGGGGAGAGAGCCATGGATTAGTGATGAAGGGAGTCAAAGTCAGGTAGGTCACGTTAACGGAGGCAAAAGTTTATGGCCCATATCACTTAGTTTCCTGCCTAGCAAAAAAGATTCAATAGTTTGTTCAGATGTGTAGGAGGAGACTCAGCATAGGGGAAAGGGTTAAATATCAGTGCTTGTGTGAATATGTCTTGGTCGATTCAGCGGTTCGATCCTTTGGGAAGAATAAACTTGGTTTTACGCTTTCAGTGTCCGTCGAGTTACTACTCTAATAATTAGAACCTAACAGTATGTATATATCCTTACTTTTCTACAATGGCACAGCAAAGCTGTAACTGTTTATCCCACGTGTTACTCTGTTGTTTTTAATTGCAAAGCTTTGCTTTATCTTGGCCTACCTGGTTAAATAATAAAAATCCTCAGCCCTTTAAGCAGATGAATTCCATAGATGAGGAGGAGAGGTTTGGTGTGAGATGATACATCATACATCACAACACTCAATATGACCCAGTTCATCTGCTATTGTTTATTTAACCTTTGTTTAACTAGGCAAGTCAGTTAAGAACAAATTATTATTTACAATGACGGCCTACCATGTAACAGTGGGTTAACTGCCTTGTTCAGGGGCAGAACGACAGATTATTACCTTGTCAGCTCGGGGATTCAATCTTGCAAACTTTCGGTTACAAGTCCAACACTCTAACCACTAGGCTACCTCAGACCTATCCTTCCATCTTTCAAACAACCACAGCACTTGTAGTTGGGTAGATGTGTAGAAGCCTTTACATGATCCATCCAGTGCAACTATACGGGGCGGCAGGTAGCCTAGTGGTTAGAGTGGTGGGCCAGTTACTCGAAAGGTTGCTGGATTGAATCCCCAAGCTGACAAGGTAATAATCTGTCGTTCTGCCCCTGAACAAGGCAGTTAACCCACTGTTCCACGGTAGGCCATCATTGTAAATAAGAATTTGTTCTTAACTGACTTGCCTAGTTAAAAAAAGGTTTGAAAAACTGTTACTGTCATCTTCAAACTGATAATACCCACATATCTTCTACAGATGCCAATTTATTTTATTTTAATCAGTTTCTCACAGCAGGAAAAAAAAAATGAAATTTTTAAGTGGAAATTACAAACTTTAGAAGCCTCTTTAAACCTTGAATACACTACAAGTTTGCATTTCCTGCTGTGCACGAAAGTTCCTGCAACAACAGGATGACCGAATTAAGATACAGCATCTGTAGCATCTAGGACGAACCACCCGCCATCCATCATGTACCGTCTACCATTTACCAACTACAATCTAATGTGTACAATCGACCATCTTAAAGCTGTTCCTGACAAGGTTATAATAGTGTGTGAGGTCTGTAAGGTCCATGCTGTGTAAACTGTTAGATATGTGTGATGGAGGGACTGGAGTAAACACCTACCATATAACATTAGAGACATTAAGGCTGCTTGCCAAATGGCACCCTATTCCCGTTGGTCTCTAATCAAAAATAGTGTACTATATAGGGAATAGGGTTCCATTTGGGACGAAGACGTTATACCTTAGATTGCCCCGGAGTGATGAGACATCTGCACACTGGGATCATCTACAGGTCAAAACACAGGCTTATAGGTCACTCGTTAATGCATACACACCAACTTCCTGATGCAGAGCAGTAAAATAAAATACATAAACCTCCGTATTAAAAGCCATGCATAATCATACCTTGTTCTTTAATAATGGAATCAACCTCATTGAATATAGAAGGTGGATTTTTTTACAGAGATGTTGCATCTGAACTCGTGTGATTGGAAGATTGATTGGTCAGTTTGTGAATACTCAATCACTGTTGCTGCTGGTGATGCTGAAGGGACTGGCTGACTGGCTGGCTGATTGGCTGACTGACTGACTGGCTGGCTGTATGGCTGGCTGACTGACTGGCTGGCTGACTGGCTTACTGGCAGGCTGACTGGCTGTATGGCTGGCTGACTGACTGACTGGCTGTATGGCTGGCTGACTGGCTGACTGGCTGGCTGGCTGACTGGCTTACTGGCTGGCTGGCTGACTGGCTGGCTGGCTGGCTGACTGGCTTACTGGCAGGCTGACTGGCTGGCTGACTGGCTGGCTGGCTGGCTGGCTGGCTGCCTGACTGGCCGGCTGACTGATTGACTGGCTGGCTGGCTAACTGACTGACTGGCTGACTAACTGACTAACTGGTGGTTTGATTAACATACAAGCAGGATCTAAGTGAGTCACACTTTAAACAAACAAAATAATACACTTTAATACCTTTACAACCCCTTTATAAAGCCTGTACAGATGCTGCAGAAAGACACACACACACACACACACACACACACACACACACACACACACACACACACACACACACACACACACACACACACACACACACACACACACACACACACACACACACAAACACACACACACAAACACGCACACACACACACACACACACACACACACACACACACACACACACACACACACACACACACACACACACACACACACACACACACACACACACACACACACACACACACACACACATACGATCAGAGGAGCTCCAGCAGCAGTCAGGGAGATACCATCACACTGTTGTTGTTCAGCCTAGATTAACTCTCCCAGAGTCAGGCGGCATTGATTGCCAACGCAGCAAATAAGAGAGGTTGAAAAAGAGAGGAATAGAAAGATGGGAGGAAGAAATCCAGGTCTGATCGGCCTAATCAGGTCCCGTCATCTGGAGATGGAGATGGAGGACAGGAGGGGAGGGAGAGAGAAGAAGAGGACTGAGTCAGAGGAGGAGAGGAAGGCCTGACTGGGCAGATAAAAACTCTCTCTTTCCAGACTCTCAAGCTTTGTCCCAAATTGAACCCTATTCTGTATATAGCTCAACACACAGGCCTATAGGTCACTCGTTAATGCCAGGTCGGCAGGTAGCCTAGTGGTTAGAGCGTTGGGCCAGTAAACGAGAGGTTGTTAGATCGAAGGTAGTTAACCCATTGTTCCTAGGCCGCCATTGTAAATAAGAATTTGTTCTTAACTGACTTGCCTAGTTAAATAAAGGTTAAATAAAATAAATAAATATAATGCACTACTATATAGTCCAAGATGGTGCTGAAGTCGATAGTAGCTGTTTTACGGGCTCCTGACAACTTTGTTTTTTTAAGCTGATCTTAACTGTTTTTCTATCTCTACTTTACTATTTATCTTTTTGACAAGTTTTACGTTTACTTCACTACAAAGAAAATAATGTACTTTTTACTCCATACATTTTCCCTGACTCCCAAGTGTACGCGTTACATTTCGCTACAATCGCATTAACATCTGCTAACCATGTGCATGTGACCAATAACGTTTGATTTGATTTGATTTGAATGCTTAGCAGGACAAGCAAATGGTCCAATTCACGAACTTATCAAGTGAACGTCCCTCATCATCCCTACTGACCCTGATCTGGAGGACTCAAACACAAATGTTTCGTTTGTGAATTATGTCTGAGTGATGGAGTGTGCCCCTGGCTAGCCGTAAATAAATTAAAAACAAGAATAGTGCCATCTGGTTTTCATAATATAATAAATTTGAAATGATTGACTTATAATTTAAATTTTTATAATAACTATTTTTTAGGAACTACATTTACTTTTAACACTTAAGTATATTAACCAAATACCTTGAGACTTTTACTCAAGTAGTATTTTACTTTTACTTCAGTCATTTTCAATTAAGGTATCTTTACTTTTACTCAAGTATGACAATTGGGTACTTTTTCCACCACTGGATATGCCACTACCGTTGGCTAGCTATAGATATGACACTATCGATGGCTAGTTATAGATATGACACTACCGTTGGCTAGTTATAGATATGACACTACCGTTGGCTAACTATAGATATGACGCTACCGATGGCTAGCTATAGATATGGCGCTACCATTGGCTAGCGATAGATATGGCTGGATATAGCTAGCTATTGATTTGATGCTACCGTTGGCTAGCTATAGATATGGCTAGCTATAGATATGACACTACTGTTGGATAGCTGTAGTTATGACACTACCGTTGGCTAGCTATAGATATGACACTACCGATGGCTAGCTATAGATATGACACTACCGTTGGATAGATGTAGATATGACGCTACCATTGGCTAGCGATAGATATGGCTGGATATGGCTAGCTATTGATTTGATGCTACCGTTGGCTAGCTATAGATATGGCTAGCTATAGATATGACACTACTGTTGGATAGCTATAGATATGACACTACCGTTGGCTAGCTATAGATATGGCTAGATATAAATATGGATAGCTATAGATATGACACTACTGTTGGCTAGCTATAGATATGACACTACCGTTGGCTAGCTATAGATATGACACAACCGTTGGCTAGCTATAGATATGACACTACCGTTGGCTAGCTATAGATATGACAGTACCGTTGGCTAGTTATAGATATGGCACTATCGTTGGCTAGTTATAGATATGACACTACCGTTGGCTAGCTATAGATATGACACTACCGTTGGCTAGCTATAGATATGGCACTACCGTTGGCTAGCTATAGATCTGGCTAGATATAAATATGGATAGCTATAGATATGACACTACTGTTGGCTAGCTATAGATATGACACTACCGTTGGCTAGCTATAGATATGACACAACCGTTGGCTAGCTATAGATATGACACTACCGTTGGCTAGCTATAGATATGACACAACCGTTGGCTAGCTATAGATATGACACTACCGTTGGCTAGCTATAGATATGACACTACCGTTGGCTAGTTATAGATATGGCACTACCGTTGGCTAGTTATAGATATGACACTACCGTTGGCTAGCTATAGATATGACACTGCCATTGGCTAGCTGTAGATATGATGCTACCGTTGGCTAGATGTAGATATGACACTACCGTTGGCTAGCTATAGATATGACACTACCGTTGGCTAGCTATAGATATGACACTACCTTTGGCTAGCTGTAGATATGACACTACCTTTGGCTAGCTGTAGATATGACATTACCGTTGGCTAGCTATAGATATGACGCTACCGTTGGCTAGATATAGATATGATGCTACCGTTCTTTAACCAAACATAATAAAACCGCAATAAAGGGGACTCACTTTTCGAACACACTGACAGCATCATTGGATTTTGGCACACCATAACTACATACATTTCCAATGAATCGCTGCGTTTGCCTTGCAGCATTGCATTGCAGAGGCATTTGCAATGCGTTCGGTGTGGTGCATACGAAAAACCGTATACGTCAACGGCTTGACAGAAATGAAAGCTGAAGGTCAATGTGTGTTTGAAACGATAGTGAGGGTCGGGCAGAGTGTGCTGCTGCATATTTCAGCGTTATTGCTGTGTGTGTGTGTGTGTGTGTGTGTCCAACCTATTATATAGTTGCAGCCACTCAGTGTTGCCAACTCCTCAGTAAGGAAAGTAGCTATTGGCTGTCCTAAAAGTCGCTAGAAGTCGCTAATTGATGTCATTGCCTAATTTGCATAATTGGTCATGTGAATGCAATTGTGATGGACTGTAACGGCTGTCTGTAAGAGGGAACCAAGGTGCAGCAGAGGATGTGCTCATCATTAGAATTTTAATTCCAATAAACAAGAGAACACTACAAAATGAACAAAACGACAGCAAACAGTCCTGTTAGGAAAATACTCAAACAGAAACAATTACCCACAAAACCCAAAGGAAAAACATGCTCCTTATGTGTGACTCCCAATCAGCAGCAACGAGCTTCAGCTGTGCCTGATTGGGAGCCACACACACGGCCCAAAACAAAGAAATACCAAAACATAGAAAAAGGAACATAGAACGCCCACCCAATGTAACATCCTGGCCTAACCAAAATAAAGAACAAAAAACCCCTCTCTCCAAAGGTGCGGACTCCGGCCGCAAAACCTGACTCTGAAGGGGAGGGTCCGGGTGGGCCTTCTTACGGCGGCGGCTCAGGTGCGGGACGTGGCCTCTGCTCCACCCTTGACGTCGCCCTCTTAGGTGGCGCACCTGGCCGCGCCGAAGGTCTGGTGGGCGACGCTGACTGCGCCCGGCTGGCGGGCGGCGATGGTTGCGCCCGGCTGGCGGGCGACCCTTGTTGCGCCCGGCTGGCGGCCGGCGATGGTTGCGCCCGGCTGGCGGGCGACCCTGGCTGCGCCCGGCTGGCGGGCGGCGATGGTTGTGCCCGGCTGGCGGGCGGCGATGGTTGCGCCCGGCTGGCGGGCGACCCTTGTTGCGCCCGGCTGGCGGCCGACGATGGTTGCGCCCGGCTGGCGGGCGACCCTGGCTGCGCCCGGCTGGCGGGCGACCCTGGCTGCGCCCGGCTGGCGGGTGGCGATGGTTGCGCCCGGCTGGCGGGCGACCCTGGCTGCTCCGACGGCACTGACCCAGGATTCACCAGGCTGGGGAGACATGACAGAGGCCTGGCCCTAGGCGTAGGCACAGGACTCACCGGGCTGGCGGGCGTCCCTGGCCACTCTGGCAGTTCAGGACAGTTGAGACCCACTGGAGGCCTAGTCCTGGGAGGTGGCACAGGACGGACCAGGATGGGGAGACCCACTGGAGGCCTAGTCCTGGGAGGTGGCACAGGATGGACCAGGATGGGGAGACCCACTGGAGGCCTGGTCCTGGGAGGTGGCACAGGATGGACCAGGATGGGGAGACCCACTGGAGGCCTGGTCCGAGGAGGAGGCACAGGATAAACCGGGCTGTGGGGGAGCACTGGAGTTCTGGTACGGACACTCTTTACCCACACTCCAGGCTGAAAGCCCACTTTGGCCCGGCACAGGCGGAGAGCAGGCATTGGGCGAACTGGACCCTCCCAGCGCTCTGGAGACACAGTGCGCAACGCCGGCGCAGAATAACCTGGACCGAGGAGGCGCACTGGAGACCAGACGCGCTGAGCTGGCACCATCCGCCCTGGCTCGATGCCTGCACTCGCATGGCACTTGCGGGGGGCTGGTATGTAGCGCACCGGGCTTTGAACGCGCACTGGGGACACCGTGCGCTCCACAGCATAACACGGTGTCCTACCAGTACCACGCTGCTTCCGGTTAGCACGGGGAGTTGGCTTAGGTCTACCACCTGACTCTGCCAATCTCCCCGTGTGCCCCCCCCAAAAAAAATTGTGGGGCTGCCTCCCGTGTCCGTTGAGCTCCCTTGCCTCGTACCAGCGCCTCTCAGCTCTCGCCGCCTCGATCTCCCACTGCGGGCGGCGATACTCCCCAGCTTGAGCCCATGGTCCTTTCCCATCCAGGATTTCCTCCCAAGTCCATGACTCCAGATAGCTTTTCTCCTGGTGCCTCTCCTTGTGCTGCTCCTTCCTCTGCTGCTTGGTCCGTTGTTGGTGGGTAATTCTGTAACGATCGTCGTGCAGGAAGGAAGAAGTGGACCAAGGCGCAGCTGGGAGCGAACACATGTTATTTATTACAGACTGAAATAACACGGTCAAAACAGAGAATAAACGTATCGTTACTGCTCCAACAAAAAGAGACAACAACCCACAAACATCGTGGGGGGAAAAGGAACTTAAATATGATTCCCCAATCAGAGGCAACTAGCGACAGCTGTCTCTGATTGGGAATCGACATAACCCAACATAGAAATACGCCCCAAAGCAAGGCTATACCAAAACATAGAAAATAAACTATAGAAATGCCACACCCTGACCAAAATAGAAGAGTTCACCTGGTCAGGGCGTGACATGGACGCTGTAGGAGAGAGGAATAACGTCGTGGGAGAGACAAACAGTGAGTAAAAAACTCCCTAAATATGTTTAGAACTACAAATGAACTTTCTTCTGTCGATTCTTGTTTTTTTTTTATGTCACAATTCCAACCCTCCTCCTTTATCCGGGCTTGGGACCGGCAGAAGTGACCCAAAAGAGACAATCTGGTAAATGAGTTACTTAGTTTTTATTTTATTTATTTATTTTTTATTTTTTGTTTTTTTAGTTTAGTTTTCTTAATTTGGTTTGGTTTTTAACCTTATGGTCCACTTAGGAGCCTACAACAAGTCACAGTAAAACATGAACATTTTTAAATATAACATTTTTACATTTTTTTTTTGTATACAGTCTACATTAACAATCTAAATGGACCAAAAAGTGACAATAGAAAAAACTGTCAATGGCAATGTGAGAAAATTAGGGTAACTAGTCTGGCCCTAATTCAGGTTAATTGTTTTTTTTTCAGACCCCCCTCCACACACACACAGGCTGTGCTGGCTCACAGAAAGAGTGGGTCATCGTCATTTTGGTCAAGGCTCTCTATGGCAGGTTCAGCAACTGAGGGAGCTGACTTAAATGAGTAAGCAGCTGATGTGCCAAAAAGCTGCAAAACATTATCAGGCAGCTGGTGCTCAAGCAAGCCTCACCAGACAGCTTCAGTCCATATCGAATGTACAGGATGGAGTTAAGGGTCTGCATTGTTTTCATCCTCAGGCGCAAGGTGGAGCTCAGCTGCCTTTGACTCAAAAAGGTAACCAAGGTACGGTTGGGGACTGATGTATCCATCTATTGGCCCTTTGAGTACATCCACATTTGCCAGTGGATTCAGCACCCTGCTGCTCACAGACTTGATCAGGCTAACCAAGCTGTCAAGTAGCTTAAGAGGATCTACTTGCTCTCCCTCAAAAGCCTTGATGGCCAACTGTACCTCACCCAGCACTGACTTCAAAAAAGTCAGATACAATATGTTTTGAGGATCACTGTACATGGAGTATAAAACCTCAGCCATGTAGCAGTGTTCACTAGACTTGGTGACTGCGAAATGCAGCCTAAGCTCCTCCCACTGGTCCAAAATGCGTGAAACCGCATGTTCCATGGAGAGCCAACGTATGGCACACACCTTGGTTATCTGTAAAGCTTTCTCCCCACAGTTGATGGTCTCATATATGGCCTTGTAGGCCTCCCTGCGCTTTGGAGACACTGAAAACCAGTTATAAGTCCCTCGTACCAAGTACTCCACACTACGGGGGATGGTGTCATTGGAAGCATGACTTACAGCAAGCTGCAGAGAGTGGCACATACAGCGAATAAGAACCAGATATTTGAGGCCATACTCCTCCTTCAGCACTTCATGGACCCCATTGTTAATACCCGTCATAACAGAGGCATTGTCAGTCCCTATCCCCAGGAGTTTCTCTTTTTTAAGATAACACTTTGAGGAAAGCCACAACAGCACGGGCTATAGATTTGGCATCTGCTCCCTCCAACTCAACAAGCCCCAGAAATGTTGATACAATTGTCTGCTTGGTGTCACTAAAGTACCCTATCACAACCCCCAGGTACTTAGAAACGCTTACATCCGTGGACTCATCGAGGAGGAGGCTGAAACGCTGGTCACCCACATCTGCGACCAACTTTTTCATAAAGTATGGTGCTAGAACACCATTAATCATTTCTGTGCACTTTCTCCTGTGCATTTTGAAGTGGGTAGCAGCAGTGGAGTCTTGAGAAAGCAGCTCTACATGCTTCTCCAATGTGATCACATGCCAGCATGGAACAGTGTTCAGCGATAGCTAATGCCATGGTGGCCTCAGCCATGGTGGCCTCAGTCAATTTTTTTAACCATAAATAGCAGCTTGTTTTGGGGGGAACTGTTATAAGGCTTTGCCTTTTGAGTATGTTTTTGAGTTGTCATGTGTGTTTTTTTTACATCACTAAGTTTGGCGTAGAAATCAGCCTTACAATACAGGCAGTATGCCCGTGTATCATCTCCAATAAACGGCTTCAACCAGCCTTTTGAATTCAGGGTTTGATTCCCACTCCTTTCTGTATTTTTGAGTGTACAGTTTAGACTGAGATGATGAGCTAGCCAGCTAGATGTTTAGCTTATGTCACAGAGAGGCACACACACAGTGGACAAGGTGAGTAAGTGACTGAGGCTGTGTGAGTCAAATACAGTGATTTATTTTAGACAAAAAACATTTTACATTTACATCCCGCGCAGCCAGCGGCGGCTTCCCGCATGCGCGATTCATTTGCAGTCTAGACGCGGAGGGGTGAACATCTCCTGCTCTGACTGCAGCTGGGAGGGACTGCTGCGTGAGGACTGGGCCGCCTGTGAGTGCTTTGGGACGGGAGTCGGGCCCACGGCAGCACCCGCTGCTCCTCGAGAAGGGTAAGAACGATACGTGCTTTCACGTTAGTCTCCAAAAGTCTCCAATAACACCATAAAAAGTTGCTAGATTTGTCGCTAGTCGATTCTTTGAAAATGTTTCGCTAGAGGGGTCTGAATACTCGCTAAATATAGCGACAAAGTCGCTAAGTTAGCAACACTGCAGCCACTACACACAGAATAACATGTTTCCATCCCAAATGGCACCCTATGCCCTATATAGTGCATTACATTTGAACAGAGCCTTAATGACCCTGGTCTAAAGTAGTGCACTAAATAGGGAATAGGGTACCATTTAAGACTTAACCTACAGAGATGCTTAAAGCTAAAGAAGAGCCTCGTTTAAAGGAGAAATGCACCTTTTACCCATGGTAAGGCGGTATGGTCCAGTACAGCGTCCTGGCAAAATAAATAGTGGGGGTAGCCGTACTGGTAAAATGTGAGCCTAACACAATTAATACAACTGGTTTTGCCTCAGCCTCAGCTAACACACCAGACTCCAATAATCACCTAATCATGATCTTCAGTTTAGAATGCAATGTGATTAATCAGCTGTGTTTGTTAGGGATGGAGATGGAGGAAATATGTGACTGAAGTTGTCCACCTCTGGGCTAGGGGAAGCTCAGCTTCCCTATAGAAAATTGAATTAAATTGCCAAAATTACACTACATGGCCAAAAGTGTGTGGACATTCCTTCAAATGAGTGGATTTGTCTATTTCAGCCACACCCGTTGCTGACAGGTGTATAAAATCGAGCACACGGCCGTGGAATCTCCATAAACAACCATTGACAGTAGAATGGCCCGTACTGAAGAGCTCAGTGACTTTCAATCTGGCACCGTCATAAGACGCCAGCTTTCCAACAAGTCAGTTCGTAAAGTTTCTGCCTTGCTAGAGCTGCCCCGGTCAACTGTAAGTGCTGTTATTGTGAAGTGGAAACGTTGAGAAGCAACAATGGCTCAGCCGTGAAGTGGTAGGCTACACAAGCTCAGAGAACATAACCGCCGAGTGCTGAGGCGCGGAGCCTGTAAAAATTGTCTGTCCTTGTTTGTAACTGCCTCTGCCTCTGGAAGCAACGTCAGCACAAGAACTGTTCATTGGGAGCTTTATGAACAACTGCATACAAGCCTAAGATCACCATGGGGATGGCATGTAGCCTAGTGGTTAGAGCGTTGGGCCAGTTGCTGGATCGAATCACCGAGCTGACAAGGTAAAAATCTGTCATTCTGCCCCTGAGCAAGGCAATTAACCCACTGTTCCCCAGGTGCCGTGGATGTCGATTAAGGCTGCCCCCCCCCCACGGAACCTCTCTGATTCAGAGGGGTTGGGATAAATACAGAAAACACATTTCAGTTGAATACATTCAGTTGGACAGCTGACTAGGTATCCCCCTGTTTCTCCTTTCCCTTTCACCATGCGCAATGCAAAGCGTAGGCTGGAGTGGTGTAAAGCTTGCTGCCATTGGACTCTGGAGCAGTGGAAACATGTTCTCTAGAGCGATGAATTACGCATCACCATTTGTCCGACGGACAAATCTGGGGTTGGAGGAAGCCAGGAGAACGCTACCTACCCGAATGTATAGTGCCAACTGTAAAGTTTGTTGGAGGAGGAATAATGGTTGGGGGCTGTTTTTCATGGTTCGTGCTAGACCCCTTAGTTCCAGTGAAGAGAAATATTAACTCTACAGCATACAATTACATTCTAGACGTGTCTGTGCTTCCAACTTTGTGGCAAATGTCTGGGGAAGGCCCTTTCCTTGTTTCAGCATGACAATACCCCCATGCACAAAACAAGATCCATACAGAAATGGTTTGTCAAGATCAATGTGTAAGCAAGTTCCCACAGCAATGTTCAAACATCTAGTGGAAAGCCTTCCTTGAAGAGTGGAGGCTGCTACAGCAGGAAACCGTGGACCAACTGCATATTAATGCCCATGTTTGACGAGCAGGTGTCCACATACTTTAGGCCATGCAGTGTATATAACCTAATTCGCTTACTCCTGTTTATGCAGAAATAAATACAATAATTCAAAGTAGGCTACTACACCAGAAAGCATGATTTGGCCACAGAGGATCATTAGCCCGCAATTTGGGCAGCGCCCGCTTCAAATAACAAGAAGATGATTGTTGAGTTGGGTCTCTCAGTGAAAAGTGGAGCGACCCAGCCAGGCCTATTGCAATATTTTAAAAATACAAACGCAGACAAACTGTTTGCAAAGAAAATGGCTATTGGTTGTAAATAGGAAAGTCAATGAAAAGATTCAAATCTGTCTTTTAGTTATGGAAATTCTTAACTTATTGAGTGAACAGCAGCCTATCTTATTGGCACCAGAGGAGAATGTCGGCCATATTCCCCAGTGAGTTAATTAAAGCTAATTCTCTGTCTTTATCATTGGGTCAGTGCCACTTTTGTTTATAATTTCCTCCCCCAGGTTAGATGGATGTCATATTGTATTTGTGTCTCCACTTTTCGTAGTCGTAATATATGGATCAGACAACATCCGTTTTTATTCATCTGCAAGTCAGTGTCAGCAGAGTAGGCTACTCTGTCATTTTTGTAGTATTCAAAGAAATGTGTGCGCACACTTCGGTAAGGAATTACAACTCCTTTTCACCCCTTGCTTTAAGCCTGAAGACAATAATAGTATTTATTTAATAGTATTTATTTTCACATCGTAAATAGCCAGGTACGGTAAATTGATGCAGGAGAACCCAGCAATCCATCTGTGGTTCTCTTTCCTGATGGCTCGCCTGCAGCCCTCCCTATGCTCCTTTATACAAGGGAAGAGTACAAACACACACAGAGAGAGAGAGAGAGAGAGAGAGAGAGAGAGAGAGTAGAGAGAGAGAGTAGAGAGAGAGAGAGACAGAGAGAGAGACAGAGAGAGATACAGAGAGAGAGAGACAGAGAGAGACAGAGAGAGAGACAGAGAGAGACAGAGAGGAGAGAGAGGAGAGACAGAGAGAGAAAGAGAGAGAGAGAGAGAGACAGAGAGAGAGAGACAGAGAGACAGAGAGAGACAGAGAGAGACAGAGAGAGGAGAGACAGAGAGAGAGAGAAAGAGAGAGACATAGAGACAGAGAGAGACAGAGAGAGAGGAGAGACAGAGACAGAGAGAGACAGAGAGAGAGGAGAGGCAGAGAGAGAGAGACAGAGAGAGAGACAGAGAGAGGGAGGAGAGACACACAAACACATTCGATCTGGCGTCTATTTGTAACAATAAAGGGATTTCTCTCTCGAGCACAACAGAAAAGACGAGAGAATTCAATCTGATGAGATTTGATAAGGTTGCATGAACATGAACATAGACACTCAGCACACACAGACAGACATTACACACATACACACACTACACACACAGACACACACTACACACACTACACACACAGACACACACTACACACACAGACACACACTAGACACACAGACACACACAGACACACACACACACAGTAGACACACAGACACACACAGACACACACTACACACACACTACACACAGACACTCAGCACACACAGACACACACTACACACACGGACATACACTACACACAGACACTCAGCACACACAGACACACACTACACACACAGACACACACTACACACACAGACATACAGACACTCAACACACACACAGATGTAGAGACAGAGACACACACTACACACACAAAATTACACAGATAGTCGATATGGTACACAACCATGCATGTGGAGATAATATATAGGGATTCCCTGTGCCTGTTTATATGTAAGCAAATTATAGTTCCAATGGTCCAGTGGGTTAGAGTGTGCAACTGGCAAGATCAATTGCAATTTCAATTAGCTTTGGATGCCGAATGACCACATTATAGCATCATTTACAATCCTACTCCCTCCCTCTCTCCTTCTCCCTCCTCACTCCCTCCCTCCCCCCCCACCCTCTCTACCACTCCCTCCCCCCTCCTTCCCAACCCTCCCTCCACCAAACCTTTTAGTCCTGCAGACTGACGACCTTTTAGTCCTGCAGACTGACGACCTTTTAGTCCTGCAGACTGACAAACTGCCCTTAAAGTAAACAAATGCATACCTTTGTCATTCTCCAGCCCTGAAAAAGTATTTTCTTTCTTGTGTTTCTGTGTATGTATCTCAAATGGCACCCTTATTCCCTATCTAGTGCATTACTTTTGACCAGAGCCCTATGGGCCCTGTAGGGAATAGGGGGTGCCATTTGGGATTCAGCGTGTGTCTAGGCCATTGATCCACAAGGACAGGCCATTAGTTGTCTGGAGCTACAGAGAAACAATATTGATGTCAGGGAAGAGGAAAACAAACACACACACACACACACACACACACACACACACACACACACACACACACACACACACACACACACACACACACACACACACACACACACACACACACGACAACTAACCGGCTATAAATAAACCAACCACATTCTGGTATCTTTAAATGGAGCTATTACATTTTTCAAACATGCCCTTTTTTTTAAATATTTTTTTTTACAACACTTGACAGTCTGATTTTCTATGAATATTTGTCCTGTCTGACAGGACAGATTAGTCAAGTCACGGCCGTACGGTCGGTTCCAGACTCCTAGGATGAATCCCAAATGGCACCCTAAATAATGCACTAGTTTTAACCAGAACCTTAAGGGATACCCTATGGGCAAAAGTAGTACACTAAACAGGGAATAGGCTGCTATTTGGGATGCAGAGCCAGACTTGTTGGAGCTCTAGTGACAAATGAGAGTGTTTCCTCTCCTGGATCCAGCGGGGTAGCTGAGAAGGGAAACAGAAGGTAGTTCTGTTGGTTCTGTTGGTTCTGGCACTGAGCTAGGTGTTTGGATTGGGAAAGTATCAAGTTTAGGATAACAGAGACGTCCTAGTCTTGTCTCAGTAAATGGACGACGTTTGTGTTTGTGTGTGTGTGTGTGTGTGTGTGTGTGTGTGTGTGTGTGTGTGTGTGTGTGTGTGTGTGTGTGTGTGTGCTTGTTGCATTGTGAGCCGCTTCCCCGCCCACCTGCCTCTTTGTTTTTATTAAAAGTGCAATCTGGGATCTTGCATAGGGAATAGGGAGCTATTTGGACTCCAGCGTGTGTCTTGGCCATTGATCCACAAGGACAGTAGGCCTCTGGTCATTTCCAATTCTTAATAATATACTGTGTTCCCATTTAAACAAATCCCAGATTGTAGTTTTTAAACTCCCCCCTGATTAAACAAACCATACCTGGATCTTCCAGACAGCCCCCCATATCAACCAGGTCACACCAGATCCAGTTCAGTATTCAACATCCATCCACATCCCAAGGACGTCGGGTCGGGACATGACCTGCGCATGCAAGTTCAATAGGTCGCCAGTAGCAGCCGCCAGTGGTTGAATTTTAACATCCTATTTTCTAGTTTAAAAATAACCAGCTGGAGTAGGAGTAGTAAAGTATGTTGGATTTTTCCACAGAAAATGTTTGTATTGATGATTTTTGTAGTGATTCTAGAAGGTTATCATCTCTATACTACTGCACAAAGTAACTGTTGTGGCTTGTTTCAATCTCAGCATTCAGCAATTTTCCAGCAATATATTAAATGCGACAAAAAAGTTAATGGAAATTTGTGTTGTATTTTAATGTTATTTTAGTATTTTCTTGGGGGGGGGCGCTAGAATCCATCCACCAATCAGAGCATGTGTTGCAACTGCTCGTTCGTGAAGACACACACACACACGTCATCAATAACGCTCGTTTTAGTACATCCACCAATGAGTACATTTAGCATTCAGTGGTATTTGTATTTTATTAGGGAATAGCATCACCATTAGCAGATGCAAGGCAGCCGTTACTTTTCTTGGGGTCCGAACAACATTAAGGCAATTATATACAAAATATAACAATGCATCACACAAGATATTAATACACACCACTCTACTCTAATTATACTGAACAAAAATATAACCGTAGCATGTAATGTATTGGTCTAATGTTTCATGAGCTGAAATAAAAGATCCCAGAAATGTTTCATATACACAAAGCGTATTTCTCTCAAATGTTTGTTTACAAATTTGTTTGCATCCCTGTTAGTGACATTTTCTCCTTTGCCAATGTAATCCATCCACCTGACAGGTGTGGCATATCAAGAAGCTGATTAAACAGCATGATCATTACACAGGTGCACCTTGTGCTCGGGACAATAAAAGGCCACTCTAAAATGTGCAGTTTTGTCACAACACAATGCAACAGATGTCTCAAGTTTTGAGGGAGCGCGCAATTGGCATGCTGACTGCAGGAATGTCCACCAGGGCTGTTGTCAGAGAATTGAATGTTAATTTCTCTACCATAAGCTGCCTCCAATGTCATTTTAGTAAATTTGGCAGTAAGTCCAACCGGTCTCACAACCACAGACCACGTGTAACCACGCCAGACCAGGGCCTCCACAACTGGCTTCCTCACCTACGGGATCGTCTGAGACCAGCCACCCAGACAGCTGATAAAACTGTGGGATTGCACAACCAATTCATTTCTGTACAAACTGTCAGAAACCGTCTCAGGGAAGCTCATCTGCATGCTCGTCGTCCTCACCAGGGTCTTGACCTGACTGCAGTTCGGCATCGTAACTGACTTCAGTGGGCAAATGCTCACCTTCGTTATGGGCAGACATAAACTACGGGACATGTAACACAATTGCATTTCATCAGTGGCAATTTGAATGCACAGAGATACCGTGACAAGATCCTGGGGCCCATTGTCGTGCCATTTATCTGCCGCCATCACCTCATATTTCAGCATGATAATGCACTGCCGGCCCCATGTCGCAAGGAACTGTACACAATTCCTGGAAGCTGAAAATGTCCCAGTTCTTTCATGGCTTGTATACTCAGACATGTCACCCATTGAGCATGTGTGGGATGCTCTGGATCGACTTGTACGACAGTGTGTTCCAGTTCCTGCCAATATCCAGCAACTTCACACAGCCACTGAAGAGGAGTGGGACAACATTCCACAGACCACAATCAAAAGCCTGATCAGCTCTATCTGAAGGAGATGTGTTGCGCTGCATGAGGATCATACCAGATCATACCAGATCCACATACCAGATCCATTTTCTGATCCACGCCCTACTTTTTTTATGGTATCTGTGACCATAAAAAAAGTGGTATCTGTGACAAATCTGTATTGCCAGTCATGTGAAATCCATAGATTAGGGCCTAATGCACTGATTTCAATTTACTGATTTCATTATACTGTTGCGTTTTATATTTCTGTTCAGTATACAGTACCAGTCCAAAGGTTTGGACACAACTACTCATTCAAGGGTTTTTCTTTATTTTTACTATTTTCTACATTGTAGAATAACAGTGAAGACATCAAAACTATGAAATAACACATATGGAATTATGTAGTAACCAAACAAGTGTTACATTTAGATTCTTCAAAGTAGCCACCGCTTTCCTTGATGACAGCTTTAAATAAAGCAAAACCCTGGAATGAGCAGGTGTGTCCAAACTTTTGACTGGTACTGTATATAAAATTATTAGCATATGTACAAAAGTGTTGATTTTTTAAAATCTCCTAGGCTCTTTTGCAATACCTGCCAAGAAAAAATTGTTATTAAAATATCCATCACAAAACAAGTTGTATGTTTCAGAACAATCTAATATTCTGACAATTTAACCCTGTGACTTAGATTAGGCTATAGTTCAATTTAAACAGGGTGCCTATCCTCACCAATCTGATTTAAGCAGGGTGCCTATCCTCACCAAATTGATTTAAACAGGGTGCCTATCCTCACCAATTTGATTTAAGCATGGTGCCTATCCTCACCAATTTGATTTTAGCAGGGTGCCTATCCTCACCAATTTGATTTAAGCAGGGTGCCTATCTTCACCAATCTGATTTAAACAGGGTGCCTATCCTCACCAATTTGATGTAAGCAGGGTGCCTATCCTCACCAATTTGATTTAAGCATGGTGCCTATCCTCACCAATTAGATTTAAGCAGGGTGCCTATCCTCACCAATTTGATTTAAACAGGGTGCCTATCCTCACCAATTTGATTTAAGCAGGGTGCCTATCCTCACCAATTTGATTTAAGCAGGGTGCCTATCCTCACCAATTAGATTTTAGCAGGGTGCCTATCCTCACCAATTTGATTTTAGCAGGGTGCCTATCATTACCAATTTGATTTAAACAGGGTGCCTATCCTCACCAATTTGATTTTAGCAGGGTGCCTATCCTCACCAATTTGATTTAAGCATGGTGCCTATCCTCACCAATTTGATTTAAACAGGGTGCCTATCCTCACCAATCTGATTTTAGCAGGGTGCCTATCCTCACCAATTTGATTTTAGCAGGGTGCCTATCCTCACCAATTTGATTTAAACAGGGTGCCTATCCTCACCAATTTGATTTAAACAGTCTATAGGGTCACATACTAGGTAGCAGTCTATACAGAGGAGTCTATAGGGTTACATACTAGAGAGCAGTCTATAGGGAGGAATCTATAGGGTTACATACTAGAGAGCAGTCTACACAGAGGAGTCTATAGGGTTACATACTAGAGAGCAGTCTATAGGGAGGAATCTATAGGGTTACATACTAGAGAGCAGTCTACACAGAGCAGTCTATGGGGAGGAGTCTATAGGGTTACATACTAGAGAGCAGTCTATACAGAGGAATCTATCAGGTTACATACTAGAGAGCAGTCTACACAGAGCAGTCTATAGGGTTACATACTAGAGAGCAGTCTACACAGAGCAGTCTATAAGGTTACATACTAGAGAGCAGTCTATAGGGTTACATACTAGAGAGCAGTCTATACAGAGCAGTCTATAAGGTTACATACTAGAGAGCAGTCTATACAGAGCAGTCTATGGGGAGGAGTCTATAGGGTCACACAGGAAGTTCACATTTCTTCTGTGATAGTAGTTATTTTTATTTATTTTTCATTACAGTGAAAATTTGGTCCCGAGACATCATTCAGAATGGCATTCTGATGCAGTAGAAGTTAATTTTAGAGTGTTTTCAAATATGCTTTCGTCCTATTTGCATATTGCATTATAGGCTAAGATGTTGTGTATTCTGATGTAATTTGAGACAGAGTGTTTTCAGAGTGTTTCTAATATGCTTCAGTCATATGTTCATGTTGTATTATATTCAATAGCAAATGATGACTCTGCAAAATGTGACAACTACCGCTGCACATCACTACCTCCACCAAATAAATACATTTTCACTGGTACTCATTAGTACTTATCTGAAGAGATTGGTCACTTTCTGACTACTCTGGGGATCTAAAGACTGGTATCTGTGCTCACTCAAAAGCAGGGTTTTCTGTCGTGACTCTGCCAGAATGGAAACACTAAAGTGTGAAAACCTCTCAATGGGCACTACAGAACCTGACTCCTGTGTCTTGTCTGAGACATCCTCTCCCGGACTTGCTGAGAAGTGCTAACACTAAAGACAGTGATGGAGGTTGGGTGTGCTCTTGACCCTCACAACTTACCCCCCCCCCCCCCTTCTCCTTTTTTTGGGTCATATTGGGAAAATATGGAGAGTGGTACTCAGTAATGTGTTATATTGGATTTGCCTAACGTAACACTTTGTATTCAAGACAAAACGTTAATTGCTTTGCCATATTTTTTGCAGTATTACTTTAGCGCCTTGATACAAACAGGATGCATGTTTTGAAATATTTTTACTATGTACAGGCTTCCTTCTTTTAACTATCAATTAGGTTAGTATTGTGGAGGAACTACAATGTTGTTGATCCATCCTCCGTTTTCTCCTATCCCAGCCATTAAACTCAGTTTTAAAGTTACCATTGGCCTCATGGGGAAATCCCTGAGCGGTTTCCTTCCTCTCCGGCAACTGAGTTAGGAAGGACGCCTGTGTCTTTGTTGTGACTGGGTGTATTGCAAAACCATCCAAAGTGTAATTAATAAAAACATTTTTTACTTCACCATGATCAAAGGGATATTCAGTGTCTGCTTTTCTTTTTCTTTTACCCATCTACCAATAGGTGCACTTTTTTGCACTATTTGAAAACCTCCCTGTTCTTTGTGGTTGAATCTGTTTGAAATTCAATGCTCGACTGAGGGACCTTACAAATAATTGTATGTGTTGGGTACATAGATGAGGTAGTCATTCAAAAATGATGTTAAAACACTATTATTGCACACAGAGTGAGTCCATGCAACTTATTAATGTGATTTATTATGTGACTTGTTAACATTTTACTCCTGAACTTATTTAACAAAGGGGTTGAATACTTATTTCAGCTTTTAATTTTTAATTAATTTGTAAAAATGAAGAGGACATTTTTTTTCACTTTGACATTTAGGGGTATTGTGTATAGGCCAGTGACAAAATAATCTCAATTGAATGTTTATTTCAGGCTAGTAACACAACAACATGTGGTAAAAATCATGGGGTTGAAATACTTCCTTAAAACCTGTTGAGGATATCCTACCATAGGGGGCGCCACAGCGCATTTTGGAAAAAATTCGTTCCCATTTTCAACGGCCTACTAATCAAACTCAGAAGCTAGGACATGCATATACTTATTTTATATGGATAGAAAACACCCTGAAGTTTCTAAAACTGTTTGAATGGTGTCTGTGAGTATAACAGAACTCATATGGCAGTCAAAACCCCGAGACCGATTGAAACAGGAAGTGGGATTCTGAATTGTGGACTCGACTTCACAGCCTTGCCTGTAATTCACAACGTGAAAAATCGTTCATTGAGCACTTTCTAGTGCTTCCACTAGATGTCCCCAGTCTTTACAAAGTGTTTTGAGCCTTCTACTGTCGAAACTCAGTGAAGGAGACGCTGTGGCAATTGGTCACAGTAGGAGGGCCATCAGCATTGTGACGTCGGCGGCCGTGTCTACCCCCACCTTTGGAAACGTTTTGAAACACATTGCAATCGTCCCACTCGAATCTTATTGGCTCTCTTGTTGAAACAGGCCCTGAAGATTAATGTTATACAACGTTTGAAATGTTTGAACGAACCTAAAGGAGGGAAAAAAGTTATTTTTCGTAACCTAAGTCCCGCGCCCGGATCAACATTTGGATACAGCCTTCAGACGAGCTAACAACAGCAAGCTAATGGAACATAAAGGATGGACTTTTTCGACCGAAAATACATTTGTCGTGGACCTGGGATTCCTGGAAGTGCTTTCTGATGAAGACAACTAAAGGTGAGGGATTATTGACAATATTATACAAGATCAGATGTGATTTGCGATTGTTCCAAGATGGCGCCGAGCTAGGTTTTCTAGCTCATTTTCTGAGTATCGCATCCCCTTTTATCTCAAAGTGTGATTACCCTGTAAAGTTAATTTAAAATCTGTTATGACGGGTGTTTTCAAGAGATATTCATCTATAAATCTTAGATTGACAATATAAAATAAAAAAATCGTTTTCGAATAGTAATTTATGAAATTGTAGCACTGTTTCCCGGGACATTTAAGTCATTTAAGTCATTTAGCAGACGGGAAAATAGTTAGCCAACGTCAGACGCCGATGTAAAATGCTGTTTTTATATAGAAATATGACCTTTATTGAACAAAAGAATGCATGCTGTGTGTAACATGATGTCCTAGGTGTGTCATCTGATGAAGTTTGTAAAAGGTTAGTGCTGCATTTAGCTGTTTTTTGGTTATTTGTGATGCATGTGCTTGGTCAGAAAATTCAAATGATGCTACTTTTACCATGTACTCCTCTAACATAATCTAATGTTGTGCTTTTCCTGTAAAACCTTTTTGAAATCGGACGACGAGGGTCGATTCAAGAGAGGTGTATCTATAAAACGATATGAGACAGTCCTATATTTGAAAAAAAAAAAATATTGAATTTCGTTATGCTAATGTTGCCAGGAGTTTTCGCTGGAAAATGATCCCGCTAACGGGATGAGAGTCTCAAGAGGTTTTTAAGGCATAGACAATAGACAATAAGTTATCCCAATAAACAAAATGCCTTAATAAGCACTTAAAGCACACGCTCATTATAGTGTGTGGAACTATTCTCATCTTTTCAAAACTCAGTACTGCATTTAAAGGGAAAGTTCAGCCAAATTACAAAATTACACATTGGTTTCTAAAACCTGTAAGCAGTCAGTGGGACGTGATATGACAACAATCCATGCGTTGGTTTAGTTTCCCTGGCACTGTTTCCAAATGCTCTAGTATTTGTGGAACAAATCCCATTCAAGGTAAACCGTTGTGTCATTTTGTAATTGGGGTGAACTATGCCTTTAAAACCTATAGATTGGTTCACATTTAAAAATGAACCTGTCTGACGACGTCGCCTTCACTTTTTCGCGTCGCAGTTCTCTCCCGGTCGTGACGATCAATGCTTCTCCCTTTCAGTCCAATACCAGTTTGCGGCGGCATCTAAGATTAAAAGCTTGTAGTTTTTGGCTACATTGGCTGTAGTAATTTAGCTAATTTAGCTGGCTAGTTATCTCCTCTTCCTTGATACATGTGTAAATATTGGGACTATAAACTGTGCCTTCCTGTATCATACTGATGATCATATATTTATAATATTCTACTGAGCCATTTATGTTGTATAATGTCGTTGCATTGTCCAGAAGGAATCTGTATGTAATCATTTGGTTGGACAGTGTATACCACGTGTATCCTGTACATACGACTAATACAACTTGAAACTTGAATGTGAGCGAGTAAGAATGATGAGCACTGTTTGAAGTGTTCCCTGTTTGAGATACCAGAGATTCACCCGTGAGAGGAAGTCCACAAACTTTTGATAGGTTCAGAGATGTCAAGGACAAACACAATGAAAACACCTGCTTCACTTTCTTCTATAGGTTCCAATTTGTGCTTAACACCCTAAGCCTTGGCGGTAAGTGTGTGGGGGGGGCCGAGCACATCAGAGTTTCTCTGTTTTTATTTGATGCCACACAACAGCATCTTATTGATGATAGCCTATTGATTGTACAGTATATGGATGTTTTTCCGTAGTCTATGTTGGATAATCAAGCCTGTAACGTAGTGTGGGATTGATTGACAGAGGAAATGTCTGACATGCCTAGAGTTACTGAGACATATATGCACAGTGTGACGGCCCGGAATTTTTGAATGTATTTTTCTGTTACTTTTACCCCTTTTTCTCCCCAATTTCGTGGTATCCAATTGGTAGTTACAGTGTTGTCTCATCGCTGCAAATCCCGTACGGATTTGACACAATGCCCACTTAACCCGGAAGCCAGCCACACTAATGTGTCAGAGGAAACACCGTGCACCTGGCGACCATGTCAGCGTGCACTGCGCACGGCCCACCACAGGAGTCGCTAGTGCGCGATAGGACAAGGACATCCCTGCCGGCCAAACCCTCCCCTAACCCAGAAGACGCTGGACCAATTGTGCAGCCGGCTGCGACAGAGCCCGGACTCGAACCCAGAATCTCTAGTGGCACAGCTAGCACTGTGATGCAGTGCCTTAGACCACTGCACCACTCGAGAGGCTTTGTGACGGCCCTGAAGTTGTCTGAACCGTCTCAGTTCTTCTCCTGCCGATGGGGCACTTCCCCTTTTAATTCCCTATTAAATAGCCGGCATCAGCGGAGCAAAAGTGGGTTGCAGGATTAGACAGATGGGTATACAGATAAGATTTAATTGGGTCCCAGCCCATGTGGGGGTGGAGGGGAACGAGGCAGTTGATGTACTGGCTAAACAAGCACTTAGAAGTAGGTATGGTGATTGTTACGTTCCCCAGTTTATGTGTTGTTGTGAGTTTGTATGCGTGTCTATTTCAGGAAATGACTTCCTGGATTCCTAAAGCAGCTGATTGGTCGGCCCCGTCGCTGATTGGAACTCTGACCCCTCCCTCTCGTCAGGAGATACAGCTGTTTCTTCAATTACCAAGTCCTTCTCCAGCTTGATAAAAGTCAGTGTTCTTTTGTCAGAGAAGGGAGCTTCTTTTTATGTCCTGTGTCATTTTTTTATTTTTCATTTTTTTATTTCACCTTTATTTAACCAGGTAGGCTAGTTGAGAACAAGTTCTCATTTACAACTGCGAACTGGCAAAGATAAAGCAAAGCAGTGCGACAAAAACAACAACACAGAGTTACACATGGGATAAACAAACGTACAGTCAATAACACAATAGAAAAATCTGTATACAGTGTGTGCAAATGAAGTAAGGAGACAAGGTAATAGATAGGCCATAGTAGCGAAGTAATTACAAATTAGCAATTAACACTGGAGTGATAGATGAGGATGTGCAAGTAGAAATACTGGTGTGCAAAAGAGCAGAAAAACAAAAACAAATATTGGGATGGGGTAGCTAGTTGGTTGGATGGGCTATTTCCAGATGGGCTGTGTACAGGTACAGTGATCGGTAAGCTGCTCTGACAGCTGATGCTTAAAGTTAGTGAGGGAGATATAAGTCTCCAACTTCAGTGATTTTTTCAATTCGTTCCAGTCATTGGCAGCAGAGAACTGGAAGGAAAGATGGCCAAAGGAGATGTTGGCATTGGGGACCAGTGAAATATACCTGCTGGAGCACGTGCTACGGATGGGTGTTGCTATGGTAACCCGTGAGCTGAGATAAGTCGGAGCTTTACCTACCAAAGACGTATAGTTGACCTGGAGCCAGTGGGTTTGGCGACGAATATGTAGCGAGGACCAGCCAACGAGAGCATACATGTCGCAGTGGTGGGTAGTAAATGGGGCTTTGGTGACAAAACGGATGGCACTGTGATAGATTGCATCCAATTTGCTGAGTAGAGTGTTGGAGGCTATTTTGTAAATTACATCGCCGAAGTCAAGGATCGGTAGGAGAGTCAGTTTTACGAGGGTATGTTTAGCAACATGAGTGAAAGATGCTTTGTTGTGAAATAGGAAGCCGATTCTAGATTTAATTTTGGATTGGAGATGCTTAAAGTAAAACAAAATGCATGCTCTTCAACTGATCGCTGCCCGCACCCGTATGCCCGATTAGCATCACTACTCTGGGCAGTTCTGACTTAGAATATGTGGACAACTATAAATACCTAGGTGTCTGGCTAGACTGTAAACTTTCCTTCCAGACTCATATTCATTTAAGAGCAGTTAGAGGACAAGGAAGGAGTGTCGTATGGCATTGAAGCTCGTTTGGAAGTTTGTTAACACAGTGTCCAAAGAAGGGCCATATGTATACAGAATGGTGTCATCTGCGTAGAGTTGGATCAAAGAATCACCCGCAGCAAGAGTGACATCAATGATGTATATAGAGAAAAGAGTTGGCCCGAGAATTGAACCCTGTGGTACCTCCATAGAGACTGCCAGAGGTCCAGACAACAAGCCCTCCGATGTGACACACTGAACTCTACCTGAGAAGTATTGCTACAGTGTGGGCAGTATCAGAGGGAAAGAGAGAGGCTGAGATCTAGTATTGTTGTGACGGTCAGTGAAAGTTATTTTGTAGCTACTCCTTCGGAGGTATGTGTATGACAATAGGACTTAGTGTTTGTGGTTATTGAAATTTCACACTTAAGAGTATTGGTAAATTATTCTGTGTTTAATTTGTTCCCAGGGGGGAAAGGGGAACGCACCTTGGGAGTGTTTAGGCAATAGGCCTGTGGGCATACATGACCCGTAGAATTTAATCTGTCTATGCACACTAGGTAAGACCTGGGCGGACCACCCCCTGTATTTTGGTTAACGCACCAGGTGGTGCTAAAGGTTATGTAAGTAGTGGGAAGGCAGGTAGGGTAGGAGAGGGGATTCCTTATCTTTTACTTTCTTTGCTTTGCTTGCGTCCAGCCCCTTTCCCCCACATTACCGTGTTGAGGAATAATTACATTTCCTGTAAACGGTATTTTTCTCTGCCTCTGTCATCCTTCCCCGCACCTACGATCACATACTTTTTTGAGATGTAGCGGGGTGTTGCATTCCCTCCTCCAAGAGGCGTACGTAAGTGATGTTGTAGTTTCAATGAGCAGAGGTAAAAAACCTGATATGGACAGTGATGGTGTAGAGATGGCAGGAGCAGGTTAAAAGCCTGATATGGACAGTGATGGTGCAGAGATGGCAGGAGCAGGTTAAAAGCCTGATATGTACAGTGATGGTGTAGAGATGGCAGGAGCAGGTTAAAAGCCTGATATGGACAGTGATGGTGTAGAGATGGCAGGAGCAGGCTAAAAGCCTGATATGGACAGTGATGGTGCAGAGATGGCAGGAGCAGGTTAAAAGCCTGATATGGACAGTGATGGTGCAGAGATGGCAGGAGCAGGTTAAAAGCCTGATATGGACAGTGATGGTGCAGAGATGGCAGGAGCAGTGGAATAGAGATAGTAAGGGCAGGCATTTATTTCAAGTACAGAGGAAAGTCAGGGAGGGGAGGACAGCAAGATGGGATAGGAGAGATGAGGCTATTTTTACAAGATTAAGGGTGGGACACAGCCAGTTGAATAAGACCTTAAATGTGATGGGAAAGCATCCAACGGGAAAGTGTGATTATTACCAGGAAACAGGGACCGTGGAACATGTATCGCTACAGTTTGGGCAGTATCAGAGGGAAAGAGAGAGGCTGAGATCTAGTATGAGGGAGAAGGGGATACAGGAAATTAGATTAAAGAGTATATTGAGTAGAACGTCAGTAGATATAGTCTCAAATATATATATTTGTTTTAAGAGTAGGTAGGATTTAGCTTCTCCCTGTCTCTGGCCCACATTCCAGTATAGTAGGTGGCGGTAATGCACCATAACGTTGGCTGTCAACCGCCGATAAACCCCACCGAAGAAGAAGACGCAAAAGTGGGTTGTGATGGTGGTGCGAATGAGGACGTGTTCAACCCTCAGTTTGTTTTGTTGTATTTAAAAGGTGCTTTGTAGCCTTGTCTCAAGTTTAACCAGGATCCACACATTTCTTCCTTAGGACTACACATCTCAAATAGTCTCCGCTGTTTCTTCATGGTCTTTCTCCTCTAGAGATCTGTTGGGACTACACATCTCAGGTGGTCTCCACTGTTTCTTTATGGCCTTTCTCCTCTAGAGATCTGTTGGTGGATTGGATTGTCTGACTACAACTTTCTTTGCAAACGATATTTCATTTGTTTTAGAGTGGTTTATACCGTGTTGATTTATGTGGTCAGTTGTAGTTGAAGATTACTACGATTCTCCAGTGGAGAAAGGACATTCAGAAACTTGTACCGAAGCCACTCCTGCTTTGTCTTGGCTGTGAGTTTAGGGTCATTGTCCTGTTGGAAGGTGAACCTTCGCCCCAGTCTGAGGTCCTGAACGCTCTGAAGCAGGTTTTCATCAAGGATCTCTGTACTTTGCTACGCTCAACTTTCCTGACTAGTCTCCTAGTCCCTGCTGCTGAATAACATCCCCACATCATGATGATGCCACCACCATGCTTCACTGTAGGGATGGTGCCAGGTTTCATCCAGACGTGACGCTTGGCATTCAGGCCAAAGAGTTCAATCTTGGTTTCTTCACACCAGAGATAATCTCATCATCTGAGAGTCTTTATGGTGCCTTTTGGTAAACTCCAAGTTGGCTGCCATGTGCCTTTTACTGAGGAGTGGCTTCCATTTGGCCACTCTACCATAAAGGCCTGATTGGTGGAGTGCTGCAGAGATGGTTGTCTTTCTGGAAGGTACCTCCCATCTTCACAGAGGAACTCCAGAGCTCTGTCAGAGTGACCATTGGGTTCTTGGTCACCTCTCTGACCAAGGCCCTTCTCCCCCGATTGCTCAGTTTGGCCGGGCGGCCAGCTCTAGGAAGAGTCTTGGTGGCTCAAAACATCTTTCATTTAAGAATTATGGAGGCCACTGTGTTCTTGGGACCTTTAATGCTGCAGAAATTGTTTTGGTACCTGTCTCTGAGCTCTATGGCAAATTCCTTTGACCTCATGGCTTGGTTTTTGCTCTGATGTGCACTGTCAGCTGTGGGACCTTATATAGACAGGTGTGTGCCTTTCAAAATCATGTCCAATCAATTTAATTTACCACAGGTGGACTCCAATCAAGTTGTAGAAACATCTCAAGGATGATCAATGTAAACAGGCTGCACCTGAGCTCAATTTCGAGTCTCGAGTCTCACAGCAAACGGTCTGAATACTTATGTAAAGGTTGTTTTAAAAGCAAATCTATTTTAGAATAAAGCTGTAATGTAACAAAATGTGGGAAAAGTCAAGGGGTCTGAATACTTTCCCAAGGCACTGTATGTGTTGGATAAATTGGATTAAATGTTAGTTAAAGGGACTAAATGGTGGAGTCTATCCTTATCAGATATATTGGTGAGTAAATACAATGTTCTCATGGTATTTCAAGAAAAACATTGATTTTGCATAAATGACTCACGGGTGAAAGATGTGTTCAACTACAATGAACGCTTAAAAGGTTCTGAACATAAGACACTGAATTCAAACATTATCAGTTTTTACTTTTGTACTTAGAGTTTTGAAATTATACCACTTATATAACGTCGACACAGGGAGTCAAAAAGAAAGTGCAGTTACTGGGTTTAATATTAACAAACATAGACCGATACAAAACAAGAGAAACGTCTGACAAGGAAGCATAACCAATACTACCTAATAACTAAAAACAAGAGTGCTCTATAAAGGGTAAGTAATCAGGGAGTAATGAAGTCCAGGTGTGACTGATGATGAGACTCAGGTGTGCGTAAAGATGGTTGCCAGGATCGGTGGTTTTTAGACCGGCGACGTCGAGCGCCGGATAGAGGGAGCGGGGAGTGACAGCTTACATCTGAAAAATGTGCCAAAGGGATAAAACAAAATTACTAATAATATGATCAGACAAACTGTGTTGTGACTTGTGAGTTTCATCAGATGCTCCACAAGGTTAAAAACGGAGTCTTGTGCTTTCATCACTGGGTGGGTTTTTCTCTGTAGTTGTACAATCAAAATTCATTCATTTTCTCAGCTTAATAATATCGGTAAGTGTGAGTCTTGTTGATGGTATGTTGGTGTGTTGTGGTTCTTCCCTACTGTACTAGTACAGATGAACCTGATGCCTCTGCAGGTCTTCATGATTTCCAACGGTTTCCTTCTGGTTCTCATCTCGTCAGAAAAGTTGACTCAAGTTTGTGAAAAAGCACCTAGAAGCTCCTGGATGATCATCAAGACTCTTGGAAGAATGTTCTATGGACAGATGAGTCAAAAGTATACATTTTTGGACGACATGGGTCATTAAACCAAACACTGCATTTCACAGTAAGAACCTTATACCAACGGTCAAGCGTGGTGGTGGTAGTGTGATGGTTTGGGAATGCTTTGCTGCCTCAGGACCTGGACGACTTGCTTTAATAGATTTGAAGGAAGCTGCTGGGTTTTCTGTCCTCCAGATCAAGCAGCAGGAGGAGGTGGAGAAGATCCCCATGGAGACGTCTGACCTGGTAGTGTACTGCCAGCCTTGCACCAAGAAGAAGGACAGCTTTGGTACGTTCCTTAGCCCTAAACTTAGAAAAAAGTGTTCCAAAAGGGTTCTTCCCTTAGGAGAACCCCTTTTGGTTCCAGGTAGAGCTCTTTTGGGTTCCATGTAGAACCCTCTTTGGAAATAGTTCTACATGGAACTCAAAAGGGTTATCCTATTCGGACAGCCAAGGAACCATTTTAGGTTCTAGATATCACCTTTTAAAGGGCTAGCTAGCTATATCCTGGACATAAAGGGCTAGCTAGCCCTTTATGTCTAGGATATGGTAGTAGTAAAGTAGTGTTGAGAGAAACACACAACAAATCATTTATCAGTAGCCATATCCTGGACATAAAGGGCTAGCTAGCTATATCCTAGACATAAAGGGCTAGCTTTTGAACGCAGACAACAGCTCTGCACTGGGACTCTTGTATTTATTTACATTAGTTCCATAATAAAGTGCTGAACACAGACAACCGTTCTGCACTGGAACTCTTGTAATTATATACATCTAGTTCCATAATAAAGTGCTGAACACAGAGAACTGTTTTGCACTGGGACTCTTGTATTTATGTAGCTCATACAGCAGGCCCTCCCATCCCAACCCCCCCTCACTCCTCCCACGATCCCTGGTCCTCATACAGCAGACCCTCCCATGCCAACCCCCCCTCCTCCTCCCACGATCCCAGGTCCTCATACAGCTGACCCTCCCATGTCATATCGTTTTCTTCACTGCATTAGCAGGCAAAAGACCATGTTCATAATCATTAGTGTTCCGCGTTGCCACTGTCTAATAACGGATGTAAAAAAAGAACGATAGCAAAAATGAGTTATGTAAAAATTATTTCATACTCCAGTCCAAAGAGTTCAATCTTCATTTCATCAGACCAGAGAATCTTGTTTCTCATGGTCTGAGAGTCCTTTAGGTGCCATTTGACAAACTCCCAGCTAGCTGTCATGTGCCTTTTACTGAGGAGTTGCTTCCGTCTGGCCACTCTACCATAAAGGCCTGATTGGTGGAGTGCTGCAGAGATGGTTGTACTTCTGGAAGGTACCTCCCATCTCCACACAGGAACTCTGGAGCTCTGTCAGAGTGACCATCGAGTTCTTGGTCACCTCACTGACCAAGGCCTGTCTCCCCCGATTGCTCAGTTTGGCCGGGCGGCCAGCTCTAGGTAGAGTCTTGTTGGTTCCAAACTTCTTCCATTTAAGAATGATGAAGGCCACTGCTTTCTTGGGGACCTTCAATGCTGCAGACATTTTTTAGTACCCTTCCCCAGGATCTGTGCCTCGACACAATCCTGTCTCTGAGCTCTACGGACAATTCCTTCAACCTCATGGCTTGGTTTTTGCTCTGACATGCACTGTCAACTGTGGGACCTTATATAGACAGGTGTGTGCCTTTCCAAATCATGTCCAATCAATTGAATTTACCACAGGTGGACTCCAGTCAAGTTGTAGAAACATCTCAAGGATGATCAATGTAAACAGGATGCACCTGAGCTCCATTTTGAGTCTCATCGGAAATGGTCTGAATACTTATGTAAATAAGGTATTTCAGTTTTCACTTTGTCATTATGGGGTATTGTGTGTAGATTGATGAGGATTTGTTGTATTTAATCCCTTTTAGAATAAGGCTGTAACACAACAAAATGTGAAGAAAAAAAGTAAAGCGGTCTGAATACTTTCCAAATGCACTAAATATATTCGCTACCGGATACAACTCTGGGCCGCATGTTGACAGCTCTGTATCAAATATGGTGTTTAAATCCAGTACCTCCCTAAGGGGGTTCTGTCCTTGGATGAAAAGGGGCTCAGTTCAAAGCTAAGAGGGTCCCAAGACGCTCCCTTCATGAGAGTTACCTCAATAACCAAATTGACAGCTCTGTTTTTGGGTAGGACCATATAAAATAGGGGTGTTTACATCATTTAAATCAAATAATTGAAAGGCCCTTGCCTTGGTTCGGAGAGGGAGAGTCCCAAGAGGTTTCCTAAATGGGAGTGCAAGAAACCTAGAGTAGGCCTGAGTTCCAAGAGGCACGCTGCATGAGAGTGTCCTGAAATGGAAGTGCCCTACATTAGAGTAGCCTAAATGGGTTAGCCTCAATAACCACATTGACATCTCTGTGTTTCAATAGGACCATATGAAGTACGGTCTTTCAATCCAGTACCAGCCCTGAGTTTGGTGGGAGGGGCTCACAGTTAAAGGCTAAGAGGTGTCCTAAATTAGAAAGTGTAAGTCCCAAGAGACGCCCTAAACAAGTGTGCCCTAAATGGGAGTGTAAGACCCTTCATAATTCTTATTGATTTCAAATACAATTACCTTCATAGCCTTTCTATACACCTAGCATTTAACACTCTATTACCCCCCAATTGAGCTGGCCATAGCATTCTCTCTCTCAACCAACATTTGCCATTGTACTTCACAGGTGTTGATGGTATTGATATTGAACACTAGTCGCTCACCAGCGTGTTTATCATCAGGGGATCTAAATGGTGGGGGAAGTCCTTATTGTTAACAGCCTGTATTAGCGGTAGTGTGGAGTGCTTGTCTTTCCCACCGAGCATTCAGTCAGCTGGTTGAGGAGTGGAGAGGAAAGTACATTAGTTGATCACCTACCACACTCCTAATGTCTTCCCAAATGGCACCCTATTCCCTATTTAGTGCACTACTTTTGACCAGGGCCCATAGGGAGGGCTCTGGTCTAAAGTAGTGCGCTATGTAGGGAATAGGGTGTCATTTGGGACGCAAACTTGCTGTCCTGCGGCTTAGAGAAGAGTGGGGTCTGATGAAGTGTTCTCCGTGTTGTTAGTGTCTAATACACCCTAATACGTAGTCGTCTACACAACAGCTCCCCTGACATAATTAAGAATCCATTCTGGTGTGCTGATGGAGCCACTTACTGTCTGTAGCTAGGATGGATGGATGGAGGATGGATGGATGGAGGATGGATGGATGAATGGATAGTGGGTGGATGTAAGATGGATGCAAGATGGAGGATGGATGGACGATGGATGGACGATGGATGGATGATGGATGGATGGAGGATAGATGGATGGATGATGGATGGATTGATGGAGGATAGATGGATGATGGGTGGATTGATGGATGATGATAGATGATGATGGATGATGATGGATGGATGAATGGATGGATGGGTGATGGATGATGGAGGATGGATGATGGTTGAAGGATGGATGGATGCAAGATGCAGAATGGATGAAGGATGGCTTTAGGATGGACGCAGGATGAAAGACAAGTCCACTTTCTCATACTTTGATATTGATTACTAATTTGGATAAATTTGAATTATGATCATAATTGCTGTAGCCAGAGCCACACACATAGAGAGTTGGTCCAATGCGGTTTCTGTCTGAACATTCCGAGAGCACCACTTCCTCCTCCATAGCTGTTGATAAGTGATAATTGGCGCTTCCGTGTTGTGCTGTTCATTTCTGATAGTTTTTAAAAACATATGAAGATGTCCAGTAAAAAGCGGATATTCAATTCGTTGACACCACAACACAGTACAGATGTGGATACAGATTATTCCGAATGCTAATGAATAAATCGGTCTGTTAAATTCTCTGCTCTGTTTTGCTTGTTTTACAGCAGGTCATTTCATAGAGAATTGTCGGAGACGCTAACATGGTGTTCGTTCTAAAAGTTGGCCAACCTCTCTAAATATGTCTCTGACGGTAGCTGACCTGGTCCTAGATCTGTTTGTGCTGTCTTGCCAACTATGGTCATCGTCACGAATTGCCAAGACAGCACAAACAGATCGGACACCATGCTATAATATGGTGCTGAAGCTGGTGAACACAAGGCCTAGAGCACCTCTGTGATACTGTATTTTAACTTCTTCTGGCACATTGTAGTGTTTTCTTTGAGAGGTAATAGAATGTGTCTTTGAGAGGGAATAGAATGTGTCTTTGAGAGGGAATAGAATGTATCTTTGAGAGGGAATAGAATGTCTTTGAGAGGGAATAGAATGTGTCTTTGAGAGGGAATAGAATGTGTCTTTGAGAGGGAATAGAATGTGTCTTTGAGAGGGAATAGAATGTGTCTTTGAGAGGGAATAGAATGAGTCTTTGAGAGGGAATAGAATGTGTCTTTGAGAGGGAACAGAATGTGTCTTTGAGAGGGAATAGAATGTGTCTTTGAGAGGGAATAGAATGTGTCTTTGAGAGGGAATAGAATGTGTCTTTGAGAGGGAATAGAATGTGTCTTTGAGAGGGAATAGAATGTGTCTTTGAGAGGGAATAGCATGTGTCTTTGAGAGGGAATAGAATGTGTCTTTGAGAGGGAATAGAATGTAATTTGTCATTTTAATCTCCTCATCCTGATTGTCTTTCCATGGTTGAGCTTTATTAAGTGACAGATCTATCCAGACCAGACCGTAGATAATCGCTATGTCTCACTGATTGTCATGTATTTAAACTAAAAATGTACTTCACTGGCGCTTCGACTGCATCCCAAATGGCACCCTATTCCCTATGTAGTGCACTACTTTTGTCTAGGGCCCAACCCAAATGGCACCCTATTCCCCTATGTACTGCACTACTTTTGACTAGGGCCCAACCCAAATGGCACCCTATTCCCTATGTACTGCACTACTTTTGTCTAGGGCCCAACTCTGGTCTAAAAGTAGTGCACTACATAGGGAATAGGGTGCCATTTAGGATGCACCTTCATCTGACCACAGACAGCATCCTAATGACCAGATAAAGATCTATGACACAAACTCCACTCTCAGAAGACCAAATCCAGAAAGCCACTTTATCCACTTTTTGAAGTAAACACACTCGATCGGTTCTTCACATTTGCAATTACTTTTTCCTCAGTACTTTTAATTGTCAGCATTGGTGTACTGCTCCATTCTCCAGCTGTAATCAATCTAAGTGGCCAGACAGACTGCAAGCCGCTACAGAGACTGACGAGTACGTCACAGTACATCACTTGGGCTGAGCTCCCTGCCATCCAGAACCTCTATACCAGGCGGTGTCAGAGGAAAGCCTTGAAAATTGTCAAAGACTCCAGCCACCCTAGTCATAGATTGTTCTCTCTGCTACCCTACGGCAAGCGGTACCGGAGCACCAAGTCTAGGTCCAAGAGGCTTCTAAACAGCTTCTACCCCCAAGCCATAAGACTCCTGAACATCTAATCAAATGGCTACCCAGACTATTTGCATTGCCCCCCCCTCTCCCTCCCCCACACACTTTTACACTGCTGCTATTGTCTGTTGTTATCATCTATGCATAGTCACTTTAATAACTCTACCTACATGTACATATTACCTCAGTTACCTCGACTAACCGGTGCCCCCGCACATTGACTCTGTACCGGTACCTCCCTGTATATAGCCTCCACATTGACTCTGTACCGATACCCCCTGTATATAGCCTCCACATTGACTCTGTACCGGTACCTCCCTGTATATAGCCTCCACATTGACTCTATACCGGTACCTCCCTGTATATAGCCTCCACATTGACTCTGTACCAGTACCCCCTGTATATAGCCTCCACACTGACTCTGTACCAGTACCCCCTGCATATAGCCTCCACATTGACTCTGTACCGGTACCTCCCTGTATATAGCCTCCACATTGACTCTGTACCGGTACCTCCCTGTATATAGCCTCCACATTGACTCTATACCGGTACCTCCCTGTATATAGCCTCCACATTGACTCTGTACCGGTACCTCCCTGTATATAGCCTCCACATTGACTCTATACCGGTACCACCCTGTATATAGCCTCCACATTGACTCTGTATCGGTACCCCCTGTATATAGCCTCCACATTGACTCTGTACCGGTGCCTCCTGTATATAGCCTCCACATTGACTCTGTACCGGTACCCCCTGTATATAGCCTCCACATTGACTCTATACCGGTACCTCCCTGTATATAGCCTCCACATTGACTCTGTACCGGTACCTCCCTGTATATAGCCTCCACATTGACTCTATACCGGTACCACCCTGTATATAGCCTCCACATTGACTCTGTATCGGTACCCCCTGTATATAGCCTCCACATTGACTCTGTACCGGTGCCTCCTGTATATAGCCTCCACATTGACTCTGTACCGGTACCCCCTGTATATAGCCTCCACATTGACTCTGTACCGGTACCACCCTGTATATAGCCTCCACATTGACTCTGTATCGGTACCCCCCTGTATATAGCCTCCACATTGACTCTGTACCAGTACCCCCTGTATATAGCCTCCACATTGACTCTGTACCGGTACCCCCTGTATATAGCCTCCACATTGACTCTGTACCGGTGCCTCCTGTATATAGCCTCCACATTGACTCTGTACCGGTACCCCCCTGTATATAGCCTCCACATTGACTCTGTACCGGTGCCTCCTGTATATAGCCTCCACATTGACTCTGTACCAGTACCCCCTGTATATAGCCTCCACATTGACTCTGTACCGGTACCCCCCTGTATATAGCCTCCACATTGACTCTGTACCAGTACCCCCTGTATATAGTCTCCACATTGACTCTGTACCGGTACCCCCTGTATATAGCCTCCACATTGACTCTATACCGTAATACCCCCTGTATATAGCCTCCACATTGACTCTGTACCAGTACCCCCTGTATATAGTCTCCACATTGACTCTGTACCGGTACCCCCTGTATATAGCCTCCACATTGTTATTTTACTGCTGCTCTTTAATTACTTGTTACTTTTATTTCTTATTCTTATACATTTTTTTTAAACTGCATTGTTGGTTAGAGGCTCGTAAATAAGCATTTCACCTGTAAGGTCTACACCTGTTGTATTCAGCATTTCACTGTAAGGTCTACTACACCTGTTGTATTCAGCATTTCACTGTAAGGTCTACTACACCTGTTGTATTCAGCATTTCACTGTAAGGTCTACTACACCTGTTGTATTCAGCATTTCACTGTAAGGTCTACTACACCTGTTGTATTCAGCATTTCACTGTAAGGTCTACTACACCTGTTGTATTCAGCATTTCACTGTGAGGTCTACTACACCTGTTGTATTCAGCATTTCACTGTAAGGTCTACTACACCTGTTGTATTCAGCATTTCACTGTAAGGTCTACTACACCTGTTGTATTCAGCATTTCACTGTAAGGTCTACTACACCTGTTGTATTCAGCATTTCAGTGTAAGGTCTACTACACCTGTTGTATTCAGCATTTCACTGTAAGGTCTACTACACCTGTTGTATTCAGCATTTCACTGTAAGGTCTACTACACCTGTTGTATTCAGCATTTCACTGTAAGGTCTACTACACCTGTTGTATTCAGCATTTCACTGTAAGGTCTACTACACCTGTTGTATTCAGCATTTCACTGTAAGGTCTACTACACCTGTTGTATTCAGCATTTCACTGTAAGGTCTACACCTGTTGTATTCGGTGCATGTGACTAATAAAATGAGATTTGAAGTATGACAATTGAGTACTTTTTCCACCACTGGTATATAGCCATGTTATTACCTCATACCCCTGCACATCGACTCAGTACTGGTACTCCCTGTATATAGTCCTGTTATTACCTCATACCCCTGCACATCGACTCAGTACTGGTACTCCCTGTATATAGTCCTGTTATTACCTCATACCCCTGCACATTGACTCAGTACTGGTACTCCCTGTATATAGTCCTGTTATTACCTCATACCCCTGCACATCGACTCAGTACTGGTACCCTGTGTATATAGCCATGTTATTACCTCATACCCCTGCACATCGACTCTGTACTGGTACCCTGTGTATATAGCCATGTTATTACCTCATACCTCTGCACATCGACTCGGTACTGGTACTCCCTGTATATAGCCATGTTATTACCTCATACCCCTGCACATCGACTCGGTACTGGTACTCCCTGTATATAGTCATGTTATTACCTCATACCCCTGCACATCGACTCAGTACTGGTACTCCCTGTATATAGCCATGTTATTACCTCGTACCCCTGCACATCGACTCTGTACTGGTACTCCCTGTATATAGTCATGTTATTTTTACGCTTTATTTGTATTCGTTATTCACATTGTATTTATTCCTGATGTCACTGTTTCGATTTTTTCTATCTTTAACTCTGCATTGTTGGAAAAGGACCCGCAAGTAAGTAATACTGTGAGTGCTTGCCTATTTTGATCTCATCCTTTCCCAATCCCCTCCAACTCACAAGGCAGGCAATATACTTGACCTCATCTTTACTAGAGGCTGTTCTCCTACTAATCTCACTGTAACCCCCCTCCAGGTCTCTGTTCACCTACTAATCTCACTGTAACCCTCCTCCAGGTCTCTGTTCTCCTACTAATCTCACTGTAACCCCCCTCCAGGTCTCTGTTCTCCTACTAATCTCACTGTAACCCCCCTCCAGGTCTCTGTTCTCCTACTAATCTCACTGTAACCCCCCCCTCCAGGTCTCTGTTCTCCTACTAATCTCACTGCAACCCCCCTCCAGGTCTCTGTTCTCCTACTAATCTCACTGTAACCCCCCTCCAGGTCTCTGTTCTCCTACTAATCTCACTGTAACCCCCCTCCAGGTCTCTGTTCTCCTACTAATCTCACTGTAACCCCCCCCCCTCCAGGTCTCTGTTCTCCTACTAATCTCACTGTAACCCCCCTCCAGGTCTCTGTTCTCCTACTAATCTCACTGTAACCCCCCCCTCCAGGTCTCTGTTCTCCTACTAATCTCACTGCAACCCCCCTCCAGGTCTCTGTTCTCCTACTAATCTCACTGTAACCCCCCTCCAGGTCTCTGTTCTCCTACTAATCTCACTGTAACCCCCCCCTCCAGGTCTCTGTTCTCCTACTAATCTCACTGTAACCCCCCTCCAGGTCTCTGTTCTCCTACTAATCTCACTGTAACCCCCCCCCCCCCCCCCCCCCCTCCAGGTCTCTGTTCTCCTACTAATCTCACTGTAACCCCCTCCAGGTCTCTGTTCTCCTACTAATCTCACTGTAACCCCCCTCCAGGTCTCTGTTCTCCTACTAATCTCACTGTAACCCCCTCCAGGTCTCTGTTCTCCTACTAATCTCACTGTAACCCCCCTCCAGGTCTCTGTTCTCCTACTAATCTCACTGTAACCCTCCTCCAGGTCTCTGTTCTCCTACTAATCTCACTGTAACCCCCTCCAGGTCTCTGTTCTCCTACTAATCTCACTGTAACCCCCCTCCAGGTCTCTGTTCTCCTACTAATCTCACTGTAACCCCCCTCCAGGTCTCTGTTCTCCTACTAATCTCACTGTAATCCCCCTCCAGGTCTCTGATCACTACTTAGTTTCCTTTTCTCTCCCTTTCCTCCAACCCTAACCACTCAGTCCCTACCCCTCCAGGTCTCTCCCTTTCCTCCAACCCTAACCACTCAGTCCCTACCCCTCCAGGTCTCCCTTTCCTCCAACCCTAGACACTCAGCTCCTACCCCCTCCAGGTCTCCCTCTCCTCCAACCCTAACCACTCAGCCCCTACCCCTCCAGGTCTCCCTTTCTTCCAACCCTAGACACTCAGTCCCTTCCCCCTCCAGGTCTCCCTTTCCTCCAACCCTAACCACTCAGCCCCTACCCCTCCAGGTCTCCCTTTCCTCCAACCCTAACCACTCAGCCCCTTCCCCTCCAGGTCTCCCTTTCCTCCAACCCTAACCACTCAGCCTCTACCCCCTCCAGGTCTCCCTTTCCTCCAACCCTAACCACTCAGCTCCTACCCCTCCAGGTCTCCCTTTCCTCCAACCCTAACCACTCAGCCCCTACCCAGATGGTCATGCGCCGTCGCAATCTTCTCTCTCTCTCCCACTACTTTCTCCTCTTCTATCCTACCATCTCTTCCTTCTGCTTAATCCTTCTCCCTCCTGTCTCCCAATTCTGCCTCTTCAACCCTACTCTCCTCCTTTTCCGCATCCTATGACTCGCACTGCCCCCTTTCCTCCCTGCCGCCGGCTTAGCACTCCCCTCCTGCACCATGACTGAGTGACTCATTGCGAGCTTACAGAACAGGGCTGCGGGCAGCTGAGTGAAAATGGAGGAAAACTAAACTTCCGGAGGACCTATCATCCTTTCACTCCCTCCTCTCTACATTCTCTTCCTCTGTATCCGCTGCTAAAGCCACTTTCTATCACTCTAAATGTCAAGCTTCTGCCTCTAACCTTAGGAAACCCTTTTCCACCTTCTCCTCCTGCCTTAATCCTCCACCCTCTCCATCCTCCCTCTCTGCGGACGACTTTGTCAACCACTTTGAAAAGAAGGTTGATGACATCCGCTCCTCATTCACTCAGCCTATTGAGTCCACTGGTCTCACTCACACAGAACTACCCTACGCCTTGACCTCGTTCTCCACTCTCTCTCCAGATGACATCCTGCAACTAGTGAGGTCTGGCCGCCTGACAAACTGCCCTGCACGACCCTAACCCGTCCTCCCTTCTCCAAACCATCTCTGGAGACCTTCTCCACATTCCTCACTTCCCTCATCAACTCATCCCTGACCACTGGCTGCGCCCCTCTCTGGCCCGAGTTGCTCCCCTCCTCAGGAAACCAACACTTGACTCCTCTGACATCAAAAACGACAGATTGGTATCCCTTCTTTATCATCTTTCTAAAACGCTTAAGCATCTCTAACCAACTCTCTTACTATCTCTCTCAGAACGATCTTCTTGACCCTAACCAGTCAGGTTTCAAGATGGGCCCCTCAACAGTGATTGCCCTTCTCTGTGTCACAGAGGCTCTCTGCACTGCCAGTAACTGGGCTCTGTCTTATCCTCACATAGTCTCTCCTATTGTTGCTACACGCAACTACTTTTCTCCTTTCCCCCCCCCCTTCTGACCCTCAGGTGGCGACACGCCTCTCTGCGTGCCTGACAGATATCTCAGCTTGGATGTCGGTTCACCACCTCAAGCTTAACCTCGATAAGACGGAGATGCTCTTCCTCCCGGGGAAAGCCTGCCCGCTCCAAGATCTCGCCATCACGGTTGACAACCCCACCGTCTTCCCCCTGACGCTAGGACAGCAGAGTCCCCTGCCCATCTTCTGAAAACATCTCTTCAAAGAGTAACTTAAAAATTCCCCCCACCGCATTCACACTTTACTTTTTCCCCCCCCCTTACTAAATCTGACTTTGCTGATAGCTGCTTTTTTTTAGGAAACGTACCACCCACTGTAAGTCGCTCTGGATAAGAGGTGCTTCTAAATGATTAAAATAGAAATGGTTATGGGGACATCACAGCCACAGTTCACAGCAGTGGACAGGAGGAGGAGGAGGAGGAGGAAGAGGCTATGTTTGGAGAGAGGAGCAAAGGGCAGAGGACATCACAGCCACATGAGAGGGAAAGGAAAATACAGAGTAGAGCAAGGGGAGGGGAAAAGATGAGGAGATGAAAGAAGAGGGGGCAAGGCTTAGAGGAGTAACAGCCCCAGTAACCCAGCTGTGAGGGGAGGAGGAAGGAGGGGAAAGGAAAGGGGAGAGAGAGACAGAGGGGAAGAGAGAGAGAGACAGAGGGGAAGAGAGAGAGAGAAGGGAAGAGAGAGAGAGAGGGGAAGAGAGAGAGAGAGGGGAAGAGAGAGAGAGAGGGGAAGAGAGAGAGAGAGGGGAGAGAGAGACAGAGGGGAAGAGAGAGACAGAGGGGAAGAGAGAGAGAGGGGAAGAGAGAGAGAGAGGGGAGAGAGAGACAGAGGGGAAGAGAGAGACAGAGGGGAAGAGAGAGACAGAGGGGAAGAGAGAGACAGAAGGGAAGAGAGAGACAGAAGGGAAGAGAGAGACAGAAGGGTAGAGAGACAGAAGGGAAGAGAGACAACAATGTATATATACATAATATGACATTTGAAATGTCTTTATTATTTTGGAACTTCTGTGAGTGTAATGTTTACTGTTCATTTTTATTGTTTATTTCACTTTTGTTTATTATCTGCTTCACATGCTTTGGTAATGTTAACATATCTTTCCCATGCCAATAAAGCCCCTAGATTGAATTGAATTGAAATTGTAAATTGAATTGAGAGAGAGAGAGAGAGAGATCCTCTCGCCCCAGCTGACCCTGAGAGTATCACTGGCTTAAACTTGACCCCCAAAAAACATCTGGGTCAGATGGTTAAGACCCTTTAAGGTTGCTGCCCCTATCATCGCCAAGCCTATCTCTCACCTTTTTAACCTGTCTCTCCTTTCTGGGGAGGTTCCTATTTCTTGGAAGGAAGCCATGGTGCATCCTTTATTTAAAGGAGGAGATCAAGCTGATCATAACTGTTATAGGACGATTTCTATTTTGCCCTGTTTATCAAAAGTGTTGGAAAAACTGACTGGCTTTCTTGGTGTCTATAGTATTCTCTCTGATATGCAATCTGGTTTCCGCTCAGGTTATGGATGTGTAAAGGTCATAAATGATGTCACCATTGTCCTTGATTCTAAGATTCTGTGCTGCTATTTTTAATGACTTGGCCAAAACTTTTGATGCTGTAGACCATTCCATTCTTGTTGACCGGCTAAGGAGTATTGGTGTCTCTGAGGAGTCTTTGGCCTGGTTTGCTAACTACCTCTCTCAAAAAGTGCAGTGTATAAAGTCAGAACATCTGCTGTCTCAGCCACTGCCTGTTACATGGGAGTACCCCAAGGCTCGATCCTAGGCCCCACGCTCTTCTCAATTTACATCAACAACATAGCTCAGGCAGTAGGAAGCTCTCTCATCCATTTATAAGCAGATGATACAGTCTTTTACTCAGCTGGCCCCTCCACAGATTTTGTGGTAAACGCTCTACAACAAAGCTTCTTAGTGTCCAACAAGCTTTCTCTGCCCTTAACCCTGTTCTGAACACCTCCAAAACAAAGGTCATGTGGTTTGGTAAGAAGAATGCCCCTCTCCCCACAGGTGTGATTACTACCTCTGAGGGTTTAGAGCTGGAGGTAGTCACCTCATACAAGTATTTGGGAGTATGGCTAGACAGTACACTGTCCTTCTCTCAGCACATATCAAAGCTGCAGGCTAAAGTTAAATCTACACTTGGTTTCCTCTATCGTAATCGCTCCTCTTTCACCCCAGCTGCCAAACTAACCCTGATTCAGATGACCATCCTACCCATGCTAGATTACGGAGACATAATTTATAGATTGGCAGGTAAGGGTGCTCTCGAGTGGCTAGATGTTCTTTACCATTCGGCCATCAGATTTTCCACCAATGCTCCTTATAGGACACATCACTGCACTCTATACTCCTCTGTAAACTGGCCACCTCTATATACCCGTCGCAAGACCCACTGGTTATTTATAAAGCTTATTTATAAAACCCTCTTAGGCCTCTCTTATCTGAGATATCTACTGCAACCCTCATCCTCCACATACAACACCCGTTCTACCAGTCACATTCTGTTAAAGGTCCCCAAAGCACACACATCCCTGGGTCGCTCGTCTTTTCAGTTCACTGCAGCTAGCGACTGGAACGAGCTGCAAAAAACACTCAAACTGGCCCATTTTATCTCCGTCTCTTCATTCAAAGACTCAATCATAGACACTCTTACTGACAGTTGTGGCTGCTTCGCATGATGCATTGTTGTCTCTACCTTCTTGCCCTTTGTGCTGTTTCCTTTGCCCAATAATGTTTGTACCATGTTTTGTGCTGCTGCCACGTTGTTGTCATGTGTTGCTACAATGCTGTGTTGTTGCCATAGGTCTCTCTTTATGTAGTGTTGTTGTCTCTCTTGTCGTGATGTGTGTTTTGTCCTATATTTTTATTTTTAATTCCAGTCCCTATCACTGCAGGAGGCCTTTTGCCTTCTGGTAGGCCATCATTGTAAATAAGAATTTGTTCTTAACTGACTTACCTTGTTAAATAAAGGTTAAATAAAAAACATTTAAAATAATAAAACTAAAAGGCTCTAGTAACTCTTTGTGTCATCAGGAGATATCCTTCTGCCACTGACACGCACTGACGCATGCACACACACACACACGCACACACAGTCCGCACACCTCACTGACATATTCAAATGCCTCTGCCGTGAATCAAGTTCTGGCACGACCTTGGCCCCTTGAATAGCACGTCTCTGGCCGTAAAACAGCTGGCAGGGGAGGGGAGAGGGGAGAGGAGGGGACAGGAGGGGACAGGAGAGGAGAGGAGAGGAGAGGAGGGGAGGACGGGAGGGGAGGGGAGGAGGAGGGGAGGGGAGAGGAGAGGAGAGGAGAGGAGAGGAGAGGAGAGGAGAGGAGAGGAGAGGAGAGGAGAGGAGGGAGGACAGGAGAGGAGAGGAGAGGACAGGAGAGGAGAGGAGAGGAGGACAGGAGAGGAGAGGAGAGGAGAGGAGAGGAGAGGAGAGGAGAGGAGAGGAGAGGAGAGGAGAGGAGAGGAGAGGGAGGAGAGGAGAGGAGAGGGGAGGGGAGGGGAGGGGAGGGGAGGGAGGAGAGGAGGACAGGAGAAGAGGGGAGAGGAGAGGAGAGGAGGGGAGGGGAGGACAGGAGAAGAGGGGAGAGGAGAGGAGAGGAGAGGAGAGGAGAGGAGAGGAGAGGAGAGGAGAGGAGAGGAGAGGAGAGGAGAGGAGAGGAGAGGAGAGGAGAAGAGGGGAGAGGAGAGGAGGGGAGAGGAGAGGAGGACAGGTAATGCTTATCAGCAGAGGACAGTTGAATCAGTAAAACCTGTTCAACACAGTAAACATTGGAATAAAGCTGCTCAGCCAAGTTCTGTCAAACCCATGAAGTCAAAAAGCTTATAGAACGAAAAACAACCCTGCGTTACAATGTGGATGTGAACAGAGCACGGGCAGATCAGCTGGCGGGCCCATTCACCGTATTTTCAACCTCTCCTTGTTCCCAGTCCGTAATCCCCACGTGTTTTATGATGATGACTACCATCATTCCTGTTTCCCCAAGAACTCGAAGGCTTCACGCCACAACGACTACCGCTCTGTAGCATTCACATCTATAATCATGAAGCGCTCTGACAGGCTGGTTACGGCATGCATCAACTCCATCATCCCAGACCCAGTCCAATTTGCACACCGCCCCAACAGATCGATAGACGAAGAAATCTTAATTGCACTCCCCACTGCCCTCACCCACCTAGATAGAGAAATAACGATATGGAAACATTGGAACCCTGCATATAGCTTTGTCTTTTCTTGTGTTCTTCTCATTTTTTTTTCTTTCTATTCTCATGTGTTTATTGATTACTCCACTGTTGGGTTTAGGGCTTGCAAGAAAAGCATTTCACTGTACGTGACATTAAAAGCTGAAATAACAGAGCTCAATAACAACATTGCAACATATCTCTCCTCAGTCTGCCCTCGGAGCCTTTCAGAGCAAGACGTATGATACCTTCTTGTCTAGTTACTGGAGACTAAAGAAACTAAAGAAGGGAGGTTGGGCGGGCGGGCGGGCGGGCGGGCGTAATCCGCGACCGTCTAGCATTTACAAAGGTTGCGTGTTCGAAGTCGCGTTAGCGACAACTGTAGCATTTTAGCTAACCCTTTCCCTAATCCTCATTCTAAACAACACAATTCCCCTAACCTGCTACATAAACTCACTTAACCTTTAATCATTTTAGTTCCCCTAACCTTTTCATGTATGAGCGGGTAATACGCATGATACTATGTTGTACAACCGCTATTACAGCTCATAATGTAACCTAATGTAACTTAACATACAGCTCATAATGTAACCTAATGTAACTTAACATACAGCTCATAATGTAACCTAATGTAACTTAACATACAGCTCATAATGTAACCTAGTGTAACTTAACATACAGCTCATAATGTAACCTAATGTAACTTAACATACAGCTCATAATGTAACCTAATGTAACTTAACATACAGCTCATAATGTAACCTAATGTAACTTAACATACAGCTCATAATCAAATCAAATCAAATTTATTTATATAGCCCTTCTTACATCAGCTGATATCTCAAAGTGCTGTACAGAAACCCAGCCTAAAACCCCAAACAGCAAGCAATGCAGGTGTAGAAGCACGGTGGCTAGGAAAAACTCCCTAGAAAGGCCAAAACCTAGGAAGAAACCTAGAGAGGAACCAGGCTATGAGGGGTGGCCAGTCCTCTTCTGGCTGTGCCGGGTGGAGATTATAACAGCACGTGGCCAAGATGTTCAAATGTTCATAAATGACCAGCATGGTCAAATAATAATAATCATAGTAGTTGTCGAGGGTGCAACAAGTCAGCAACTCAAGAGTAAGTGTCAGTTGGCTTTTTCATAGCCGATCTTTGAGAGTACCTCTACCGCTCCTGCTGTCTCTAGAGAGTTGAAAACAGCAGGTCTGGGACAGGTAGCACATCCGGTGAACAGGTCAGGGTTCCAGCAGGTCTGGGACAGCAGGTCTGAGACAGGTAGCACGTCCGGTGAACAGGTCACGGTTCCATAGCCGCAGGCAGAACAGTTGAAACTGGAGCAACAGCACGGCCAGGTGGACTGGGGACAGCAAGGAGTCATCATGCCAGGTAGTCCTGAGGCATGGTCCTAGGGCTCAGGTCCTCCGAGAGAGAGAAAGAAAGAGAGGAAGAGAGAATTAGAGAGAGCATATTTAAATTTACACAGGACACCGGATAAGACAAGAGAAATACTCCAGATGTAACAGACTGACCCTAGCCCCTCGACACATAAACTACTGCAGCATAAATACTGGAGGCTGAGACAGGAGGGGTCAGGAGACACTGTGGCCCCATCCGATGAAACCCCCGGACAGGGCCAAACAGGCAGGATATAACCCCACCCACTTTGCCAAAGCACAGCCCCCACACCACTGGAGGCATGTCTTCAAGCACCAACTTACCATCCTGAGACAAGGCCGAGTATAGCCCACAAAGATCTTCGCCACGGCACAACCCAAGGGGCGGGCGCCAACCCAGACAGGAAGAATACGTCAGTGACTCAACCCACTCAAGTGACGCACCCCTCCCAGGGACGGCATGGAAGAACACCACTAAGTCAGTGACTCAGCCCCTGTAATAGGGTTAGAGGCAGAGAATCCCAGTGGAGAGAGGAGAACCGGCCAGGCAGAGACAGCAAGGGCAGTTCGTTGCTCCAGCCTTTCCGTTTACCTTCACACCCCTGGGCCAGACCACACTTAATCATAGGACCTACTGAAGAGATGAGTCTTCAGTAAAGACTTAAAGGTTGAGACTGAGTCTGCGTCTCTCACATTGGTAGGCAGACCATTCCATAAAAATGGAGCTCTATAGGAGAAAGCCCTACCTCCAGCCGTTTGCTTAGAAATTCTAGGGACAATTAGGAGGCCTGCATCTTGTGACCGTAGCGTACGTGTAGGTATGTACGGCAGGACCAAATCGGAAAGATAGGTAGGAGCAAGCCCATGTAATGCTTTGTAGGTTAGCAGTAAAACCTTGAAATCAGCCCTTGCCTTAACAGGAAGCCAGTGTAGGGAGGCTAGCACTGGAGTAATATGATAAAAAATGTTGGTTCTAGTCAGGATTCTAGCAGCCGTATTTAGCACTAACTGAAGTTTATTTAGTGCTTTATCCGGGTAGCCCGGAAAGTAGAGCATTGCAGTAGTCGAGTCTAGAAGTAACAAAAGCATGGATTAATTTTTCTGCATCATTTTTGGACAGAAAGTTTCTGATTTTTGCAATATTACGTAGATGGAAAAAAGCTGTCCTTGATACAGTCTTGATATGTTCTTCAAAAGAGAGATCAGGGTCCAGAGTAACGCCAAGGTCCTTCACAGTTTTATTTGAGACGACTGTACAACCATCCAGATTAATTGTCAGATTCAACAGAAGATCTCTTTGTTTCTTGGGACCTAGAACAAGCATCTCTGTTTTGTCCGAGTTTAAAAGTAGAAAGTTTGCAGCCATCCACTTCCATTAAGTCTGAAACACAGGCTTCTAGCGAGGGCAATTTTGGGGCTTCACCATGTTTCATTGAAATGTACAGCTGTGTGTCATCCGCATAGCAGTGAAATTTAACATTATGTTTTCGAATGACATCCCCAAGAGGCAAAATATATAGTGAAAACAATAGTGGTCCTAAAACGGAACCTTGAGAAACACCGAAATTTACAGTTGATTTGTTAGAGGACAAACCATTCACAGAGACAAACCGATATCTTTCCGACAGATAAGATAATGTAACCTAATGTAATTTAACATACGGCTCATAATGTAACCTAATGTAATTTAACATACAGCTCATAATGTAACCTAATGTAATTTAACATACGGCTCATAATGTAACCTAATGTAATTTAACATACAGCTCATAATGTAACCTAATGTAATTTAACATACAGCTCATAATGTAACCTAATGTAATTTAACATACAGCTCATAATGTAACCTAATGTAATTTAACATACAGTACCCTCTGAATGGCATCGCTGGGAGAGCCGTTCATTTGGCTCCCTAATTTGCATATGTCACCGTGACCTACTGAGAAACACCTATAGTGCCCTCCGTAATTATTGGGACAGTGAAGAATTTTTTCTTCTATTGGCTCTATACTCCAAAAGTTTGGATTTGAAATAAAACAATGACTTTCAGGTTAAAGTACAGACTGTCAGCTTTCATTTGAGGGTGAAACGTTTAGAAGTTACAGCACTTTTTGTACATAGTCCCCCCCCCACCCAAATTTTAGGGGACAAAAGTATTGGAACGAATTAAGTAATGTGTATTAAAGTAGTCAAAAGTTAAGTATTTAGTCCCATATTATTAGCAAGCAAAGACTACATCAAGTTGTTTTGGTTGTGTTTCAGATTACTTTGTGTCCAATAGAAATGAACGGTAAATAATGAATGTATTGTGTCATTTTGGATTGACTTTTATTGTAAATAAGAATATAATATGTTTCTAAACACTTCTACATGAATGCTACTATGATTACAGATAATTCTGAATGAATCGTAAAAAATGATGAGTGGGAAAGTTAACAGACACACAAATATCATACCTCCCAAGAATGCTAACCTCCCCTGTTATTGTAATGGTGAGAGATTAGCATGTCTTGAGGGTATGATATAAAATGCTAACCTCCCCTGTTATTGTAATGGTGAGAGGTTAGCATGTCTTGAGGGTATGATATAAAATGCTAACCTCCCCCGTTATTGTAATGGTGAGAGGTTAGCATGTCTTTGGGGTATGATATAAAATGCTAACCTCCCCTGTTATTATAATGGTGAGAGGTTAGCATGTCCTTGGGGGTGTGATATAAAATGCTAACCCCTCCATGTTATTGTAATGGTGAGAGGTTAGCATGTCTTGGGGGTATGATATAAAATGCTAACCCCTCCCTGTTATTGTAATGGTGAGAGGTTAGCATGTCTTGGGGGTATGATATAAAATGCTAACCTCCCCTGTTATTGTAATGGTGAGAGGTTAGCATGTCTTGGAGGTATGATATAAAATGCTAACCTCCCCTGTTATTGTAATGGTGACAGGTTAGCATGTCTTGGGGGTATGATATAAAATGCTAACCTCCCCTGTTATTGTAATGGTGAGAGGTTAGCATGTCTTGGGGGTATGATATAAAATGCTAACCCCTCCATGTTATTGTAATGGTGAGAGGTTAGCATGTCTTGGGGGTATGATATAAAATGCTAACCCCTCCCCTGTTATTGTAATGGTGAGAGGTTAGCATTGTCTTGGGGGTATGACATAAAATGCTAACCTCCCCTGTTATTGTAATGGTGAGAGGTTAGCATGTCTTGGAGGTATGATACAGTACAGGCAAAGTAATAAAAAAATGCTTCACTGTCCCAATAACTACGGCGTCCACTGTAGCATACTAAATGGAAAGTCACATATTTACATACAGAATAATACGAATTGCCCTGAGAACACATTCAATGAGATCACACCAGAGGTGTATTCAGTGAGTTGAAATGTTTCAGATGGTGATGCAATTCTTTATTCTACCTGCAAGACAATCATATCTGTTCTACCCAATGCACAGAGAGAGAGAGAGAGAGAGAGAGTGCATTCGGAAAGTACTCAGACCCCTTTATTTTTTCCACATTTTGTTACGTTGCAACATTAATCTACAATTGATTAAATCGTTTTTCTCCCCTCATCAATCTACACACTCATCAATCTACCATAATGACATCACAATACTCCATAATGACATCACAGTACCCCATAATGACATCACAATACCCCATAATGACATCACAATAACCCATAATGACATCACAATACCCCATAATGACATCACAATAACATTTCACATTTACATTTTAGTCATTTAGCAGACGCTCTTATCCAGAGCGACTTACAGTAGTGAACGCATACATTTCATTTCATGCATTTCTTTTTTTTGTACTGGGCCCCCGTGGGAATCGAACCCACAACCCTGGCATTGCACACACCATGCTGGTGTTGCAAACACCATGTTCTACCAACTGAGCCACAGGGAAGCCCATAATGACAAAGCAAAAACTGTTTTTTAGAAATGTTTGTAAATGTATTTTTTAAATATATATTACATTTACATAAGTATTCAGACCCTTTAATCAGTACTTTGTTGAAGCACCTTTGACAGCGATTACAGCCTCGAGTCTACTTGGGTATGACGCTACAAGCTTGGCACACCTGTATTTAGGGAGTTTCTCCCATTATTCTCTGCAAATCCTCTCAAGCTCTGTCAGGTTGGAAGTGAAGCGTTGCTGCACAGCTATTTTCAGGTTTCTCCAGAGATGTTAGATCAAGTTCAAGTCCTGGCTCTTGCTGGGTCACTCAAAGACATTCTGAGATTTGTCCCGAAGCCACTCCTGCATTATCTTGGCTGTGTGCTTAGGGTTGTTGCCCTGTTGGAAGGTGAACTTTCGCCCGTCAGGTTTTCATCAAGGATCTCTCTGTACTTTGCTCCGTTCATATTTCCATAAATCCTGACTAGTCTCCCAGTCTCTGCCGCTGAAAAACATCCCCACAGCATGATGATGCCACCATCATGCTTCACCGTAGGGATGGTGCCAGGTTTCATCCAGACGTGACGCTTGGCATTCAGGTCAAAGAGTTCAATCTTGGTTTCATTAGACAAGAGAATCTTGTTTCTCATGGTCTGAGAGTCTTTATGTGCCTTTTGGCAAACTCCAAGTGGGCTGTCATGTGCCTTTTACTGAGGAGTTGCTTCCGCCTAGAAACTCTACCATAAAGGCTTAATTGATGGAGCGCTGCAGAGATGGTTGTCTTTCTGGAAGGTTCTCTCATCTCCACAGAGGAACTCTGGAGCTCTGTTAGAGTGACCATCGAGTTCTTGGTCACCTCCCTGACCAAGGCCCTTCTCCCCCAATTGCTCAGCTTGGCCGGGCGGCCAGCTCTAGGAGGAGTCTTGGTGGTTCCAAACTTCTTCCATTTAAGAATGATGGAGGCCACTGTGTTCTTGGGGACCTTCAATGCTGCAGAAATGTTTTGGTACCCTTCCCCAGATCTGTGCTTCGACACAATCCTGTCTCTGAGCTCAACGGACAATTCCTTCGACCTCATGGCTTGGATTTTTCTCTGACATGCGCTGTCAACTGTGGGACCTTACATAGACAGGTGTGTGCCTTTCCAAATCATGTCCAATCATTTTAATTTACCACAGGTGGACTCCAATCAAGTTGTAGAAACATCTCAAGGATGATCAATGCAAACAGAATGCACCTGAGCTCAATTTTGAGTCGAGGAGGTAGAGTCATAAGATCATTTATTTTGGTACTATCCATATGTAGCTCATTTTTGGTCACAGGTCCAGGAACGGCTGAAAAATTGCAACATTTACCTGGAGCTAACTCTGCAGATAGCAATACTGGGTGATTTAAAAAGTCATAGTCAATCGATCAATAATGTAATAATACTTTTAGCAGAAAATGTTTTACTTTAATTTACAATTTGTAGAAACTATGAGAATAGAAATGTTCTGAGCTTTTGTGAAACATCACCGAACAGTTGAAAAATATATGGCAAATAGAAATCCAATATGGACGGCGCTAAGAGATAGATGGGAGGGGTTGAATGGAGCTGAAGGGTGGGACTAATAACAACAAGATACATGTCAAATATATGTAAGATAGGTTCGTAACTTTTGCGAAATAGCACAGTTTAAAGTATATTGCAAATAGAAATATAACTGGACATCAGAAATAAATGGGAGAGGTGGAGGTTAGAGGAAGGCCAGGACTAAAAACAAACATAATATAACTATTGTAAAATAGATTGTGTCTATAAAATGTATATAGTATGTATTAGCTGGAAGTCGAAGCCTTCCAGCTAAGTGTTGTTGTTTATTAGTTTACTCCAATTAGGGGAGGGGTGGTAGTGTTTGCGGGAAATAATAAAGGAAAATATATTTTTAAAAGATATGTATATATACACAGTAAAGTGCAAAAGTTTTTGTCAGGTGTGAAAAAATGCAGTAAAATAAGAATGTTTTCAAAAATAGACATGTTAATAGATTATATTTATCAATGAACTAAAATGCATAAGTGAGTGAACAGAAGAAAAATCTAATCCATATTTGGTGAGACCAACCCTTGGCCTTCAAAACAGCATCAATTCTTGTAGGTACACTTGTACAATGTCAGGGATTTTGTAGGCATATAGTCAAGGTGTATGATTAAACAATTATACCAAACAGGTGCTGATGATCATCAATTCAATATGTAGGTTGAAACACATTAACACATTAGATCATTAACTGAAACGGATCAGCTGTGTAGGAGGAATAAAACTGGGCGAAGAACAGCCAAACTAAGCTAACAAGGTGAGGTTGCTTAAGACAGTTTATTGTAAAAAATCAAGACTGAGCACAGCAACAAGACACACGATAGTTATACTGCATCAGCAAGGTTCTCTCCCAGGCAGAAATGTCAAGTCAGACAGGGGTTTCCAGATGTGCTGTCCAAGCTCTTTTGAAGAAGCACAAAGAAACAGGCAACGTTGAGGACCGTAGAAGAAGTCGTCGGCCAAGGAAACTTACTGCAGCAGATGAAAGACACATCAGGCATCACTTCCCTTCGCAAACTGAAGATGTCCAGTGCCATCAGCTCAGAAGTGGCAGAAAACAGTGGGACCCTGGTACAGTGGACTTCATGGAAGACTTACGCCCAAAAAGCCATATCTCAAACGTGGAAACAAGGCCAAGCAACTCAACTATGCATGAAACACAGGAACTGGGGTGCAGAAAAATGTTAGCAGGTGCTCTGGACTGATGAGTCAAAATGTGGAATATTTGGCCGTAGCAGAAGGCAGTTTGTTCACTGAAGGGCTGGAGAGCGGTACACAAATGAGTATCTGCAGGCAACAGTGAAGCATGGTGGAGGTTCCATGCAAGTTTGGGGCTGCATTTTCTGCAAATGGAGTTGGGGATTTGGTCAGAATTAATGGTCTACTCAATGCTGAGAAGTACAGGCAGATACTTATCCATCATGCAATACCATCAGGGAGGCATCTGACTGGCCCCAAATCTATTCTGCAGCATGACAATGACCCTAAACATACAGCGAAAGTCATTAAGAACGATCTTCAGCGTAAAGAAGACCAAGGAGTCCTGGAAGTGATGGTATGGCCCCCCACAGAGCCCTGATCGCAACATCATCGAGTCTGTCTAGGATTACATGTAGAGAGAGAAGCACCTGAGGCTGCCTAAATCCACAGAAGAACTGTGGTTAGTTCTCCAAGATGTTTGGGCCAACCTACCTGCCGAGTTCCTTCAAAAACTGTGTGCAAGTGTACCTTTAGAATAATTGATGCTGTTTTGAAGACAAACGTGTTGGTCACAACAAATATGGATTTGATGTAGATCTTTCTTCTGTTCACTCACTTTTGCATTTTAGTTCATTGATAAATATAAACTATTAACATGTCTATTTTTGAAAGCATTCTTACATTACAGCAATTTTTCACACCTGACTAAAACCTTTGCACAGTACTGTATGTATATATGCATGTGTATTTGTATGTGTGTATGTATGTGTATATATATATATATAACATTGTGACTTTTGACACTGATCAGCTACCTTGACCACTTTTCTCAACAACGCGTCCTAGACAAAAACCTAATAGGTTGGTCAACTTCTCTGATGTACAAATCTGAACTCAGAACAGCAATAAATACTCCCAATCGTCAGCTTTAATATTGTGGATAGATTGTAGTTTCCACCATTGTAAATGTCTGCATCATTTCCAATCCCGGTGTGAAATGGCTAGCTATTTCGCGGTGGTGCGAGCTAATAACGTTTCAAATCGGTGACGTCACTCGCTCTGAGTCCTTGAAGTAGGTGTGGAAGAGATGGGTAACGACGCTTCAACGGTGTCGAGGTGTGCAGAGGGTCCCTGGTTTTGAGCCCAGGTAGGGGCGAGGAGAGGGACGGAAGGAAAACTGTTACACAAGCACACTATTCCAAACCAGTCTGCACATTTTAAAGTTTGAATGGCGTTTCTAGCGATGTAAGAGGAGTAGCATTCAGAATAAAAAGAAGTACGACGAAGATTTAAAGACAAGTCCCACCATGATCCTTTCCCCCAGCTGAGAGTATCACAGGGGGAACCATGGATCAAGGTATCAGTAGCTCTTTGTGTCATCTGGAGATGTTGTTGAGCCCCCCCCCCCCCCCCCCCCCCCCACTGACACACACACCATGTCGCTCTCACAACAGATGCAGTGCAAGGCTCCTCAGACAAACAACATCTAAACAACATCTTCCATGAGATCACGCCAGAGGTGTATTCAGTGAGGTGAAATGTTTCAGATGGAAATGAATAGAGGTGATATGATTCTTTATTCTACCTGACTGACAATATATCTGTTCTACCCAATGCATTTGTATCTAAGCGTTCTATAATGTTTCACCATCCCGAACAGGCCCGGGATATATAAGAATAAGGATGATGGTGAGGTGAATAATGTTGAATGAATCTGCAAGTCTCTCTGTGTAATATTCATTTCTCATGCAGCGTAGCATAGTCACGGCAAGGCAGGAAGACTGTAGCAGAGGAGTACAGTGGAGTTTCTTCCACCAGTGAAGCACAACACTCCCATCTGGTGTCTGTCACAGTCAGCAGAACAGAGGAGAGAACAGATGAGTGTTTCATACCGCACTGATTTTATGACTCATTCTCTCTCTCTTTCTCTGACTCTCTCCACCTCTCTCTCTCTCTGCCTTTCTCTCTCTCTGCCTCTGTCTCTTTCTGCCTTTCTCTCTGTCTCTCAATTAAATCCAAAGGACTTTATTGGCATGGTAAACATATGTTTACATTGCCAAAGCAAGTGAAATAGATAATAAACAAAAGTGAAATAAACAATCAGAAATGAACAGTAAACATTACACTTAAAAAGGTTTCAAAGGCATAGAGATATTTCAAATGTCATATTATGTCTACATACAGTGTTGTAATGATGTGCAAATAGTTAAAGTACAAAAGGGAAAAAATAAACTAAATATGGGTTGTATTTACAATGGTGTTTGTTCTTCACTGGTTGCCCTTTTCTTGTGGCAACAGGTCACAAATCTTGCTGCTGTGATGGCCCACTGTGGTATTTCACCTAATAGATTTGAGAGTTTATCAAAATTGGATTTGTTTTCAAATTATTTGTGGGTCTGTGTAATCTAACCCTAACCCAGAAAAATGAGTCTCTAATATGGTCATACATTGGGCAGGAGGTTAGGAAGGGCAGCTCAGTTTACACCTCATTTTGTGGGCAGTGTGCATATAGCCTGTTTTCTCTTGAGAACCAGGTCTGTCTACAGCGGCCTCTCTCAATAGCAAGGCTATGCTCACTGAAAGCTTTCTTAAGTTTGGGTCAGTCACAGTGGTCAGGTATTCTGCCACTGTGTACTCTCTGTTTAGGGCCAAATAGCATTCTAGTTTGTTCTGTTTTTCTTTTAAATTCTTTCTAGTGTGTCAAATAGTTATATTTTTGTTTTCTCCTGATTTGGTTGGGTCTAACTGTGTTGCTGTACTGGGGCTCTGTGGGGTCTGTTAGTGAACAGAGCTCCATAACCAGCTAGATGTAGGGACTCTTTAGGTAAGGCTAACTATAGATATGACTCTACCATTGGCTAGTTATAGATATGACACTATTGTTGGCTAGCTATAGATATGACACTACCATTGGCTAACTATAGATATGACACTACCATTCCTTAACCAAACATCATAAAACAGCAATAAAGGGGACATAGTGAGGGTCGGACAGAGTGTGCTGCTGCATATTACAGCGTTATTGCAATGTGTATGTGTGTGTGTGTGTGTGTGTGTGTGTGTGTGTGTGTGTGTGTGTGTGTGTGTGTGTGTGTGTGTGTGTGTGTGTGTGTGTGTGTGTGTTGATCTATCCACAGTGCTATCTCATTTAAGATCTCATTCAATGGACTTTCCTTAGAGTGGCGCTCGATGAGAACCAGGGTCCAAATTGCAGGCGTCCGTCATACCCATATGACATCTCTGTCTGTCTGGCGCTATGGATCACCATAGTGGCTGTCTGGCCTTATTCTCTGTCTGGCTCTATGGACCACTATAGTGGCTGTCTGGCCTTATTCTCTGTCTGGCCTTATTCTCTGTCTGGCTCTATTGATGGTGTTAATTTCCTGGTGTGCATCCCTTATGGCACCCTATTCCCTTTAGAATGCACTACTTTTGATTAGAGCCCTATGGGGCCTGTTATAGAGTAGTGTACTAATATGGAATAGGGTGCCATTTGGAACTGAACCCTGGTGTGGTACAGTGTGGGTAATATAGACTTCAGACGTCAGTCTATCAGGTTCAGGTGGTCAGGGGCCAGAGTATTATTAAGTTCTTGCACTGCTCGGACTCGAAACAGCTTCAATTAACCACGGGCCGTCACACTGAGCTGAAGAACAGGAGATACACCAACAATATTGCAATCATGTTGTCAATAAGCAGGCTGGTTTTTACTGTAACAGGCAGCAACAAGGCTGAAATAGGGGGTCACCGTCAGATCAAAATTGATTCATCTCCCAGTTCAGGTAGGCCTCCTCATCGCTACAGCAAACAAAGAAAAGTAAGTGGGATGCTCGACAACAATGACAAAAAATCCCACAAAAGGACTTACCAAAAACAACTTTCAAAAAGGCAGAAAGAAAAGAAAAAGCAGTACATTATCCTGTACTCATCCTAACAACAACAAAAAGACTTACCAAGAAAAACTTCCAAAAGGCAGAAAGAAGGTGGAGCACTCAATAGAAAAGAGAGTATCCTAAACCAGGCATTAAAATGAGGAAATAAGAAACTATTGCAATCTACAGCTTTAATGGAGGTTTAGATTACAAGTTTGAACAGTGGAATGTGAGATATAAACAAGGCTCAATCTCTTAAAGCGACTCTGTGCAGCCAATGGCAATGTCTGCTTTAGGTATAATGCCAGGAGGCCGCTTGCGGATTCGACGGCTCTAATGCAGTTCCAACCTCAGACACGGACAAAACAACCGCTCTGCGGGTGTCGGGCTTAGTGTGGATCTGACAGAATCTATCCTTACCTATACAGGGTCATAGTGGTCCAAGGACAGACATGTTATTATTACATCAGTTTAGAAAACCCTTATCAAAAATCAGGATCAAGTGTTACATTATGTTTTATTTTGTTTATCACAGTGCATAATACCATCACAGCCTGGAAAAAAACATAGATTGATTTACCCTCTCGGTAAAAATCAAATCATAGTTCCTGCCCTCATTTTATCCTCTTTGCGATTGTGTCTAGAGGCAATAAAAGGGCCCTGATCTCCCTAGCAGCTAGATAATGCCCTCCTATAAAAACTAAATCACTTCAAATGGCCCAAGGGCCCAAAATGACCGTCGGAGTAGCACCCCACCTCTTCAACAACTACTTGGAAATATGTTTTGTTGAGTTGTACTCAGGAGACCCTCGCAAAACAGATTCCTATCCTAACCCCCTTGCCTCTTCACACACACAACAAGCTGTGAGTTTTAGTACAGGAGGAGAAATATAAACCTTTTTTATCATTTATTCTTGAGTTCCACTTTGGACATTGCCTTTAATTCCATTGATGGGCAATTTATCGATTCATACTGGAAGTTAGGGATTCATTAATGAACAGTGAATAATGATATGTTGAATATAAAATGTTACAAAACTAATCGGTGCAACTATTGGAACTAATAAACTAATCCACTATTGGAATTAATAAACTAATCTACTATTGGAATTAATAAACTAATCTACTATTGGAACTACTAAACTAATCTCTAATAAACTAATCTACTATTGGAACTAATAAACTAATCTACTATTGGAATTAATAAACTAATCTACTATTGGAACTAATAAACTAATCTCTAATAAACTAATCTACTATTGGAATTAATAAACTAATCTACTATTGGAATTAATAAACTAATCTACTATTGGAACTAATAAACTAATCTACTATTGGAACTAATAAACTAATCTCTAATAAACTAATCTACTATTGGAACTACTAAACTAATCTACTATTGGAACTACTAAACTAATCTACTATTGGAACTACTAAACTAATCTCTAATAAACTAATCTACTATTGGAACTAATAAACTAATCTCTAATAAACTAATCTACTATTGGAACTAATAAACTAATCTACTATTGGAACTACTAAACTAATCTACTATTGGAACTACTAAACTAATCTCTAATAAACTAATCTACTATTGGAACTAATAAACTAATCTCTAATAAACTAATCTACTATTGGAACTAATAAACTAATCTCTAATAAACTAATCTACTATTGGAACTACTAAACCAATCTCTAATAAACTAATCTACTATTGGAACTAATAAACTAATCTACTATTGGAACTAATAACCTAATCTACTATTGGAACTAATAAACTAATCTCTAATAAACTAATCTACTATTGGAATTAATAAACTAATCTACTATTGGAATTAATATACTAATCTCTAATAAACTAATCTACTATTGGAACTAATAAACTAATCTACTATTGGAATTAATAAACTAATCTACTATTGGAAATAATAAACTAATCTCTACTAAACTAATCTACTATTGGAACTAATAAACTAATCTACTATTGGAATTAATAAACTAATCTACTATTGGAACTACTAAACTAATCTCTAATAAACTAATCTACTATTGGAACTACTAAACTAATCTACTACTGGAACCACTAAACTAATCTACTATTGGAACTACTAAACTAATCTCTAATAAACTAATCTACTATTGGAACTACTAAACTAATCTACTATTGGAACTACTAAACTAATCTACTATTGGAACTACTAAACTAATCTACTATTGGAACTAATAAACTAATCTCTAATAAACTAATCTACTATTGGAATTAATAAACTAATCTACTATTGGAATTAATAAACTAATCTACTATTGGAACTAATAAACTAATCTCTACTAAACTAATCTACTATTGGAATTAATAAACTAATCTACTATTGGAACTAATAAACTAATCTCTAATAAACTAATCTACTATTGGAACTAATAAACTAATCTCTAATAAACTAATCTACTATTGGAACTAATAAACTAATCTCTAATAAACTAATCTACTATTGGAACTAATAAACTAATCTACTATTGGAACTAATAAACTAATCTACTATTGGAACTAATAAACTAAACTACTATTGGAACTAATAAACTAATCTATTATTGGAATTAATAAACTAATCTACTATTGGAACTAATAAACTAATCTACTATTGGAACTAATAAACTAATCTACTATTGGAATTAATAAACTAATCTACTATTGGAACTAATAAACTAATCTCTAATAAACTAATCTACTATTGGAACTAATAAACTAATCTACTATTGGAATTAATAAACTAATCTACTATTGGAATTAATAAACTAATCTACTATTGGAATTAATAAACTAATATCTAATAAACTAATCTACTATTGGAACTAATAAACTAATCTACTATTGGAACTAATAAACTAATCTCTAATAAACTAATCTACTATTGGAACTAATAAAATAATCTACTATTGGAACTAATAAACTAATCTACTATTGGAACTAATAAACTAATCTACTATTGGAATTAATAAACTAATCTCTAATAAACTAATCTACTATTGGAATTAATAAACTAATCTACTATTGGAATTAATAAACTAATATACTATTGGAACTAATAAAATAATCTCTAATAAACTAATCTACTATTGGAGCTAATAAACTAATCTACTATTGGAATTAATAAACTAATCTACTATTGGAATTAATAAACTAATCTCTAATAAACTAATCTACTATTGGAATTAATAAACTAATCTACTATTGGAATTAATAAACTAATCTCTAATAAACTAATCTACTATTGGAACTAATAAACTAATCTACTATTGGAACTAATAAACGAATCTACTATTGGAACTAATAAACTAATCTACTATTGGAACTACTAAACTAATCTACTATTGGAACTAATAAACTAATCTCTAATAAACTAATCTACTATTGGAACTAATAAACTAATCTCTAATAAACTAATCTACTATTGGAAGTAATAAACTAATCTCTACTAAACTAATCTACTATTGGAATTAATAAACTAATGTCTAATAAACTAATCTACTATTGGAATTAATTAACTAATCTACTATTGGAATTAATAAACTAATCTCTAATAAACTAATCTACTATTGGAACTAATAAACTAATCTACGATTGGAACTAATAAACTAATCTCTAATAAACTAATCTACTATTGGAACTAATAAACGAATCTCTAATAAACTAATCTACTATTGGAACTAATAAACTAAACTCTAATAAACTAATCTACTATTGGAACTACTAAACTAATCTCTAATAAACGAATCTACTATTGGAACTAATAAACTAATCTCTACTAAACTAATCTACTATTGGAACTAATAAACTAATCTACTATTGGAACTAATAAACTAAACTCTAATAAACTAATCTACTATTGGAACTAATAAACTAATCTCTAATAAACTAATCTACTATTGGAATTAATAAACTAATCTCTAATAAACTAATCTACTATTGGAACTAATAAACTAATCTACTATTGGAATTAATAAACTAATCTACTATTGGAACTAATAAACTAATCTCTAATAAACTAATCTACTATTGGAACTACTAAACTAATCTCTAATAAACTAATCTACTATTGGAAGTAATAAACTAATCTCTACTAAACTAATCTACTATTGGAATTAATAAACTAATCTCTAATAAACTAATCTACTATTGGAATTAATAAACTAATCTACTATTGGAATTAATAAACTAATCTCTAATAAACTAATCTACTATTGGAACTAATAAACTAATCTACAATTGGAACTAATAAACTAATCTCTAATAAACTAATCTACTATTGGAACTAATAAACGAATCTCTAATAAACTAATCTACTATTGGAACTAATAAACTAAACTCTAATAAACTAATCTACTATTGGAACTACTAAACTAATCTCTAATAAACTAATCTACTTTTGGAACTAATAAACTAATCTCTACTAAACTAATCTACTATTGGAACTAATAAACGAATCTACTATTGGAACTAATAAACTAAACTCTAATAAACTAATCTACTATTGGAACTAATAAACTAATCTCTAATAAACTAATCTACTATTGGAATTAATAAACTAATCTCTAATAAACTAATCTACTATTGGAACTAATAAACTAATCTACTATTGGAATTAATAAACTAATCTACTATTGGAACTAATCTACTATTGGAATTAATAAACTAATCTACTATTGGAACTAATAAACTAATCTCTAATAAACGAATCTACTATTGGAACTACTAAACTAATCTACTATTGGAACTACTAAACTAATCTACTATTGGAATTAATAAACTAATCTACTATTGGAACTAATAAACTAATCTACTATTGGAATTAATAAACTAATCTACTATTGGAATTAATAAACTAATCTACTATTGGAATTAATAAACTAATCTACTATTGGAACTAATAAACTAATCTCTAATAAACTAATCTACTATTGGAATTAATAAACTAATCTGCTATTGGAACTAATAAACTAATCTACTATTGGAATTAATAAACTAATCTCTAATAAACTAATCTCTAATAAACTAATCTACTATTGGAACTAATAAACTAATCCACTATTGGAATTAATAAACTAATCTCTAATAAACTAATCTCTAATAAACTAATCTACTATTGGAACTAATAAACTAATCTACTATTGGAATTAATAAACTAATCTCTAATAAACTAATCTACTATTGGAACTACTAAACTAATCTACTATTGGAACTAATAAACTAATCTCTAATAAACTAATCTACTATTGGAACTAATGACCTATACATCTTTATAACAACTAAAATGGAGGCTCTGAAATGACCTCACAGGTCCACACGCCGGAGGCTCTGACTACATCCACGTGATCTACCCTTTTTCCTTAAGGTTGGACTCGTACACTCTTCCTCGTGGCTTTAACAGGAATGGACTGGTGTAAAGAATATGGTGGAAACTTCCTCCAGCCAAGCTTGCACTAAATCCAATGCATTTTAAATGCATGAGGTGGAATGAATGAGTGGACACTTCTGGAGAAAGGTAGGGAATGAGAACTCAGCTCTGTAGATTGATTCGACCTGAAATCCCCTTGGTTATTTCTATTGACACAAGGTATTGATCCATCTGCCAATAGCTATTCCTATTATAGTGTTGACCGTACAATCTCATACTTGACACACTGGTGCAGACCATACATTGCATTGGCTTATGAAAAAAATGATTGTCCGTGTTCTATATTATAAGTATTGTAGCGACCAGAAACCTTGTCAAGGGGTTTGGATCTCTTGGCGAAACGGCGAGGTGTTGGGTTGATAGTCGCTGGGCCTGGTTTAGAGTCCCGGTCGGGGCTACCTGCCTAAGTCGCTATAGTACACTGCTCAAAAAAATAAAGGGAACACTAAAATAACACATCCTAGATCTGAGTGAATGAAATAATCTTATTAAATTCTTTTTTCTTTACAGGGCTGTGCGGCCCCCCAAAGAAATGCCACCCCACACCATGACTGACCCACCGCCAAACCGGTCATGCTGGAGGATGTTGCAGGCAGCAGAACGTTCTCCACAGCGTCTCCAGACTCTGTCACGTCTGTCGCATGTGCTCAGTATGAACCTGCTTTCATCTGTGAAGAGCACAGGGCGCCAGTGGCGAATTTGCCAATCTTGGTGTTCTCTGGCAAACGCCAAACGTCCTGCACGGTGTTGGGCTGTAAGCACAACCCCAACCTGTGGACGTCGGGCCCTCATACCATCCTCATGGAGTCTGTTTCTGATCGTTTGAGCAGACACATGCACATTTGTGGCCTGCTGGAGGTCATTTTGCAGGGCTCTGGCAGTGCTTCTCCTGCTCCTCCTTGTACAAAGGCGGAGGTAGCGGTCCTGCTGCTGGGTTGTTGCCCTCCTACAGCCTCCTCCACGTCTCCTGATGTACTGGCCTGTCTCCTGGTAGCGCCTCCATGCTCTGGACACTACGCTGACAGACACAGCAAACCTTCTTGCCACAGCTCGCATTGATGTGCCATCCTGGATGAGCTGCACTACCTGAGCCACTTGTGTGGGTTGTAGACTCCGTCTCATGCTACCACTAGAGTGAAAGCACCGCCAGCAATCAAAAGTGACCAAAAAATCAGCCAGGAAGCATAGGAACTGAGAAGTGGTCTGTAGTCCCCACCTGCAGAACCACTCCTTTATTGGGGGTGTCTTGCTAATTGCCTATAATTGTCCACCTGTTGTCTATTCCATTTGCACAACAGCATGTGAAATTTATTGTCAATCAGTGTTGCTTCCTAAGTGGACAGTTTGATTTCACAGAAGTGTGATTGACTTGGAGTTACATTGTGTTGTTTAAGTGTTCCCTTTATTTTTTTGAGCAGTGTATGTTACACTTAGAAACGGTATCGACAAAAGTACAACAAAACTCCATTCTGACTCTGAGCCTTTAAAATATGCCAGAAATGTAAAATCTGCTTAATGCTTAGTCATTCGATTTCCCTGGTAATAATGCCAGCAGGATTACTTTGTTATTCCAAAATGTCCTGAGGACAATTTCTACACCTGTAAGTGTTGGATCAGCCTGGAACACTGTCACGTCTCTTTACTTCAGTTTTACTAGTCCTACAGGACTCATTACCTTGCCACATTAGACATCTGTAGAACAACTTCAGCTGCAATATCACCCGTCTCTTCTCTCTCTCTCTCTGTCTTTTGTCTCTCCCTCTCTTTGTCTTGACTTCTCTCACTGTCTCTCTCTCTCTCTCTTTGTCTCTGTCTTTTGTCTCTCCCTCTCTTTGTCTTGACTTCTCTCACTGTCTCTGTCTCTCTCTCTTTGTCTCTGTCTTTTGTCTCTCCCTCTCTTTGTCTTGACTTCTCTCACTGTCTCTGTCTCTCTCTCTTTGTCTTGACTTCTCTCACTGTCTCTCTCTCTCTGTCTTTTGTCTCTCCCTCTCTTTGTCTTGACTTCTCTCACTGTCTCTCTCTGCCTGTCTTCTCTGTCTCTTCCTCCCCTCTCTCTCACTAGCTCTCTATCCCACGCCCCCACCTGTTCCCTCTCTCTCTCCCCCTCTCTTTTCTCTCTCTGGCGCTCTGTCTCTACGACCCCACCTTCCTTCTGTTCTCTCTCTCCCCCTCTCTTCTCTCTCTATGCCCCACCTCCCTACCTCCTGTTCTCTCTCTCTCCCATTCTCTTCTCTCTCTATGTCCGACCTCCCTCCCGTCTCTTCTCTCTCTGTCTTTTGTCTCTCCCTCTTTTTGTCTCTCCCTCTTTTTGTCTCTCCCTCTCTTTGTCTCTCCCTCTCTTTGTCTCGACCTCTCTCACTGTCTCTCTCTCTCTGTCTGTCTTTCTATCTGTCTTCTCTGTCTCTTCCTCCCCTCTCTCTCACTAGCTCTCTATCCTACACCCCCACCTGTTCTCTCTCTCTCCCCCTCTCTTTACTCTCTCTGGCGCTCCATCTCACGCCCCCACCTTCCTTCTGTTCTCTCTCTCCCCCCTCTCTTCTGTCTCTATGCCCCCACCTCTCTCCCTCCTGTTCTCTCTCTCCCCCTCTCTTCTGTCTCTACGCCCCCTCTCCCTCCTGTTCTCTCTCTCTCCCCCTCTCTTCTGTCTCTACGCCCCCACCTCCCTCCCTCCTGTTTTCTCTCCCCCTCTCTTCTCTCTCTACGTCCCACTTCCCTCCCACCTGTTCTCTCTCTCTCCCACTCTTCTGTCTCTACGCCCCCACCTCTCTCCCTCCTGTTCTCTCTCTCCCCCCTCTCTTCTGTCTCTACGCCCCCACCTCTCTCCCTCCTGTTCTCTCTCTCTCCCCCTCTCTTCTGTCTCTACGCCCCCACCTCCCTCCCTCCTGTTTTCTCTCCCCCTCTCTTCTCTCTCTACGTCCCACTTCCCTCCCACCTGTTCTCTCTCTCTCCCACTCTTCTGTCTCTACGCCCCAACCTCTCTCCCTCCTGTTCTCTCTCTCTCCCCCTCTCTTCTCTCTCTACGCCCCCACCTTCCTCCCTCCTGTTCTCTCTCTCCCCCTCTCTTCTCTCTCTATGCCCCCACCTTCCTCCCTCCTGTTCTCTCTCTCCCCCCCTCTTCTCTCTCTACGGCCCCACCTTCCTCCCTCCTGTTCTCTCTCCCTCTTCTCTCTCTACGCCCCTCACCCTTCCATCCTGCTCTCTCTTTCCCTCTCTTCTCTCTCTACGCCCCACCTCCCCACCTCCTGTTCTCCCTCTCCCCCCTCTCTTCTCTCTCTACGCCCCACCTCCCCACCTCCTGTTCTCCCTCTCCCCCCTCTCTTCTCTCTCTATGCCCCACCTCCCTACCTCCTGTTCTCTCTCTCCCCCACTCTTCTCTCTCTACGCGTCACCTCTCTCCCACTTGTTCTCTCTCCCCCTCTCTTCTCTCTCTATGCCCCCACCTCCCTACCTCCTGTTCCTAGTAGAATCCAACAGATCAGAATCTAGTTCAAGACAATCCATGACCTTGGTAGAGTGATTACCTTTCCCACCAATACATAGCGTCTACCTCTCCTAGACACTACACAGCCAGAACAAGCTGTACTGGGCTGGCATGGTTCTCCATGGTTGCTGGAACCGAGCTGAAAAGGACAATGTGGGGAAAAATATCAGACCAGATCGTAACAAAGGGAGTTTGTTTGCTGTTTGTTGATTTGGTTGTTTGGTTGGTTAGTTGTTGGTTCATTGGTTGGTTAGTTGCCTGTCTAGAATAGTTTTTCTGGTCTTGCGTTTTGATCATGTTTCACCACTTGGGGGAGCTAACTGACTAAACATGTTGTAGTTCTTGGCTCTGCTCCTCGTTCTCCTCCTCGTTCTCTCCTCCTCTCCTCCTCGTTCTCTCCTCCTCTCCTCCTCGTTCTCTCCTCCTCCTTCTCCTCCTCATTCTCTCCTCCTCGTTCTCTCCTCCTCCTTGAATATTTCAGTGCTGAACTGAACTTTACCTCAACAGGTGATCAATGTGAGCTTTGCCAGTGTTTGATTAGACTTTGTTAATTATTTGTGTGTGTGTGTGTGTGTGTGTGTGTGTGTGTGTGTGTGTGTGTGTGTGTGTGTGTGTGTGTGTGTGTGTGTGTGTGTGTGTGTGTGTGTGTGTGTGTGTGTGTGCGCTTCTTCTTCACTGATATGCTGCAGATGTCCACGACTCGAACATGCAACTTCTGGTTTGAAGCTATACTCCATCTAGTCACAAAAGTAGAAGCCATCAGTTCAGAGAAACCATCAGCTATACTCCATCTAGTCACAACAGTAGAAGCCATCAGTTCAGAGAAACCATCAGCTATACTCCATCTAGTCACAACAGTAGAAGCCATCAGTTCAGAGAAACCATCAGCTATACTCCATCTAGTCACAACAGTAGAAGCCATCAGTTCAGAGAAACCATCAACTATACTCCATCTAGTCACAACAGTAGAAGCCATCAGTTGAGCGAAAACATCAACTATACTCTGTCTAGGATATGAACAAAATGTGCACACGTGGCTACATGCAGCTCTCACTTTGATCTCAAAACGAGCGCATCTACTCACGACCCCCTCATGCTGTAAACACAGTCCAGTCCAAAGTAAATTGTACAGATCCATATATAATGTTATATTTCAGTTATTTATAATACACTTGCAAAAATGTATAAAAAAAACAGTTTTTGCTTTGTCATTATGAGGTATTGTGTGTAGATTAATGATGAAAAAAAAATACTATTTCATCCATTTTATAATAAGGCTGTAATGTAACAAAATGTGGAAAAAGTCAAGGGGTCTGAATACTTTCAGAATGCGCTGTAGACCTATTGCAGCTCTGATTGGTTACGCGCACCTGTCCGTGTAGAACAGAGTCGTGTTTGTCAACGCAGTGAAATCCTACTCCGATGCATTCTCCCTATAACAACTTAGTTGTTCTTTTTTTAGGGGGTAGATCAGCTTTAATAATGCATATAGATTGTAGCTTCCATCAATGTAAATGTCTAAACAATTTCCAATCCTTCATTAAAAAAAATGGTATATACACTACCGGTCAACAACTACTCATTCAAAACACTTTTTAATTTAATTTTTACTATTTTCTACATTGTAGAACAATAGTGAAAACATCAAAACTATAAAATAACACATATGGAATCATGTAGTAACCAAAAAAACCTGTTAAACAAATCAAAATATATTTTATATTTGAGATTCTCTTTGCCTTGATGACAGCTTTTGCACACTCTTGGCTTTCTCTGACAATCACACACAGAACGATCAGTATGGCTGGTGGCATTGTCATGCTGGAGGGTCAGGATGAGCCTGCAGGAAGGGTACCACATGAGGAGGAGGATGTCCGATGATGCTCAGTCCGATGATGCTGTGACACACTGCCCCAGACCATGACGGACCCTCCACATCCAAATCAATCCCGCTCCAGAGTACAGGCATCGGTGTAACACTCATTCCTTCAACGATAAACGCAAATCCAACCATCACCCCTGTTGAGACAAAACCGTGACTCGTCAGTGAAGAGCACTTTTTGCCAGTCCTGTCTGGTCCAGCAACGGTGGGTTTGAGCCCATCACCGTTGTTGCCGGTGATGTCTGGTGAGGACCTGCCTTACAACAGGCCTACAAGCCCTCAGTCCAGCCTCTCTCAGCCTTTTGTGGACAGTCTGAGCACTGATGGAGGGATTGTGCGTTCCTGGTGTAACTTGGGCAGTTGTTGTTGCCATCCTGTACCTGTCCCGCAGATGTGATGTTCGGATGTACCGATCCTGTGCAGGTGTTGTTACACGTGGTCTGCCACTGCGAGGATGATCAGTTGTCCGTCTGTCTCGCTGTAGCGCTGTCAAAGGCGTCTCACAGTACAGACATTGCAATTTATTGCCCTGGCCACATCTGCAGTCCTCATGCCTCCTTGCAGTATGCCTAAGGCACGTTCACGCAGATGAGCAGGGACCCTGGGCATCTTTATTTTGGTGTTTTTCAGAGTCAGTAGAAAGGCCTCTTTAGTGTCCTAAGTTTTCATAACTGTGACCTTAATTGCCTACCGTCTGTAAGCTGTTAGTGTCTTAACGACCGTTCCACAGGTGCATGTTCATTAATTGTTTATGGTTAATTGAACAAGCATGGGAAACGGTGTTTAAACACTTTACAATGAAGATCTGTTAAGTTATTTGGATTTTTACAAATTATCTTTGAAAGACAGGGTCCTGAAAAAGGGACGTTTCTTTTTTTGTTGACTTTATATTAGACTTGATCTTTCTTGAATAAGTTCCTCCATTTCTTTTTGTTTTTTATTCTGAGCCTCTATCGTACAGTTTTTATTGCTATCCATCTGTTCTGTTAGACCTATTTCCTTTGTTAATATGGACTCTTGACCTAAATTGCTTTTGTTTTAGAGCTGAGTACTGAATTGCATGGCCTCTAAAGGCACATTTACAAGTGTCCCAGACAATATGGGGATCTGCTGTACCTATGTTATGTTGGAAAAATGAAGTTATAAATTCTTCTGTTCTAGTTAAAAACAAGTTATTATCCAATAGGTTTTCATAAAATGTCCAATATCCTCGCCCACGTGGAAATTCATTAAGGGTAATGTATTTGCCAATTATCCACATTTTCTCCCCTATCATCTCTTGCATAGGTCTGTTTCGGTATGTTGCATTGAAGTGGCTAATATTGTATTGATACTGCAGTGCTGAGGAGTAATTATGTATTTTTTTGTTGAGAAAAAGTCACTCTGATTGGCTGGATCTGGCTCCCTAGTGGGTGGGCCTGGCTGCCTAGTGGGTGGGCCCACCGATGGCCACACCCCTATCCAGTCATGTGAAATCCATCGATTAGGGCCTCATTTATTTATTTCAATTGACTGATTTCCTCATACGAACCGTAACAGTAAAATATTTGAAATTGTTGCATGTTGCGTTTATATTTTTTGTTCAGTATAGATCCATTGTATTACTTGTGAGGCACAGCTAAGTGAGCATACATTTAAATAAATGTTACTGGGCTGATGGTGCCTGCATCTGATGGTCAGTCTCAGCGGATGGAGAGAGCAGCAGACTGAGGGTCCGTCTCTCAACATCCCTCCGCTCTCCTTTTCCTCCACTGACACGGACCAAAAAGAAACACCGTCTTCCAGCGAAACTCGAGTCACACCACATTACTTCTGTCTCATGCTCAAATTCAGGTTGTTACTCTTATGAACAGAGAAAGTGTAATATTCCTTGATATAAAAAAAACAAACACCCAAGCCGCTAATAATAACAACAACACAAGCCTATCGATACACTTTGCTACTCATGCATTACTGCTGCAGTGTTTATTGTAGCATTGAGTGGAAATAAAAACGCACATTTTATGGTTTAAGAATTTAAACACAAACTCACTTAAAAACAACAGTTATTTTCTGTATACATTGACAGTCTCTCTCTAATCAAGGTTTTAAACGTTTTGAAATCTCACAGTACCAACATTCTTGTAGCATTCTTGTATGGCTGCTACTTTACTGCAGACACTGTAATCTGAGACATCCGATTTGGCAAACGGTAATACCTATAGTGCATTTGATTTGCTCTCCGGGCCCGCCGGAAAGACAATATTCAATGGTTGAAATGGCAACAGTTCACCTACCCGGCGCGCAGGGCAGCTGAATCAGGTGCACCTACCATCAACAGCCCGAGAAGAATAAAAACAAATAGAAACACAAGGCTTTATCGTTGGGTTTTAACAGAAATGTTTGCCGACCAACTAGGAATGGCTTGGAGATCGACTAGGAATGGCTTGGAGATCGACTAGGAATGGCTTGGAGATCGACTAGGAATGGCTTGGAGATCGACTAGGAATGGCTTGGAGATCGACTAGGAATGGCTTGGAGATCGCTAGGAATGGCTTGGAGATCGACTAGGAATGGCTTGGAGATCGACTAGGAATGGCTTGCAGATCGACTAGGAATGGCTTGGAGATCGACTAGGAATGGCTTGGAGATCGACTAGGAATGGCTTGGAGATCGACTAGGAATGGCTTGGAGATCGACTAGGAATGGCTTGGAGATCGACTAGGAATGGCTTGGAGATCGACTAGGAATGGCTTGGAGATCGACTAGGAATGGCTTGGAGATCGACTAGGAATGGCTTGGAGATCGACTAGGAATGGCTTGGAGATCGACTAGGAATGGCTTGGAGATCGACTAGGAATGGCTTGGCTTGGAGATCGACTAGGAATGGCTTGGAGATCGACTAGGAAGGGCTTGGAGATCGACTAGGAATGGCTTGGAGATCGACTAGGAATGGCTTGGAGATCGACTAGGAATGGCTTGGAGATCGACTAGGAATGGCTTGGAGATCGACTAGGAATGGCTTGGAGATCGACTAGGAATGGCTTGGAGATCGACTAGGAATGGCTTGGAGATCGACTAGGAATGGCTTGGAGATCGACTAGGAATGGCTTGGAGATCGACTAGGAATGGCTTGGAGATCGACTAGGAATGGCTTGGAGATCGACTAGGAATGGCTTGGAGATCGACTAGGAATGGCTTGCAGATCGACTAGGAATGGCTTGGAGATCGACTAGGAATGGCTTGGAGATCGACTAGGAATGGCTTGGAGATCGACTAGGAATGGCTTGGAGATCGACTAGGAATGGCTTGGAGATCGACTAGGAATGGCTTGGAGATCGACTAGGAATGGCTTGGAGATCGACTAGGAATGGCTTGGAGATCGACTAGGAATGGCTTGGAGATCGACTAGGAATGGCTTGGAGATCGACTAGGAATGGCTTGGAGAATCGACTAGGAATGGCTTGGAGATCGACTAGGAATGGCTTGGAGATCGACTAGGAATGGCTTGGAGATCGACTAGGAATGGCTTGGAGATCGACTAGGAATGGCTTGGAGATCGACTAGGAATGGCTTGGAGATCGACTAGGAATGGCTTGGAGATCGACTAGGAATGGCTTGGAGATCGACTAGGAATGGCTTGGAGATCGACTAGGAATGGCTTGGAGATCGACTAGGAATGGCTTGGAGATCGACTAGGAATGGCTTGGAGATCGACTAGGAATGGCTTGGAGATCGACTAGGAATGGCTTGGAGATCGACTAGGAATGGCTTGGAGATCGACTAGGAATGGCTTGGAGATCGACTAGGAATGGCTTGGAGATCGACTAGGAATGGCTTGGAGATCGACTAGGAATGGCTTGAGATCGACTAGGAATGGCTTGGAGATCGACTAGGAATGGCTTGGAGATCGACTAGGAATGGCTTGGGATCGACTAGGAATGGCTTGGAGATCGACTAGGAATGGCTTGGAGATCGACTAGGAATGGCTTGGAGATCGACTAGGAATGGCTTGGAGATCGACTAGGAATGGCTTGGAGATCGACTAGGAATGGCTTGGAGATCGACTAGGAATGGCGTGGAGATCGGCTAGGAATGGCTTGGAGATCGACTAGGAATGGCTTGGAGATCGACTAGGAATGGCTTGGAGATCGACTAGGAATGGCTGGAGATCGACTAGGAATGGCTTGGAGATCGACTAGGAATGGCTTGGAGATCGACTAGGAATGGCTTGGAGATCGACTAGGAATGGCTTGGAGATCGACTAGGAATGGCTTGGAGATCGACTAGGAATGGCTTGGAGATCGACTAGGAATGTGCTTGGAGATCGACTAGGAATGGCTTGGAGATACGACTAGGATGGCTTGGAGATATCGGGAAGGCTCTTGGCAGATCGCCTAGGAATGGCTTGGAGATCGACTAGGAATGGCTTGGAGATCGACTAGGAATGGCTTGGAGATCGACTAGGAATGGCTTGGAGATCGACTAGGAATGGCTTGGAGATCGACTAGGAATGGCTTGGAGATCGACTAGGAATGGCTTGGAGATCGACTAGGAATGGCTTGCAGATCGACCAGTTGATCAACCGGTTGGTGACCACTGCTCTAGAAAGTTGAATCTCGTGCTTCTCTCTCCGTGCTAATTCATCTGCATTCCAGTCCAGCGGGAGCTGCGTGGCAGTCTCGGGGATACTGCTGCACTTGCGCACAGTTTAGAGGGAACATTGATGGCACACATTAAGAACTATTGAAGCTTGAAATCCGGAAGAAAAAAACATATTGAAAAGGTCAACAAGAAAAAGTTGTGGATTGTGCTCCATCCTCCCCCGATTCAGAATGTAGAATTTTCATAGTCAAGGCACACTTTGTTTATGAACTATTGAAGATGGAAATGCTTCCCCCAAAAATAAACAATCACTGATTGAAGGCTGAAAAAGGGGGGTTTATAAAAGTGATTTCAAAACCTCAGGGGTGTCTGTCCCTCTTACCCAACTGGGCTGTTCCATAACTGAGGGGCTTTATGTTGTTCCATAACTGAGGGGCTTTATGCTGTTCCATAACTGAGGGGCTTTATGCTGTTCCATAACTGAGGGGCTTTATGCTGTTGCATAACTGAGGGGCTTTATCCTGTTCCATAACTGAGGGGCTTTATGCTGTTCCATAACTGAGGGGCTTTATGCTGTTCTATAACTGAAAGGCTTTACTAGAGAACGCTGTTCTATAACTGAGGGGCTTCATGCTGTTCCATAACTGAGGGGCTTTATGCTGTTCTATAACTGAGGGGCTTTACTAGAGAACGCTGTTCTATAACTGAGGGGCTTTATGCTGTTCCATAACTGAGGGGCTTTATGCTGTTCCATAACTGACTGGCTTTATGCTGTTCAATAACTGAGGGGCTTTATGCTGTTCTATAACTGAGGGGCTTTATGTTGTTCCATAACTGAGGGGCTTTATGCTGTTCCATAACTGAGGGGCTTTATGTTGTTCCATAACTGAGGGGCTTTATGTTGTTCCATAACTGAGGGGCTTAAATAGAGAACGCTGTTCCATAGATGAGGGGCTTTAATAAAGAACGCTGTTCCATAGATGAGGGCTTTAATAGAGAACGCTGTTCTATAACTGAGGGGCTTTACTAGAGAAAGCTGTTCCATAACTGAGGGGCTTTACTAGAGAATGCTGTTCCATAACTGAGGGGCTTTACTAGAGAACGCTGTTCAATAACTGAGGGGCTTTACTAGAGAACGCTGTTCCGTGCTTCTACACCTGCATTGCTTGCTGTTTGGGGTTTTAGGCTGGGTTTCTGTACAGCACTTTGAGACATCAGCTGATGTAAGAAGGGCTATATAAATACATTTGATTTGATAACTGAGGGGCTTTACTAGAGAATGCTGTTCAATAACTGAGGGGCTTTAATAAAGTACGCTGTTCAATAACTGAGGGGCTTTAATAGAGAACGCTGTTTCATAACTGAGGGGCTTTACTAGAGAACGCTGTTCCATAACTGAGGGGCTTTATTTGAGAACGCTGTTCCATAACTGAGGGGCTTTAATAGAGAACGCTGTTTCATAACTGAGGGGCTTTAATAGAGAACGCTGTTCAATAACTGAGGGGCTTAAATAGAGAACGCTGTTCCATAGATGAGGGGCTTAAATAGAGAACGCTGTTCCATAACTGAGGGGCTTTAATAGAGAACGCTGTTCCATAACTGAGGGGCTTAAATAGAGAACGCTGTTCAATAACTGAGGGGCTTTAATAGAGAACGCTGTTCAATAACTGAGGGGCTTTAATAGAGAACGCTGTTCAATAACTGAGAGGCTTTAATAGAGAACGCTGTTCAATAACTGAGGGGCTTTAATAGAGAACGCTGTTCCATAACTGAGAGGCTTTAATAGAGAACGCTGTTCAATAACTGAGGGGCTTTAATAGAGAATGCTGTTCCATAACTGAGAGGCTTTAATAGAGAACGCTGTTCCATAACTGAGAGGCTTTAATAGAGAACGCTGTTCAATAACTGAGGGGCTTTAATAGAGAACGCTGTTCAATAACTGAGGGGCTTTAATAGAGAACGCTGTTCCATAACTGAGAGGCTTTAATAGAGAACGCTGTTCAATAACTGAGGGGCTTTAATAGAGAACGCTGTTCAATAACTGAGGGGCTTTAATAGAGAACGCTGTTCAATAACTGAGGGGCTTAAATAGAGAATGCTGTTTCATAACTGAGGGGCTTTACTAGAGAACGCTGTTCCATAACTGAGGGGCTTTAAAAGAGAACGCTGTTCCATAACTGAAGGGATTTAATAGAGAACGCTGTTCAATAACTGAAGGGCTTTAATAGAGAACGCTGTTCAATAACTGAGGGGCTTTAATAGAGAACGCTGTTCCATAACTGAAGGGCTTTAATAGAGAACGCTGTTCAATAACTGAGGGGCTTAAACAGAGAACGCTGTTCCATAGATGAGGGGCTTAAATAGAGAACGCTGTTCCATAGATGAGGGGCTTTACTAGAGAACGCTGTTTCATAACTGAGGGGCTTTAATAGAGAACGCTGTTCAATAACTGAGGGGCTTAAATAGAGAACGCTGTTCAATAACTGAGGGGCTTAAATAGAGAACGCTGTTCAATAACTGAGGGGCTTTAATAGAGAACGCTGTTCAATAACTGAGGGGCTTTAATAGAGAACGCTGTTCCAAAACTGAGGGGCTTTAATAGAGAACGCTGTTCCATAGATGAGGGGCTTAAATAGAGAACGCTGTTCCATAACTGAGGGGCTTTAATAGAGAACGCTGTTCAATAACTGAGGGGCTTTAATAGAGAACGCTGTTCAATAACTGAGGGGCTTTAATAGAGAACGCTGTTCCATAGATGAGGGGCTTAAATAGAGAACGCTGTTCCATAACTGAGGGGCTTTAATAGAGAACGCTGTTCAATAACTGAGGGGCTTTAATAGAGAACGCTGTTCAATAACTCAGGGGCTTTAATAGAGAACGCTGTTCTATAACTGAGGGGCTTTAATAGAGAACGCTGTTCAATAACTGAGGGGCTTAAATAGAGAATGCTGTTTCATAACTGAGGGGCTTTACTAGAGAACGCTGTTCAATAACTGAGGGGCTTTAATAGAGAACGCTGTTCAATAACTGAGGGGCTTTAATAGAGAACGCTGTTCAATAACTGAGGGGCTTTAATAGAGAACGCTGTTCAATAACTGAGGGGCTTTAATAGAGAACGCTGTTCAATAACTGAGGGGCTTTAATAGAGAACGCACATCTATAACTGAGGGGCTTTAATAGAGAACGCTGTTCAATAACTGAGGGGCTTAAATAGAGAATGCTTTTTTCATAACTGAGGGGCTTTACTAGAGAACGCTGTTCAATAACTGAGGGGCTTTAATAGAGAACGCTGTTCAATAACTGAGGGGCTTTAATAGAGAACGCTGTTCAATAACTGAGGGGCTTTAATAGAGAACGCTGTTCTATAACTGAGGGGCTTTAATAGAGAATGCTGTTCAATAACTGAGGGGCTTAAATAGAGAATGCTGTTTCATAACTGAGGGGCTTTACTAGAGAACGCTGTTCAATAACTGAGGGGCTTTAATAGAGAACGCTGTTCAATAACTGAGGGGCTTAAATAGAGAACGCTGTTTCATAACTGAGGGGCTTTACTAGAGAACGCTGTTCAATAACTGAGGGGCTTTACTAGAGAACGCTGTTCAATAACTGAGGGGCTTTAATAGAGAATGCTGTTTCATAACTGAGGGGCTTTACTAGAGAACGCTGTTCCATAACTGAGGGGCTTTAATAGAGAACGCTGTTCAATAACTGAGGGGCTTAAATAGAGAATGCTGTTTCATAACTGAGGGTCTTTACTAGAGAACGCTGAATGCTCTGCATGTATACGCAGGGCCCAGCTGTAAAAGAGACCTTGGTCTCAGTCTGTGTTCCTTGTTGAAGTAAAGGTAGAATAATAATCTAGGTAGTGTTGTCCCTGGTCCTCCTTGATATTGTCTCTGAGGGATAGTGTTGTCCCTGGTCCTCCTTGATATTGTCTCTGTGTCTCTGAGAGGTAGTGCTGTCCCTGGTCCTCCTTGATATTGTCTCTGAGGGGTAGTGTTGTCCCTGGTCCTCCTTGATATTGCCTCTGTGTCTCTGAGGGGGTAGTGTTGTCCCTGGTCCTCCTTGATATTGTCTCTGAGGGGTAGTGTTGTCCCTGGTCCTCCTTGATATTGTCTCTGTGTCTCTGAGGGGTAGTGTCGTCCCTGGTCCTCCTTGATATTGTCTCTGTGTCTCTGAGGGGTAGTGTTGTCCCTGGTCCTCCTTGATATTGTCTCTGTGTCTCTGAGGGGTAGTGTTGTCCCTGGTCCTCCTTGATATTGTCTCTGAGGGGTAGTGTTGTCCCTGGTCCTCCTTGATATTGTCTCTGTGTCTCTGAGAGGTAGTGTTGTCCCTGGTCCTCCTTGATATTGTCTCTGAGGGGTAGTGTTGTCCCTGGTCCTCCTTGATATTGTCTCTGTGTCTCTGAGAGGTGGTGTTGTCCCTGGTCCTCCTTGATATTGTCTCTGAGATGTAGTGTTGTCCCTGGTCCTCCTTGATATTGTCTCTGTGTCTCTGAGAGGTAGTGTTGTCCCTGGTCCTCCTTGATATTGTCTCTGTGTCTCTGAGGGGTAGTGTTGTCCCTGGTCCTCCTTGATATTGTCTCTGTGTCTCTGAGAGGTAGTGTTGTCCCTGGTCCTCCTTGATATTGTCTCTGTGTCTCTGAGGGGTAGTGTTGTCCCTGGTCCTCCTTGATATTGTCTCTGTGTCTCTGAGGGGTAGTGTTGTCCCTGGTCCTCCTTGATATTGTCTCTGTGTCTCTGAGAGGTAGTGTTGTCCCTGGTCCTCCTTGATATTGTCTCTGTGTCTCTGAGGGGTAGTGTTGTCCCTGGTCCTCCTTGATATTGTCTCTGTGTCTCTGAGGGGTAGTGTTGTCCCTGGTCCTCCTTGATATTGTCTCTGTGTCTCTGAGGGGTAGTGTTGTACCTGGTCCTCCTTGATATTGTCTCTGTGTCTCTGAGAGGTAGTGTTGTCCCTGGTCCTCCTTGATATTGTCTCTGTGTCTCTGAGGGGTAGTGTTGTCCCTGGTCCTCCTTGATATTGTCTTTGTGTCTCTGAGGGGTAGTGTTGTCCCTGGTCCTCCTTGATATTGTCTCTGTGTCTCTGAGGGGTAGTGTTGTACCTGGTCCTCCTTGATATTGTCTCTGTGTCTCTGAGAGGTAGTGTTGTCCCTGGTCCTCCTTGATATTGTCTCTGTGTCTCTGAGGGGTAGTGTTGTCCCTGGTCCTCCTTGATATTGTCTTTGTGTCTATGAGGGGTAGTGTTGTCCCTGGTCCTCCTTGATATTGTCTCTGTGTCTCTGAGGGGTAGTGTTGTCCCTGGTCTTCCTTGATATTGTCTCTGTGTCTCTGAGAGGTAGTGTTGTCCCTGGTCCTCCTTGATATTGTCTCTGTGTCTCTGAGGGGTAGTGTTGTCCCTGGTCCTCCTTGATATTGTCTCTGTGTCTCTGAGGGGTAGTGTTGTCCCTGGTCCTCCTTGATATTGTCTCTGTGTCTCTGAGGGGTAGTGTTGTCCCTGGTCCTCCTTGATATTGTCTCTGTGTCTCTGAGGGGTAGTGTTGTCCCTGGTCCTCCTTGATATTGTCTCTGTGTCTCTGAGGGGTAGTGTTGTCCCTGGTCCTCCTTGATATTGTCTCTGTGTCTCTGAGAGGTAGTGTTGTCCCTGGTCCTCCTTGATATTGTCTCTGTGTCTCTGAGGGGTAGTGTTGTCCCTGGTCCTCCTTGATATTGTCTCTGTGTCTCTGAGAGGTAGTGCTGTCCCTGGTCCTCCTTGATATTGTCTCTGAGGGGTAGTGTTGTCCCTGGTCCTCCTTGATATTGTCTCTGAGATGTAGTGTTGTCCCTGGTCCTCCTTGATATTGTCTCTGTGTCTCTGAGAGGTAGTGTTGTCCCTGGTCCTCCTTGATATTGTCTCTGTGTCTCTGAGGGGTAGTGTTGTCCCTGGTCCTCCTTGATATTGTCTCTGTGTCTCTGAGAGGTAGTGTTGTCCCTGGTCCTCCTTGATATTGTCTCTGTGTCTCTGAGGGGTAGTGTTGTCCCTGGTCCTCCTTGATATTGTCTCTGTGTCTCTGAGGGGTAGTGTTGTCCCTGGTCCTCCTTGATATTGTCTCTGTGTCTCTGAGAGGTAGTGTTGTCCCTGGTCCTCCTTGATATTGTCTCTTTGTCTCTGAGGGGTAGTGTTGTCCCTGGTCCTCCTTGATATTGTCTCTGTGTCTCTGAGGGGTAGTGTTGTCCCTGGTCCTCCTTGATATTGCCTCTGTGTCTCTGAGGGGTAGTGTTGTCCCTGGTCCTCCTTGATATTGTCTCTGTGTCTCTGAGAGGTAGTGTTGTCCCTGGTCCTCCTTGATATTGTCTCTGTGTCTCTGAGGGGTAGTGTTGTCCCTGGTCCTCCTTGATATTGTCTCTGTGTCTCTGAGGGGTAGTGTTGTACCTGGTCCTCCTTGATATTGTCTCTGTGTCTCTGAGAGGTAGTGTTGTCCCTGGTCCTCCTTGATATTGTCTCTGTGTCTCTGAAGGGTAGTGTTGTCCCTGGTCCTCCTTGATATTGTCTCTGTGTCTCTGAGGGGTAGTGTTGTCCCTGGTCCTCCTTGATATTGTCTCTGTGTCTCTGAGGGGTAGTGTTGTCCCTGGTCCTCCTTGATATTGTCTCTGTGTCTCTGAGGGGTAGTGTTGTCCCTGGTCCTCCTTGATATTGTCTCTGTGTCTCTGAGGGGTAGTGTTGTCCCTGGTCCTCCTTGATATTGTCTCTGTGTCTCTGAGGGGTAGTGTTGTCCCTGGTCCTCCTTGATATTGTCTCTGTGTCTCTGAGGGGTAGTGTTGTCCCTGGTCCTCCTTGATATTGTCTCTGAGGGGTAGTGTTGTCCCTGGTCCTCCTTGATATTGTCTCTGTGTCTCTGAGAGGTAGTGCTGTCCCTGGTCCTCCTTGATATTGTCTCTGAGGGGTAGTGTTGTCCCTGGTCCTCCTTGATATTGTCTCTGTGTCTCTGAGAGGTAGTGTTGTCCCTGGTCCTCCTTGATATTGTCTCTGAGGGGTAGTGTTGTCCCTGGTCCTCCTTGATATTGTCTCTGTGTCTCTGAGGGGTAGTGTCGTCCCTGGTCCTCCTTGATATTGTCTCTGAGGGGTAGTGTTGTCCCTGGTCCTCCTTGATATTGTCTCTGTGTCTCTGAGGGGTAGTGTTGTCCCTGGTCCTCCTTGATATTGTCTCTGAGATGTAGTGTACTGGTGCAGGTGTGGACAGATCATATCAAGTCCTCTTCCTGATGATCGATCAGTTGTCCTGCCTGGGCAGGTTGGCTCGTGTTCCCCTATAAATACACACAGCAAACTATCGGGAGGAGAGGAGAGAGGGAGGGGGGGGAGAGGACAGAGGGAGGAGAGGAGAGGAGAGAGGGAGGGGGGGAGAGGAGAGAGGGAGGGGAGGAGAGGAGAGGAGAGGAGAGAGGGAGGGGGGGAGAGGAGAGAGAGGGGGGGAGAGGAGAGAGGGAGGGGGGGAGAGGAGAGAGGGAGGTGGGAGAGGAGAGAGGGAGGGGGGGAGAGGAGAGAGGGAGGAGGGGAGAGGAGAGAGGGAGGGGAGGAGAGGAGAGAGGGAGGGGGGAGAGGAGAGAGGGAGGGGGGGAGAGGAGAGAGGGAGGGGGGGAGAGGAGAGAGGGAGGAGGGGAGAGGAGAGAGGGAGGGGAGAGAGGAGAGAGGGAGGGGGGAGAGGAGAGAGGGAGGAGGGGAGAGGAGAGAGGGAGGGGGGGAGGAGAGAGGGAGGGGGGGAGAGGAGAGAGGGAGGGGGGAGAGGAGAGAGGGAGGGGGGGGAGGAGAGAGGGAGGGGGGGAGAGGAGAGAGGGAGGGGGGGAGAGGAGAGAGGGAGGAGGGGAGAGGAGAGAGGGAGGGGGGAGGAGAGAGGGAGGGGGGGAGAGAAGAGAGGGAGGGGGGGAGAGGAGAGAGGGAGGAGGGGAGAGAGAGGGAGGAGGAAAGGAGAGAGGGAGGAGGAAAGGAGAGAGGGAGGAGAGGAGATAGGGAGGAGAGGGGAGAGGAGGGAGGGAGGAGAGGAGAGAGGGAGGAGGAGAGGAGAGAGGGAGGAGGATGGATGGAGTGAGGAACTTAAGTCACTATTGTAGCCCTCGGATGATGAATAAGCATTTACGCTCTTCCTCTCCTCCCTCCTTGTTCCCTTATAAATACACACCGGCATAGCCCTCACTGCCTTCTAGAAGGGGAGGGGTGGGAGGAGAAGGAGGAGGGAAAGAGGGGAGGATATGGTATTTGCTCGTCTCCACCCTTCACACAGACCGCTATCGCCACCGTGTTGAGGAGAATGGAAGGAGAGGAGGGATGGTGGATAAGGTATTACTCTCCTTCTGTCCACCCTTCCTTCCCCTTTGTCCCGTTCTCCTTTCTCCTCGGTGGTTATTTCTATAGTGGATCTATAAAACCACTCTAAACAGGGTTTGGTTTCTGACAGGCACGGTCAAAGGAGAGAGAATAGAGAACACAGGAGATATTTACCATTTAGCAGAGAACGAAGGGGTTGGTTGGAGCTGCTGTTACACCGTTTTACAGAGTGCTGTTTGTTTGGGCTATAGCGCCTAGGAAAACAGGTTTGGTGCGACATCTGCTGATGTAAAAAGGGCGTTATAAATACATTTGATTTGATTAGCTAACTTGTTTTGTGGGATACAGGGATGAAAAATACTGTAGCGATCCGCACAGACAGTTGTGGGTTATGTGTTAGGCTATTAGTGGGTTGTGTCGTACTTACCAGTGTTCGCGGGGTCATGCCAATCAACCTGCTATCTGCCAATCACGGGAATGCCTGGAATGTTCAGATACCGGGCAGCCTGGTGGTTGGCGGAGTGGCGTGAAGGGGGGTTGGGCAGGGGGATGGAGCATTGGAAGTTAAGACGGGGTTTTAGCCATTGTTCTCTCTCTTACGTCTGGGCTTCACAAGAGAAGGTCACGGTTCGTTTGTAGGGTACCTTTCATTTATTTGGCGTGGGCTACGGCCAAACAGTAGCCTGTGTTAAGTTGTGTTAATAAACCGTCCATTCGTTAACTCCATCCTCTGTCTGGACAATTGTTCCTTCATGATCTAGTCAGGTCATTACACTGGTGTCAGAAGTGGGATGTGGAGGACTTTTGCCGCCGCTGTGACAACTGCACAGCGAGAAAGGGCCCCCCAGGCCGCTCTCATGCTCAGCTCCAACAGTTCCCAATGGGGGCTCCCATGGAGAGGGTGGGAGTGGATGTAGTTGGGCCGTTCCCCACCACAGACAGTGGAAACCGCTGGGTGCTCACGGCTATGGACTATTTCACAAAATGGCCTGAGGCCTATGCTCTGCCTGACCAGGAGGCAGAGACCATCGTCGACGCCCTGACAGCGGGGATGTTCAGCAGGTTTGGAGCTGCGGAGTCCATCCACAGCGACCAAGGCAGAAACTTTGAGTCCCGTGTGTTCGCCACCATGTGTGAGAGGCTGGGTATGCACAAGACCCGCACTACTCCTCTCCATCCTCAAAGTGATGGCCTTGTGGAGCGCTTCAACAAAACGCTTGGACAGCAGCTGGCCATCGTCTCTGCCAAACACCAGCGTGACTGGGACAAGCACCTGCCTATGGTCCTCATGGCATGCCGTTCCGCTGTCCAAGACTCCACCTCCTGCACGCCTGCCCTCCTCATGCTGGGGAGAGAGATCCGCACCCCTGCGGAGATGGCGTTTGGTCGTCCCCTGGATAGCCCTCATGTTCCCCCGGGGCCGGAGTATGCCCGGAGACTCCAGGACCGCCTGGAGACAGCCCACAACTTCGCCAGAGAGCAGCTGGTGAATGCAGGTGTGAGGCAGAAGAGGAACTATGACGTGCACACCCGAGGAAGGCACTTTGTGGCTGGGGAGCTGGTCTGGGTCTACAGCCCCCTAAGAAAAAAAGGCAGATGCCCCAAGTTGGACAGTCACTGGGTGGGGCCCTGCAGCATCCTGGAGAGGGTAGGGGAGGTTGTGTACCGGGTGCAGCTTCCTTCCAGGGGGAGAAAGGTGGCACTGCACCGGGACAGGTTAGCCCCATACAGAGGGGCCGCTTCTCCCCAAACCCCAGGGACCCCCACAATTCCCCTCTCTGGCAAGGATATTCTCCAGGCACCCACCCCCAGGTGCCGTCGACAAGGCTCCAGACGGCCCACTCCCCCTGTCTCCCTCCCTGTGTCACCGCGTGGTTCCCCGGTGCCACGGACTGTATTCCCCGTTCCCGCTTCCTTGTCTCCCATATCCCTTCCTTCATCCCCTGGGTCCCAGGGGGGCAGCCCCCTGCCACGGGTGGAGCCCCCTGTTTCACATCTGGACACTCTGCGACCATCACGGCCACGCAGGCAAAGGAGACCTCCGGGTCGCTTCAGAGACTTTGTTTGTTCCCTCGGGGACGAGGGACTTTGTGGTGGGGGGGCTGTGTAGCGACCCGCACAGACAGTGGTGGGTTAGGTGTTAGGCTATTAGTGGGTTGTGTCGTACTTACCAGTGTTCGCGGGGTCATGCCAATCAACCTGCTATCTGCCAATCATGGGAATGCCTGGAATGTTCAGATACCGGGCAGCCTGGTGGTTGGCGGAGTGGCGTGAAGGGGGGTTGGGCAGGGGGATGGAGCATTGGAAGTTAAGACGGGGTTTTAGCCATTGTTCTCTCTCTTACGTCTGGGCTTCACAAGAGAAGGTCACGGTTCGTTTGTAGGGTACCTTTCATTTATTTGGCGTGGGCTACGGCCAAACAGTAGCCTGTGTTAAGTTGTGTTAATAAACCGTCCATTCGTTAACTCCATCCTCTGTCTGGACAATTGTTCCTTCATGATCTAGTCAGGTCATTACAATACCATGGCTGGTGAAATAGTCAGTGAAACATTTAGGCTAACGTCAGCTATACCGGCGTGTCTTCAAACTTGTCTTTAATAGTACTGTCACTCCTACCTTGAACAAATACAGAGTAGATGCAGGTAGCGAAGGCCTTATAGTTTATAAAGTCTAGCTAATGCATTGTGTACTTAACTAGCTAGCTAGCTATCCACCTATCCAATACTTTTAGTGAAGGCGAGTTGCCTGGGATGCGGCTCAAAATGACATGGCTAACGAACGACATCAAGATGCCTCTTGCTTTCAACAAGTTTAGGATATCGATTGCTTTGCTATTTAAAATCGAAATAATTTTGAACTGCTGAAATGACTGCAATCCTGTTCATATATTTTGATCACTTTTCATATCATTTTGGCTAGCTAATAGGCCTAAACACTGATGAAGCAACATCGGAAGAAAATGTTACTTGTTAGTTATGGAGTACGACTACTTGTATTCATATCTACATTGTTGATTATAAATTACAACTGTATAATACTACATTACTAACTAGCTAGCTAATTATTCTGTGTCTAAACCGGCTTAATTTCATTGGCCTGTAGCATGTTATCTTGAAAGGGTCAAGTCAGCTGTGACATTCTGGTCAGGAAGGTTTGAGCTAGCCTTTTCACATTGGGCAAGTTAGCTAACGATAAAAATTATACATATAAATTAAACATGTTTCTTAAGTAATGGTACAATATTTTTACATTACAATAAAGCAAAGGGTTGAAAGTATCCAAAATAACCAAAATCTAAATTTCCGCAAAAACAGATTAGTTAGCCTTTTGGCTTTTACCCAAAAATGAGTTGGCGTGACATCCGTCCAGGCTGCGACAGAGCCTGGACTCGAACCAGGATCAATAGAGGCACAGCTAGCACTGCGATGCAGTGCCTTAGACCACTGCGCCACTCGGGAGGCCAATTTTCTAATGCTGAGTAAATATGGTAGGCTGCTAGCGTTGTGATGACTGGTCTAATGTCGAGTAAATATGGTAGGCTGCTAGCGTTGTGATGACTGGTCTAATGCTGAGTAAATATGGTAGGCTGCTAGCGTTGTGATGACTGGTCTAATGTGGAGTAAATATGGTAGGCTGTTAGCGTTGTGATGACTGGTCTAATGCTGAGTAAATATGGTAGGCTGCTAGCGTTGTGATGACTGGTCTAATGTGGAGTAAATATGGTAGGCTGTTAGCGTTGTGATGACTGGTCTAATGCTGAGTAAATATGGTAGGCTGCTAGCGTTGTGATGACTGGTCTAATGCTGAGTAAATATGGTAGGCTGCTAGCTTTGTGATGACTGGTCTAATGCTGAGTAAATATGGTAGGCTAATAGCGTTGTGATGACTGGTCTAATGTGGAGTAAATATGGTAGGCTGCTAGCGTTGTGATGACTGGTCTAATGTGGAGTAAATATGGTAGGCTAATAGCATTGTGATGACTGGTCTAATGTATGAATGAAGCCAGAGAGTTGATATGTCGCATATTGTGTATTTTTGCATCTCGGCTAATTTACCCTTCTCTTTCTCAGCATATCCTCTCACCAGATTCTTGTGGAGGGGAGGCTATGGCCGTCTAGTTGATCTGTATAGCCTGTCGGCCTTGTTGCCTAAGTAAATAGGTCTACAGTAGGCTACAACAACACACACTGAATGTTGATGATTGATCATGCAGATAGCAGAGCATTTATCCCGGGAAACGAGAAATAGCTTTGGGCAGGAAGGCTCGGTAACCCGGTTTCTGCTATTAAAACCTAGGCTCATGGATACATAACATGCGCAGTTTGAGCTCCTCCAGGAAGTGACATTGCAGGCTAGCTCAGTGCTGCCCCCTCTTGATCATCTCAAGATGAAGGCCGACCCGGGTATTGCAGTCTTCCTTTAGCAACTAAATTATCCTTAACTTCTTCCTGTGCGTTGCTGTTGTATTATATATATTTTGTTGTGTGTACTTTTTACCCTTTTTCTCCTCAATTTCGTGATATCCAATTGGTAGTTACAGTCCTGTCCCATCACTGCAACTCCCCTACGGATTCCAGAGAGGTGAAGGTCGAGAGCCATGTGTCCCTCCGAAACACGACACACTTAACCCGGAAGCCAACCGTACCAATGTATCGGAGGAAACACTGTCCAGCTGGTGACCGAAGTCAGCTCGCAGGTGCCTGGCCCACCACAAGGAGTTACTAGAAAATCCCTCCCTAACCAGGATGACGCTGGGCCAATTGTGCGTCGCCTCATGGGTCTCCCGGTCAGAGCCTGGGATCGAACCCAGGTCTGTAGTGACACCTCATGCAATGCAGTGCCTTAGACCGCTGTGCCACTCGGGAGGCCTATCATGTGCGACTTTAAAATAATTGGTTCAAGGACATATACATTATCTGGTGGGTCACGCTTTATTTGGATAGTCCATCTGGTCATGGTATCAGCAAACTATCTGTTGCTAAGCAACTGCTTGCTAAGATTAGGGTAAGGGTTAAAGTTAGGGCTAGTTGGGATTAAGTTTAGTGTTAGGATAAGGGTTAAGGTTAGTAGATAGTTAATTGAAATGTTACTGACCTACAGATAAACACTCCAAATAAAGTGTCCTCATCTGGTGTAATAGAAGTAATTATTGGTACCATGGGAGGGAGGGAGGGAGGGAGGAGAGTGAGACAGAGAACCAGGGGGGGGGGGTTGGTTGGTGATGCATGGTATAATGTGTTTGTTTGGGTTATAGTGAGACGACAGGTTTGGTGCAACACAGGGCTGTGTATTTTGGCTGTGCTACTGCAAATGGAAACACAACCTGAGCACAGCAGTGTTTGGTGGGTGTTGCTGCACAGTGCTGCTGCACAGTGCTGTGAGTTTATTTAGGCTGGGGTATCGCAGTTACAGTCTGCAGGCCCATGGGCTGGCTAAGATGACAGCAGAGAGAGAGAGAGAGACAGATAGATAGAGGGATAGAGAGAGAGGGATAGAGAGAGAGGGATAGAGAGAGAGGGAGAGAGAGAGAGAGAGAGATGGAGGGATAGAGGGATAGAGAGAGATATAGAGGGATAGAGGGAGATAGAGGGAGAGAGATGGAGGGATAGAGATTGAGGGATATAGAGAGAGAGAGAGAGATAGAGGGATAGAGATAGAGAGATGGAGGGATAGAGATGTAGAGATAGAGAGATGGAGGGATAGAGAGAGAGAGAGAGAGAGAGAGAGATAAAGAGATAGAGAGAGAGATAACGGGATAGAGGGATAGAGATAGAGAGATAAAGGGATAGAGAGAGGGGGATAGAGAGAACGGGATAGAGAGAGATTGTGTGTGGGGGAAGAGGCTGACAGCATAAGGGTCTGGTGGTGTGGACCAATCAGAGACCTTGCAGTAGAAATCAATGTATCCAAACAGGCAAATGCTTTCTGTGCTACAATCCCAAACAAAGTTCATGTTATCTTTGCAGAAAGGGGAAAGCACACGTGCAAACAAATCGATCGAAATATCTGGAAAATCTGGAAACTCCCTCTAGCCCCAGTTTACACCAATCCAATACTTTTAAACGCTGGAGGGGAATTTAGAAAGTTCATCCTTCAAGGCAAAGTAATAGTGGTGAATCTGAACTATGATGAAATGGAAACCAATAGGGCTTAGATACACACTGTAGTTAGGAGACTATAATAGGGCTTAGATACACACTGTAGTTAGGAGACTATAATAGGGCTTAGATACACACTGTAGTTAGGAGACTATGATAGGGCTTAGATACACACTGTAGTTAGGAGACTATAATAGGGCTTAGATACACACTGTAGTTAGGAGACTATAATAGGGCTTAGATACACACTTTAGTTAGGAGACTATAATAGGGCTTAGATACACACTGTAGTTAGGAGACTATGATAGGGCTTAGATACACACTGTAGTTAGGAGACTATAATAGGGCTTAGATACACACTGTAGTTAGGAGACTATAATAGGGCTTAGATACACACTGTAGTTAGGAGACTATAATAGGGCTTAGATACACACTGTAGTTAGGAGACTATAATAGGGCTTAGATACACACTGTAGTTAGGAGACTATAATAGGGCTTAGATACACACTATATAGTTAGGAGACTATAATAGGGCTTAGATACACACTGTAGTTAGGAGACTATAATAGGGCTTAGATACACACTGTAGTTAGGAGACTATAATAGGGCTTAGATACACACTGTAGTTAGGAGACTATAATAGGGCTTAGATACACACTGTAGTTAGGAGACTATAATAGGGCTTAGATACACACTGTAGTTAGGAGACTATAATAGGGCTTAGATACACACTGTAGTTAGGAGACTATAATAGGGCTTAGATACACACTGTAGTTAGGAGACTATAATAGGGCTTAGATACACACTGTAGTTAGGAGACTATAATAGGGCTTAGATACACACTGTAGTTAGGAGACTATAATAGGGCTTAGATACACACTGTAGTTAGGAGACTATAATAGGGCTTAGATACACACTGTAGTTAGGAGACTATAATAGGGCTTAGATACACACTTTAGTTAGGAGACTATAATAGGGCTTAGATACACACTTTAGTTAGGAGACTATAATAGGGCTTAGATACACACTGTAGTTAGGAGACTATAATAGGGCTTAGATACACACTGTAGTTAGGAGACTATAATAGGGCTTAGATACACACTGTAGTTAGGAGACTATAATAGGGCTTAGATACACACTATATAGTTAGGAGACTATAATAGGGCTTAGATACACACTGTAGTTAGGAGACTATAATAGGGCTTAGATACACACTGTAGTTAGGAGACTATAATAGGGCTTAGATACACACTGTAGTTAGGAGACTATAATAGGGCTTAGATACACACTATATAGTTAGGAGACTATAATAGGGCTTAGATACACACTATAGTTAGGAGACTATAATAGGGCTTAGATACACACTATAGTTAGGAGACTATAATAGGGCTTAGATACACACTATATAGTTAGGAGACTATAATAGGGCTTAGATACACACTTTAGTTAGGAGACTATAATAGGGCTTAGATACACACTATAGTTAGAGACTATAATAGGGCTTAGATACACACTGTAGTTAGGAGACTATAATAGGCTTAGATACACACTGTAGTTAGGAGACTATAATAGGGCTTAGATACACACTGTAGTAGGAGACTATAATAGGGCTTAGATACACACTGTAGTTAGGAGACTATAATAGGGCTTAGATACACACTATATAGTTAGGAGACTATAATAGGGCTTAGATACACACTATATAGTTAGGAGACTATAATAGGGCTTAGATACACACTGTAGTTAGGAGACTATAATAGGGCTTAGACACACACTGTAGTTAGGAGACTATAATAGGGCTTAGATACACACTGTAGTTAGGAGACTATAATAGGGCTTAGATACACACTGTAGTTAGGAGACTATAATAGGGCTTAGATACACACTGTAGTTAGGAGACTATAATAGGGCTTAGATACACACTATAGTTAGGAGACTATAATAGGGCTTAGATACACACTATAGTTAGGAGACTATAATAGGGTTTAGATACACACTATATAGTTAGGAGACTATAATAGGGCTTAGATACACACTGTAGTTAGGAGACTATAATAGGGCTTAGATACACACTATAGTTAGGAGACTATAATAGGGCTTAGATACACACTGTAGTTAGGAGACTATAATAGGGCTTAGATACACACTGTAGTTAGGAGACTATAATAGGGCTTAGATACACACTATATAGTTAGGAGACTATAATAGGGCTTAGATACACACTGTAGTTAGGAGACTATAATAGGGGCTTAGATACACACTTAGTTAGGAGACTATAATAGGGCTTAGATACACACTGTAGGTTAGGAGCCTATAATAGGGCTTAGATACACCACTGTAGGTTAGGAGGTACTATAAATAGGGCTTCGATACACACTGTAGTTAGGAGACTATAATAGGGCTTAGATACACACTGTAGTTAGGAGACTATATAGGGCTTAGATACACACTGTAGTTAGGAGACTATAATAGGGCTTAGATACACACTGTAGTTAGGAGACTATAATAGGGCTTAGATACACACTGTAGTTAGGAGACTATAATAGGGCTTAGATACACACTGTAGTTAGGAGACTATAATAGGGCTTAGATACACACTTTTAGTTAGGAGACTATAATAGGGCTTAGATACACACTTAGTTAGGAGACTATAATAGGGCTTAGATACACACTGTAGTTAGGAGACTATAATAGGGCTTAGATACACACTGTAGTTAGGAGACTATAATAGGGCTTAGATACACACTGTAGTTAGGAGACTATAATAGGGCTTAGATACACACTATATAGTTAGGAGACTATAATAGGGCTTTAGATACACACTGTAGTTAGGAGACTATAATAGGGCTTAGATACACACTGTAGTTAGGAGACTATAATAGGGCTTAGATACACACTGTAGTTAGGAGACTATAATAGGGCTTAGATACACACTATATAGTTAGGAGACTATAATAGGGCTTAGATACACACTATAGTTAGGAGACTATAATAGGGCTTAGATACACACTATAGTTAGGAGACTATAATAGGGCTTAGATACACACTATATAGTTAGGAGACTATAATAGGGCTTAGATACACACTTTAGTTAGGAGACTATAATAGGGCTTAGATACACACTGTAGTTAGGAGACTATAATAGGGCTTAGATACACACTGTAGTTAGGAGACTATAATAGGGCTTAGATACACACTGTAGTTAGGAGACTATAATAGGGCTTAGATACACACTGTAGTTAGGAGACTATAATAGGGCTTAGATACACACTGTAGTTAGGAGACTATAATAGGGCTTAGATACACACTATATAGTTAGGAGACTATAATAGGGCTTAGATACACACTATATAGTTAGGAGACTATAATAGGGCTTAGATACACACTGTAGTTAGGAGACTATAATAGGGCTTAGACACACACTGTAGTTAGGAGACTATAATAGGGCTTAGATACACACTGTAGTTAGGAGACTATAATAGGGCTTAGATACACACTGTAGTTAGGAGACTATAATAGGGCTTAGATACACACTATAGTTAGGAGACTAACCTGCAGGTAGACTGGTCTGTCAAGAGACTAACCTGCAGGTAGACTAGGCTGAGGCTAACCTGCAGGTTGGTCTTTTACGAGACCAGTCTACCTGCAGGTTAGCCTCAGCCTAGTCTACCTGCAGGTTAGTCTCTTGACAGACCAGTCTACCTGCAGGTTAGTCTCTTGACAGACCAGTCTACCTGCAGGTTAACAAACCTGTCTGGAGACTAACCTGCAGTTAACAAACCTGGCAAGAGACTAACCTGCAGGTAGACTGGTCTGTCAAGAGACTAACCTGCAGGTAGACTAGTCTATCAAGAGACTAACCTGCATTTAACAAACCTGTCAAGAGACAAACCTGCAGGTAGACTGGTCTGTCAAGAGACTAACCTGCACGTAGACTAGTCTATCAAGAGACTAACCTGTAGGTGGACTGGTCTGTCAAGAGACTAACCTGCAGGTAGACTAGTCTATCAAGAGACTAACCTGCATTTAACAAACCTGTCAAGAGACAAACCTGCAGGTAGACAGGTCTGTCAAGAGACTAACCTGCACGTAGACTAGTCTATCAAGAGACTAACCTGCAGGTAGACTGGTCTGTCAAGAGACTAACTTGCAGGTAGACTTGTCTGTCTGGAGACTAACCTGCATTTAACAAACCTGTCAAGAGACAAACCTGCAGGTAGACTGGTCTGTCAAGAGACTATCCTGCAGGTAGACTGGTCTGTCAAGAGACTAACCTGCACGTAGACTGGTCTGTCAAGAGACTAACTTGCTGGTAGACTTGTCTATCAAGAGTCTAACTTGCAGGTAGACTTGTCTGTCTGGAGACTAACCTGCATTTAACAAACCTGTCAAGAGACAAACCTGCAGGTAGACTGGTCTGTCAAGAGACTAACCTGCAGGTAGACTGGTCTGTCAAAAGACTAACTTGCAGGTAGACTTGTCTGTCAAGAGACTAACTGCTGGTAGACTTGTCTATCAAGAGACTAACCTGCAGGTAGACATGTCTGTCAGGAGACTAACTTGCAGGTAGACTTGTCTATCAAGAGACTAACTTGCAGGTAGACTTGTCTGTCAAGAGACTAACTTGCAGGTAGACTTGTCTGTCAAGAGACTAACTTGCTGGTAGACTTGTCTATCAAGAGTCTAACTTGCAGGTAGACTTGTCTATGAAGAGACTAACCTGCAGGTAGACATGTCTGTCAGGAGACTAACTTGCTGGTAGACTTGTCTATCAAGAGATTAACTTGCAGTTAGACTTGTCTCTCTGGAGACTAACCTGCATTTAACAAACCTGTCAAGAGACAAACCTGCAGGTAGACTGGTCTGTCAAGAGACAAACCTGCAGGTAGACTGGTCTGTCAAGAGACTAACCTGCAGGTAGACTGGTCTGTCAAGAGACTAACCTGCAGGTAGACTGGTCTGTCAAGAGACTAACCTGCAGGTAGAGTAGTCTGTCCAAGAGACTAACTTGCCGCTAAACTAGTCTGTCCAAGAGACTGATTTGAAGCTAATCTAGTCTGTCAAGAGACTAATCTGCAGTTAACATACTGTCTGGAGACTAATCTGCACTTAACAGACCAACTGGGAGCCTGAATGTCAGGTCTGGTTCAGAGTTACCAAAGGGTGCAATGCCTCATACAATCTCCAGAGGCCAGGGTATATCATTGGCCAGAAAAGTAGTCAGAATCATTGTGACATTAAACATTCAAATTGTAAACCTTTCGATGCATTATAACTGTATCATCATGTATTGTGACTTATCAATGACTCAAGCCCAGCTCAGATAATTCCTACCATTGTTGTCGTAATGCTGTAGAAAATGTACATTATCTCAGGGGCGTTGGCAGTTACGATGTAAGTAACCTAATGTATGTCTTTCTAATTCCCCTGAATGCCTCTGTCAATCCTACAGCTAATGTATGCAGTAATCATATACACTACCATTCAACAGTTTGGGGTCACTTAGAAATATCCTTGTTTTTGAAAGAAAAGCAATTTTTTTTGTCCATTAAAATAACATCAAATTGATCAGAAATACAGTGTAGACATTGTTAATGTTGTAAATGACTATTGTAGCTGGAAATGGAATATCTACATAGGCGTACAGAGGCCCATGATCAGCAACCATCACTCCTGTGTTCCAATGGCACGTTGTGTTAGCTAATCCAAGTTTATAATTTTAAAAGGCTAATTGATCATTAGAAAACCTATTGCAATTATGTTAGCACAGCTGAAAACTGTTGTTCTGATTAAAGAAGCAATAAAACTGGCCTTCTTTAGACTAGTTGAGTATCTGGAGCATCAGCATTTGTGGGTTCGATTACAGGCTCAAAATGGCCAGAAACAAAGAACTTTCTTCTGAAACTTGTCAGTCTATTCTTGTTCTGAGAAAGGAAGACTATTCCATGCGAGAAATTGCCAAGAAACTGAAGATCTCGTACAACGCTGTGTACCACTCCCTTCACAGAACAGCACAAACTGGCTCTAACCAGAATAGAAAGAGGAGTGGGAGGCCCCGGTGCACAACTGAGCAAGAAGACAAGTACATTAGAGTGTCTAGTTTGAGAAACAGACGCCTCACAAGTCCTCAACTGACAGCTTCATTAAATAGTACCTGCAAAACACCAGTCTCAACGTCAACAGTGATGAGGCGACTCTGTAATGCGGAGTTACAAAGAAAAAGCCTAATCTCAAACTGGCCAATATCAATAAAAGATTAAGATGGGCAAAAGAACAGACACTGGACAGAGGAACTCTGCCTAGAAGGCCAGCATCCCGGAGTCGCCTCGTCACTGTTGACGTTGAGGCTGGTGTTTTGAGGGTACTATTTAATGAAGATGTCAGTTAAGGACTTATGAGGCGTCTGTTTCTCAAACTAGACACTCTAATGTACTTGTCCTCTTGCTCCATCATTCATTGAATCAGATGGCTCATTCATCACAAAACCCAATGATATTGCCAACTACTTAATAATTTTTTATCATTGGCAAGATTAGCAAACTTAGGCATGACATGCAAGTAATAAACACTAACACTACACATCCAAGTATAACTGACCAAATTATGAAAGACAAGCATTGTCATTTTTTGAATTCCGTAAAGTGAGTGTGGAAGAGGTGAACAAATTATTGATGTCTATCAACAACAACAAGCCACCTGGGTCTGACAACTTGGATAGAAAATTGATGAGGATAATAGTGGACGATAATTGCCACTCATATTTGCCATATCTTCAATTTCATCCTACTAGAGAGCGTGTGCCCTCAGGCCTGGAGGGAAGCTAAAGTCATTCCGCTACCCAAGAATAGTAAAGCCCCCTTTACTGGCTCAAATAGCAGACCAATCAGCCTGTTACCAACCCTTTAGAAAACTTCTGGAAAAAATGGTGTTTGACCAGATTTACATTTACATTTTAGTCATTTAGCAGACGCTCTTATCCAGAGCGACTTACAGTAGTGAATGCATACATTTCATACATTAAATTTTTATTTTTTTATACATTTTTTTTATTTATTTTTTATTTTTTACTGATACAGATACAATGGTATTTCACAGTATACAAATTGACCAAAAACTTTCAGCACGCTTATAGGGAAAGGCATTCAACATGCACAACACTTCCACAAATATTGTGAGAGCTGTTTTGTTATACTTCAGTGCGGCTTTTGACATTGTCGGTCATAGTCTGCTGCTGGAAAAACGTATGTGTTATGGCTTTACACCCCCTGCTATATTGTGGATGAAGAGTTACCTGTCTAATAGAACACAGAGCGTATTATTTAACGGAAGCCTCCAACACAAATCAAATCAAATGTTCTTTGTCACATACACATGGTTAGCAGATGTTAATGCGAGTGTTGCAAAATGCTTGTTCTTCTAGTTCTGACCATGCATTAATTTCTAACAAGTAATCTAACAATTTCACAACTACCTTATACACACAAGTGTAAAGGAATGAATAAGAATATGTACATATAAATATATGGATGAGTGATGGCCGAACGGCATAGGCAAGATGCAGTAGATGTTATAGAGTACAGTATATACATATGAGATGAATAATGTAGGTATGTAAACATTATATAAAGTGGCATTGTTTAAAGTGACTAGTGATACATTTATTACATCCCATTTTTAATTATTAAAGTGCCTAAAGATTTGAGTCAGTATGTTGGCAGCAGCCACTCAATGTTAGTGATGGCTGTTTAAGAGATAGAAGCTGTTTTTCAGTCTCTCGGTCCCAGCTTTGATGCACCTGTACTGACCTCGCCTTCTGGATGATAGCGGGGTGAACAGGCAGTGGCTCGGGTGGTTGTTGTCCTTGATGATCTTTTTGACCTTCTTGTGACATCGGGGGGTGTAGGTGTCCTGGAGGGCAGGTAGTTTGCCCCCGGTGATGCGTTGTGCAGACCTCACTACCCTCTGGAGAGCCTTACGGTTGTGGGCGGAGCAGCTGCCGTACCAGGCGGTGATACAGCACGACAGGATGCTCTCGATTGTGCATCTGTAAAAGTTTGAGTGTTTTTGGTGACAAGCCGAATTTCTTCAGCCTCCTGAGGGCGCTGTTGCGCCTTCTTCACCACGCTGTCTGTGTGGGTGGACAATTTCAGTTTGTCCGTGATGTGTACGCCGAGGGAACTTAACATTCCACTTTCTCCACTACTGTCCCAGTACTGTCTTCTGTTTCCTGAAGTCCACAATCATCTCCTTTGTTTTGTTGACGTTGAGTGAGAGGTTATTTTCCTGACAACACACTCCGAGGGCCCTCACCTCCTCCCTGTAGGCCATCTCATCATTGTTGGTAATCAAGCCTACCACTGTAGTGTCATCTGCAAACTTGATGATTGAGTTTGAGGTGTGCATGGCCACGCAGTCATGGGTGAACAGGGAGTACAGGAGAGGGCTGAGAACGAACCCTTGTGGGGCCCCAGTGTTGAGGATCAGCAGAGTGGAGATGCTGTTTCCTACCCTCACCACCTGGGGGCGGCCCGTCAGAAAGTCCAGGACCCAGTTGCACAGGGCGGGATCAAGACCCAGGGTCTCGAGCTTAATAACGAGTTTGGAGGGTACTATGGTGTTAAATGCTGAGCTGTAATCGATGAACAGGATTCTAACATAGGTATTCCTCTTGTCCAGATGGGTTAGGGCAGTGTGCAGTGTGATTGCGATTGCGTCGTCTGTGGACCTATTGGGTCGGTAAGCAAATTGGAGTGGGTCTAGGGTGTCAGGTAGGGTGGAGGTGATATGGTCCTTGACTAGTCTCTCAAAGCACTTCATGATGACGGAAGTGAGTGCTACGGGGCAATAGTCATTTAGCTCAGTTACCTTAGCTTTCTTGGGAACAGGAACAATGGTGGTCCTCTTGTAGCATGTGGGAACAGCAGACTGGGATAAGGATTGATTGAATATGTCCGGAAACACACCAGCCAGCTGGTCTGCGCATGCTCTGAGGACGCGGCTAGGGATGCCATCTGGGCCGACAGCCCTGCGAGGATTAACACGTTTAAATGTTTTACTCATGTTGGCTGCGGTGAAGGAGAGCCCGCAGGTTTTGGTAGCGGGCCGTGTCAGTGGCACTGTATTGTCCTCAAAGCGAGCAAAGAAGTTGTTTAGTCTGTCTGGGAGCAACACATCGCGACGGGGCTGTTTTTTTTTTGTAATCCGTGATTGACTGTAGAACCTGCCACATACCTCTTGTGTCTGAGCTGTTGAATTGTGACTCTACTTTGTCTTTATACTGACGCTTAGCTTGTTTGATTGCCTTGTGGAGGGAATAGCTACACTGTGTGTATTCGGTCATTTCCGGTTGCCTTGCCATGATTAAAAGCAGTGGTTAGCGTTTTCAGTTTTGCGCGAATGCTGCCATTAATTCACGGTTTCTGGTTTGGGAAGGTTTTAATAGTCACCGTGGTAACAACATCACCGATGCAGTTGCTAATAAACTCGCTCACCGAATCAGCGTATACATCAATGTTGCTGTCTGAGGCTGTCCGGAACATTTCCCAGTCCACGTGATCGAAGCAATCTTGAAGCGTGGAATCCGATTGGTCGGACCAGCGTTGAACAGACCTGAGCACAGGCGTTTCCTGTTTTAGTTTCTGTCTCTAGGCTGGGAGCAACAAAATGGAGTCGTGGTCAGTTTTGCCAAAAGGAGGGCGAGGGAGGGCTTTGTATGCATCACGGAAGTTAGAGTAGCAATGATCCAGAATTTTTCCAGCCCGGGTTCGATATGCTGATAAAATTTAGGGAGCCTTGTTTTCAGATTAGCCTTGGTAAAATCCCCAGCTACAATAAATGCATCCTCAGGATATGTGGTTTACAGTTTACATAGAGTCGAATTAAGTTCTTTCAGGGCCGTCGAGGTGTCTGCTTGGGAGGGATATTCACGGTTGTGATTATAATCGAAGAGAATTCTCTTGGTAGATAATGCGGTCAGCATTTGATTTTAAGGAATTCTAGGTCAGGTGAACAAAATGACTTGAGTTCCTGTATGTTGTTATGATCACACCATGACTAATTAATCATAAGGCATACACCCCCACCCTTCTTCTTACCAGAGAGATGTTTGTTTCTGTCAGCACAAGAAACAGGGTGACTGTACCGACTCTGATAACGTATCCCGAGTGAGCCATGTTTCCGTGAAACAGAGAATGTTACAATCTCTGATGTCTCTTTGGAAGGCAACCCTTGCTCGAATTTCGTCTACCTTGTTGTCAAGAGACTGGACATTGGCGAATAGTATACTCTGGAGCGGTGAGCGATGTGCCCGTCTACAGAGCCTGACCAGAAGACCGCTCCGTCTGCCCCTTCTGCGGCGCCGTTGTTTTGGGTCGCCGGCTGGGATCCGATCCATTGTCCTGGGTGGTGGTCCAAACAGAGGATCCGCTTCGGGAAAGTCGTATTCCTGGTCGTAATGTTGGTCAGTTGACGTTGCTCTTATATCCAATAGTTCTTCCCAGCTGTATGTAATAAGACTTAAGATTTCCTTGGGGTAACAGTGTAAGAAATAATACATTAAAAAACATAATACTGCATAGTTTCCTAAGAACGCGAAGCGAGACGACCATCTCTGTTGGCGCCATCACATAGAATCAGGAATTCCCCAGGGCAGTTGTCTAGGCCCATTCTTTTTTCAGTCTTTACTAATGGCATGCCACTGGCTTTGAGTAAAGCCTATGTGTCTTTGTATGCGGATGACTCAATACTATACACGTCAGCTGCTACTGCGAGTGAAATCAGTCCAACACTTAAAGAGTTGCAGTCAGTTTCAGAATGGGTGGCAAGAAATAAGTTACTCCTAAATATTTAAAAACTAAAAGCATTGTATTTGGGACAAATCATTCACTAAACTATAAACCTCAAATAAATCGTGTAATGAATAATGTGGAAATTGAGCAAGTTGAGGTGACTAAACTGCTTGGAGTAACCCTGGATTGTAAACTGTCATGCTCAAAACATATTGATAGCTAAGACGGAGAGAAATCTGTCCATACTAAAGCGCTACTCTGCCTTCTTAACAACACTTTCAACAAGGCAGGTCCTACAGGCCCTAGTTTTGTTACACCTGGACTACTGTCCAGTCGTGCGGTCAGGTGCCACAAAGAGGGACTTAGGAAAATTACAATTGGCTCAGAACAGGGCAGCACGGCTGGCCCTTAAATGTACACAGAGAGCTAACATTAATAATATGCATGTCAATCTCTACTGGCTCAAATTAGAGGAGAGGTTGACTTCATCACTACTTGTATTTGTAAGAAGTATTGACATCTTGAATGCACCAAGCTGTCTGTTTAAACTACTAGCACACAGCTCAGACACCCCATGCATACCCCACAAGACATGCCACAAGAGGTCTCTTCACAGTCCCTAAGTCCAGAACAGACAGGTGCACAGTACTACATAGAGCCATGACTACATGGAACTCTATTCCACATCAGGTAATTGATACAAGTAGTAGAATCAGATTTAAAAAAACATATAAAAATACACCTTATGGAACAGCGGGGACTGTGAAGTAATACACAGGTACAGACACATGAATATACACATACACTCTACACACACGTATATATGGATTATGTATTGTAGATATGTGGTAGTAGCCTGAGGGAACACACTTAAGGTGTTGTGAAATCTATTGGGATAACTGCCTTAATGTTGCTGGACCCCAGGAAGAGTACCTGTATTACAACTGTATCATGTTTTTATTTAACTAGGCAAGTCAGTTAAGAACAAATTCTTATTAACAATGACGGCCTAGGAACAGTGGGTTAACTGCCTTGTTCAGGGGCAAAACGACAGATTTTTACCTTGTCAGCTCGGGGATTCGATCTAGCAACCTTTCGGTTACAGGCCCAATGCTCTAACCACTAGGCTACCTGCTGCCCAACATTATAACTATCATGTATTATAACTGTATCATCATATATTATACCTGTATCATCATGTATTAGAACTGTAGCCTATATTATACCTGTATCATCATGCATTAACTGTATCAAGTATTATAACTATCATCATGTATTATACCTGTATCATGTATTACAATTATTATCATGTATTATACCTGTATCATGTATTACAACTATAATAATGTATTATACCTGTATCATGTATTATACCTGTATCATAACTGTATCATCATGTATTATACCTGTATCATCATGTATTAAGGCACGGGCTGATTAAGGCACGGGCTGATTTCAAGGTTTTACTGCTAACCTACAAAGCATTACATGGGATTGGTCCAACCTATCTTTCCGATTTGGTCCTGCCGTACATACCAACACGTACGCTATGGTCACAAGACTCAGGCCTCCTTTCTGTCCCCAGAATTTCTAAGCAAACAGCTGGAGGCAGGGCTTTCTCCTATAAGAGCTCCATTTTTATGGAATGGTCTGCCTACCCATGTGAGAGATTGGGGGTTGGCGAGAGATTGGGGGTTGGTGCCCCCCTTGGGTTGTGCCATGGCGGAGATCTTTGTGGGCTATACTCGGCCTTGTCTCAGGATGGTAAGTTGGTGGTTGAAGATATCCCTCTAGATCTGTGGGGGCTGTGCTTTGGCAAAATGGGTGGGATTATATCCTGCCTGTTTGGCCCTGTCCGGGAGTATCATCGGATGGGGCCACAGTGTCTCCCGACCCCTCCTGTCTCAGCCTCCAGTATTTATGCTGCAGTAGTTTGTGTGTCGGGGGGCTAGGGTCAGTCTGTTACATCTGGAGTATTTCTCTTGTCTTATCCGGTGTCCTGTGTGAATTTAAGTATGCTTATCTCTAATTCTTTCTTTTTCTCTTTCTTTCTCTTTCTCTTCTCTCTTGGAAGACCTGAGCCCCAGGACCATGCCTCAGGATTTTCTGGCCTGATGACTCCTTTCTGTCCCCAGTCCACCTGGCCGTGCTGCGGTTCCAGTTTCAACTGTTCTGCCTGCAGCTGTGGAACCCTGACCTGTTCACCGGACGTGCTACCTGTCCCAGACCTGAGATACTCTGAATGATCGGCTATGAAAAGCCAACTGACATTTACTCCTGAGGTGCTGACCTGTTGCACCCTCGACAACCACTGTGATTATTATTTGACCCTGCTGGTCATCTTGGCCATGTTCTGTTATAATCTCCACCTGGCACAGCCAGAAGAGGACTGGCCACCCTTCATAGCCTGGTTCCTCTCTAGGTTTCTTCCTAGGTTCTGGCATTTTTCTGGATTTTTTCTAGCCACCGTGCTTCTACACAAACATTGCTTGCTGTTTTAGGCTGGGTTTTAGTACAGCACTTTGTGACATTAACTGATGTAAGAAGGGCTTTATAAATACATTTGATGATTGATTGATATTAAAGCTATCATCATGTATTATACCTGTATCATGCATCTTAACTGTATCATCATGTATTAAACCTGTATCATGTTAGCATAACTGTATCATGTATTATAACTGTATCATAAGTGTATCATCATATATTATAACTAGCATGTATTATACCTGTATCATCATGTATTAATTGTATCATGTATTTGACCTGTATCATCATGTATTATACCTGTATTATGTATCATAACTGTATCATGTATTAAAACTATCATTGTGTATTATAACTAGCATCATGTTTTATACCTGAATCATGTATTGTAACAATCATGTATTACACCTGTTATGTATCTTAAGTGCATCATATCTATCTATCTGTTATAACTATCATGTATCAGAACTGTATCATGTTTTATAACTATCATGTATTATACCTGTATCATAACTCATGTGTTATAACTATCATGTATCATGTGTCATAACTCATGTATTATAACAGCAGGCTGTAGGTTAGGTGTTACTGAAGTTGCAAAAGGGGATGTCGCCTCATCCAGGCTCCAGAGTCCAGAATAGACCAGAGAAGTAGACAGACCAAATTAAACCCCAATACAGGGCATTGAAATGATCAGCACTGAAACACTCATACTTAGTTTAATCTTCATGTTTATGGATTCAAGAACAATAATGTTGCAGAAATGCATGAAGAGTAATGTACCCACAATGCACAGTAATCAGACATAGGTGCTCAAACGTGTGTTACGGAACTTTCCTCCTTCTCCTCTCACGTCTGAGTTGTTTCCCCGAGTTCAGTAGAGTCCTCCATGGATACAGAGCTAGAGGAGAGGATAGACAGAGGAGTAGAGAACTCGCTAATGTCTGAAGGCAGAATATTTCTCCAGCAGATAATCCAGTATGTGTACAGTCCTCCATGGATACAGAGCTAGAGGAGAGGATAGACAGAGGTGTAGAGAACTCGCTAATGTCTGAAGGCAGAATATTTCTCCAGCAGATAATCCAGTATGTGTGTGTATATATACTGATCCCTTTATATTCCAGCTCAGACCAGAGTCTTCAGAAGTATTCGTACCACTGTGATTTATTCCACATTTGGTTGTGTTGCAGTTTAAATTCAAAACGGATTAAATAGATCATTTTTCCTCACCCATCTACACACAATTACCACATAATTACCACCTTCCGGGAGACACCTGAAACACCACCTCTTTAAGGAATACCTGGGATAGGATAAAGTAATCCTTCTAACCCCCCCCCCTTAAAAGATTTAGATGCACTATTGTAAAGTGGTTGTTCCACTGGATATCATAAGGTGAATGCACCAATTTGTAAGTCGCTCTGGATAAGAGCGTCTGCTAAATTACTTAAATGTAATGTAAATGTAAATAATGACAAAATGAAAACATGTTTAGCCATTTTTGCAAATGTATTGAAAATGAAATACAGAAATGTCCAAAAAGACTCATAGCTGTAATCACCGCTAAGAAGCTGCTACAAAGTATTGAGTCAGGTGTGAATACTAACTTAAATGAGATAAATCAATGTTTTGCACATCTGGATTGTACAATATTTGCCCATTATTCAAGCTCTGTCAAGTTGATTGTTGATCATTGCTAGACAGCCATTTTCAAGTCTTGCCATAGATTTAAGCCAATTTAAGTCAAAGGTCACGTAGGAACACGCAATGTTTGTCTTTGAAAGTTAACTCCAGTGTATATTTGTCCTTTCTGCAGTCAGCATGCCAATTGCACGCTCCCTCAACTTCAGACATCTGTGGCATTGTGTCGTGACAAAACTGCATATTTTAGAGTGGGTTTTTATTGTCCCCAGCACAAGGTGCACCTTTGTAATGAATGACCATGCTGTTTAATCAGCTTCTTGATATATCTGTCAGGTGGATGGATTATCTTGGCAAAGGGGCGGCAAGTAGCCTAGTGGTTAGCGCGTTGGACTAGTAACCAAAAGGTTACAAGATCGAATCCCCGAGCTGACAAGGTAAAAATCTGTTGTTCTGCCCCTGAACAAGGCAGTTAACCCACTGTTCCTAGGCCGTCATTGAAAATAAGAATTTATTCTTAACTGACTTGCCAAGTTAAAAAAATTAAAAAGGAGAAATGCTCACTAACAGGGATAAAAAAACAAACAACTTTTGTGGACAAAAAAAAAAGCTTTTTGTGTGAATGGATTAATTTCTGTAATCTTTTATTTCAACTCATGGAACCAGCACTTTACATGTTGCGTTTATATTTTTGTTCAGTGTAAATAAAAATGAGCAAAACAGGTCAGAAAACTAACTAAAAATAAAAATTTAAAAAAAGGATTCAAAAAAAAATTCTATCTTTGGCTCTCATACATCACCCCCCCGACCCCCCCCCTCTCCTTTCTACCACAAAAAAAACACAGTAGTCAACGGCTTTAGGATAAATAATTTACTGCTGTTACACCATCAATATATGTTCACACTCAGTCACCAGGGAGAAGTAAAAAGCAATACCCCTCCCCCTCTCCTTCCACTTCCTGAAATACACACCAAAAAAAAAAAAAAACAGTCCATATTTAATATTGCTTAAACAACCTAAAAATCCCTTGGCTAGCACAGCAGTATAGCCTAAACCTGGGCACCTCTTACACACTAAGACACACCACACACACACACACACACACACAATAACACACACCAATATGATAACTAATCAATATGTTAATATGGAAACGTGTCCCAAGTGTATAGTGTCATGCAGACCTTATATCCACCTTATATCCACTTAGACCCTATCGGATCACATATAGATTCCTGTAGGCCTAACATTAACATCCCAGACCTTAGTCCTTTCTATGGACATTCCATATATTTGGTGGAATGGCAAGGCAATGATGTGTAGACTTGTCTCCACGTCATACTGTGTTGGAGCCAACGTTACGTCATTTACGCTTGCAGTCCAATTCTTATCTTTTACCCAATAATTGGCAAAATATGAATTAGGTGGCAAAAGATCAGAACTGGGCTGCCTGTGTAAACGTAGCCAGAGGACTTCTGAAAGACACCCGTCAGAGAGAAGAATGTTCAGGTGTCCACAATGGATCATGGCGGACAGAACACACAGGTGAGATAGAACACACACACACACACACACCTCAGGTGAGACAGAACACACACACACCTCAGGTGAGACAGAACACACACACACACACACACACACCTCAGGTGAGACAGAACACACACACACACCTCAGGTGAGACAGAACACACACACACACACACCTCAGGTGAACACACACACCTCAGGTGAGACAGAACACACATACACACACACACACACACACACACACACACACACACACACACACACACACACACGCGCACCTCAGGTGAGACAGAACACACACACACCTCAGGTGAGACAGAACACACACACATACCACAGGTGAGACAGAGCACACACACACCCACATCTCAGGTGAGACAGAACAAACACACACACACACCTCAGGTGAGACAGAACACACACAGTCCGCTTCCCAAATGGCTCATAGGTCTCTGTTCAAAAGTAGTGCACTATAAAGGGAGTAAGGTGCAATTTGGGATGCAAGCATATATATAACTCATACCTAAAGGTACTGTACTACCGTATCCAGGCAGGGACAAGGTTACAATGTGATTGGATGTTGTGTTTTGATGAAGAGGAAGTGGCGAGAGAGAGAGAGAGAGAGACACGGAAAGAGAGACACTGTCTTCTGTCCTGTCCAAACTAACACCTCACCTGTATCAGAGGTTGCCCATCAATCCTACAGCTGTCTTTTCTAATATGGATGTCAACTGTGTTATAAGATATTTATATTTTATTGGCTGATAAAGTCCTGTAATGAGATAACAAGCAAACTGCAGGAACAGAAAACCACTTGGATTTGGATATCTGAGTGGATCGAGAGGCAAAAGTTTAAGCCTTTTGAGGAGAACCAGAAAGTGAAGAATCACTATATCATTTTTGTTATCTGTAACAGGTGAAGGGAGGAGAGAGGGGGGAGAGACATGGGAGAGACATGGGAGAGACATGGGAGAGACATGGGAGTCATTTAACAGGTGAAGGGAGGAGAGAGGGGGAGAGACATGGGAGTCATTTAACAGGTGAAGGGAGGAGAGAGGGAGGAGAGAGGGGGGAGAGACATGGGAGTCATTTAACAGGTGAAGGGAGGAGAGAGGGGGAGAGACATGGGAGTCATTTAACAGGTGAAGGGAGGAGAGAGGGAGGAGAGACATGGGAGTCATTTAACAGGTGAAGGGAGGAGAGAGGGGGAGAGACATGGGAGTCATTTAACAGGTGAAGGGAGGAGAGAGGGAGGAGAGAGGGAGGAGAGACATGGGAGTAATTTAACAGGTGAAGGGAGGAGAGAGGGAGGAGAGACATGGGAGTCATTTAACAGGTGAAGGGAGGAGAGAGGGGGGAGAGACATGGGAGTCATTTAACAGGTGAAGGGAGGAGAGAGGGGGGAGAGACATGGGAGTCATTTAACAGGTGAAGGGAGGAGAGAGGGGGGAGAGACATGGGAGTCATTTAACAGGTGAAGGGAGGAGAGAGGGGGGAGAGACATGGGAGTCATTTAACAGATGAAGGGAGGAGAGAGGGAGGAGAGACATGGGAGTCATTTAACAGGTGAAGGGAGGAGAGAGATGGGAGAGACATGGGAGTCATTTAACAGGTGAAGGGAGGAGAGAGGGAGGAGAGACATGGGAGTCATTTAACAGGTGAAGGGAGGAGAGAGGGGGAGAGACATGGGAGTCATCTGGGGAGCTGTCGGAGTAACAATGCTGGTGGAGTAAAAGTGACCGTTCCTGTCTGTTTTCTGGCTAGACCTTCTGGCCTGGTGATCAATATGGAGAGTTTCCCCAAGATGTCAGGGGGCAAAGTGAGTGAAAATTGTGCTTGATGAGGTGAGCGGTAGTGCGTGCGTGTGTGTGTGTGTGTGTACCTGTATGCTCTGTGTGAGAGAGTGCATCAGGGGTACTCTCAGCTGTGTGTTCACCGTGGTTTCTGTTGTCCGAGCCTAGCGTGTGTGTGTGTGTGTGTGTGTGTGTGCGCGTGTGTGCGTGCGTGTATGAGGGGTTAAGATGCAGAAGGCTTGCTGTAGTCCTCCACTCCAGTGATGGTGGCCTTGCAGAAGAAACAGTCCTTGTTGTTCATCAGGTGCTGATTTATACACGCTCTGGCGGGGGGGACAGACAGAGAGAGAGACGAAGGTTACAGCCATGCGTGGTGTGTGTGTGTGTGTGTGTGTGAGATAAATGATCTGTGGGGGACAGAGAGAGACTCATTCTTGGTACTTCTCAATCACACACATCTGGGGTGGCAGACGCTCAAGGACAGAATCCATATTTGTCTGTCGTCCGAATAGATGACAACATTTGGGATTAATCAACGCAAGGTGGCAGGAGTCCCATGGTGAAATATATTATGTACCAATTATGCAATAACTGATATCTGATGATATCTCAGCACTTTGAGATATCGGCTGACGTAAGAAGGGCGATATAAATACATTTGATTTGGTTTGATAAGCATGACTGTGTTCCTGCCAATCAGCCTTGGTAAATGCTCTCCCTTTCAGTACCCATTAATATTTAATACTGCAATGAATATATGTCATATCATTTCACATTTCTATACATAATGAATACATAATACACTATTAAAATAAACATTGTGTTAAAATATACACCAGTGCTAGAGGACTGAGCTCAGAACAACTAGTGTGTCAAATCGGTTTGACATAGATATAATATTTAATATATATAACATATATCTATGGCTGGGAATTTCGCTAGAAGGTTTATCAACATTTCCCAATTAAAACATTCATGCCATTACATTCTACATTCCATTACGTCCCGCAGTAAAGTGATAGCATGAGAGGCATTGAGATGAAGAGAAGTCTTTCACCACATGTTCATTATCTAAATGGATGATGATGTTAATGCCTTTAAGTAACAGAGCAGAGTGCTGTGTGTACGTAATGGATGGAGGGGGACGACATGAACGGTTGTTGTTGACATGATTTTGGGGATGATTATTTTTTTTTTTTTTAATTCATTCTATTCAAAAAAATATATTTAGACAAGTGGCCTAAGGCATTGAGAACAAATGATATTTTACAATAAAGTCCTAGTTGGTCAAAAGGTGAAAGATCAGACAAAAAGTGACAATATATTTTAAAAACACAAGGCTGATGATGGTAACTTACTTGCAGGACTTGTGAGAGCAGGGTTTGAAGACAGCAGAGATGGAGTGTGCATAGCAGATAGGACACAGGTCTTCCTCACTGGTGGGCTGGGGGGAGAGTGACCGTTAGATAGAGATAAAAGACTAACAGCCTACACATTTTGTACTGTAAGTGTACAGTACTAGGTCCTCTCTACTGGTGTCCCCCAGGGCTGGGTGGTAAGTCCGCTCTACTGGTGTCCCCCAGAGCTAGGTGCTAGGTCCTCTCTATAGGTGTCCCCCAGGGCTAGGTGCTAGGTCCTCTCTACTGGTGTCCCCCAGGGCTAGGTGCTCTACTGGTGGCCCCCAGAGCTAGGATCGCTCTACTGGTGTCCCCCAGGGCTAGGTACTAGGTCCACGCTCAACTGGTGTCCCCAAGGACTAGGTGCTAGGTCCTCTACTGGTGGCCCTCAGGGCTAGGTACTAGGTCCTCTACTGGTGGCCCTCAGGGCTAGGTGCTAGGTCCTCTACTGGTGGCCCTCAGGGCTAGGTGCTAGGTCCTCTACTGGTGGCCCTCAGGGCTAGGTGCTAGGTCCTCTACTGGTGGCCCTCAGGGCTAGGTGCTAGGTCCTCTATTGGTGGGCCTCAGGGCTAGGTGCTAGGTCCTCTACTGGTGTCCCCAAGGACTAGGTGTTAGGTCCTCTACTGGTGGCCCTCAGGGCTAAGTGCTAGGTCCTCTCTCAACTCTCTCCTTTCGGCAAATATGACCACGACTCCATTTTGCTCCTCCCTTCCTATAGGCAGAAACTCAAACAGGATGTAGCCTTGCTAAGGACTATTCCACACTGGTCTGACCAATCGGAATCCACGCTTCAAGATTGTTTTGATCACGTGGACTGGGATATGTTCCGGGTAGCCTCAGGGAATATCAACGTATACACTGATTCGGTGAGTGAGTTCATCAGGAAGTGTATAGGAGATGTTGTAGCCACTGTGACTATTAAAACCTACCCTAACCAAAAACCGTGGATACATGGCAGAATTCGCACAGAACTGAAAGGGTGAACCCCTGCATTTAACCATGGAAAGGTGACTGGGAATGTGGCCGGATACAAACAGTGTAGCTATTCCCTCCGTAAGGCAATCAAACAGGCAAAATGTCAGTACAGAGACAAAGTAGAGTCGCAATTCAATGGCTCAGACACACCTTTGCCCGCTTTGGGGATAATACAGTGCCCGCTACCAAGGAATGTGGTCTCTCCTTCTCCGTGGCCGACTTGAGTAAGACATTTAAATGTCTTAACCCTCGCAAGGCTGCCGGCCCAGACAGCATCCCTAGCCGCGTCCTCAGAGCATGCGCAAACCAGCTGGCTGGAGTGTTTACGGACATATTCAATCTCTCCCTATCCCAGTCTGCTGTCCCCACATGCTTCAAGATGTCCACCAAGAGTGTGCAAATCTGTCATCAAGGCAAAGGGTGGCTACTTTGACGTGTTTAACACTTTTTTGGTTACTACATGATTCCATATGTGTTATTTCATAGTTTTGATGTCTTCACTATTATTCTACAATGTAGAAAATAGTACAAATAAAGAAAAACCCTTGAATGAGTAGAAGTGTCCAAACTTTTGACTGGTACTGTATATCTAAATGACATGTTGAAACAACAGCATTGCTACAAACAGATACTTCCTAGCCAAAGGCAACAACTACTAAGAGCAATAAATCTACCACCAATGCATAACTAGGAATACCTAGGCTATAGAATGTTACAGCAGACTAATACATATAGAGGAAGGCTTGAGGTGATATTGGAATAAACATCCATATAATTACTATGGACCGTAATAAGCTGATTTATTTATGAGGGAGGATGGGGAGGGGAGAGGAGGGAAGAGGGAGGCCAGGGTAAAGAAACAAGCTAAGTTAGTTGTGTCCAGGACTTGAACTGGAATGGATAAGTCCTTATATTTAGATTCCATATTCATTATATTTTATAGCCGATAATGCTATAAGAGATACCAGACTCAAATAGACAAACATTTGAGGTGCCGTTACTCTGATCTAGTGAGGACTAGTCCAACTCAAGCATTGATAGTTTCCATAACGACACACCGTTCCTTATAAAAGTTAACCAGCTGCACCATCGAGAGCATCTTGACTGGCTGCATCACCGCCTGGTACGAGCTCCCTGCCATCCAGCACCTCAATATCAGATGGTGAGCACGGCCTAGTACATCACTGGGTGGTGAGCACGGCCTAGTACATCACTGGGTGGTGAGCACGGCCTACTACATCACTGGGGCCGAGCTCCCTGCCATCCATCACCTCAATATCAGGTGGTGTAGGAGGAAGGCTAAAAACAATACTCCAGCCACCCAAGACAGACTGTTCTCTCTGCTATCGCACGGCAAGCATTACCAGAGCACCAAGTCTGCTAACTGCTAAATAGCTAATCAAATGGCTACCTGGACATTGACTCTTTTACACTAACTCTCCTGCAGTGACTCCATGTACACACACTGGACTCTACAAACAAATACTTACACTGACAACCCAACAGGTCCTAACCTGTTCCAGAGCACTGAGGAGCTCAGACTGGGGCGAAGGTTCACCTTCCAACAGTACAACGACCCTAAGCACACAGCCAAGACAATGTAGGAGTGGCTTCGAGACAAATCTCAGAACGCCTTTGAGTGGCTCAGCCAGAGCCCGGACTTGAACCCGACCTGAAAATATCTGTGCAGCAACGCTCTCCATCCAACCTGACAGAGCTTGAGAGAATCTGCAGAGAAGAATGGGAGAAACTCCCTAAATACAGGTGTGCCAAGCTTGTAGCATCATACCCAAGAAGACTCAAGGCTGTAATCGCTGCCAAAAGTGCTTCAACAAAGTACTGAGTAAAGGGTCTGAATACTGATGTAAATGTAATATTTCAGTTGATTAATTTTAATTGCAAAAATGTCTACAAACCCTGCTTTTGCTTTGTCATTATGGGGTATTGTGACGTCATTATGTGGTATTGTGATGTCATTATGGGGTATTGTGATGTCATTATGGAGTATTGTGACGTCATTATGGGGTATTGTGATGTCATTATGGGGTATTGTGATGTCATTATGTGGTATTGTGATGTCATTATGTGGTATTGTGTGTAGATTGACGAGAAAAAACAACTAATCAATTTTACAGTAAGGCTGCAACCTAACAAAATGTGGGAAAAGTCAAGGGGTCTGAATACTTTCCGAAGGCACTGTAATACAAATCTAGAATGAGCTTGTCCTCCCCCCATCCAAATCTTAACCAGAAGCGGGGGGAAATAATAAACTAACCTAAGATCACATTTTGTTGTGTTACAGCCTGAATTTAAAATGGATTAAATATACATTTCATGTCACTGCTCTACACACAATACTCAATAATGTCAAAGTGGAATTATGTTTTTAGAAAGTTTCCCTAATTAATAAAAAATCTAAAGCTGAAATGTCTTGAGTCAATAAGTATTTAGGCAAACCTAAATGAGTGCAGGAGTAAAAATGTCACATAATAAGTTGTATGCACTAACTCCGTTTTGCAACAAAAGTGTAACAATTTTTTAAAAACGACCTCATCTCTGTACCCCACACAATTATCTATAAGGTCCCTCAGTCGAGTAACGAATTTCAAACACATATTCAACCAAAAAGACCAGGGAGGTTTCCAATGCATCGTAAAGGGCACCTAGTGTACAACCATTCTGCAAATTAGATATTCATTTTCAATACATTTGAAAACATTTCTAAAAACATGTTTTCACTTCGTCATTATGGGGTATTGTGATGTCATTATGGGGTATTGCTTTGTCATTATGGGGTATTGTGATGTCATTATGGGGTATTGTGATGTCATTATGGGGTATTGCTTTGTCATTATGGGGTATTGTGATGTCATTATGGGGTATTGCTTTGTCATTATGGGGTATTGTGATGTCATTATGGGGTATTGTGATGTCATTATGGGGTATTGTGATGTCATTATGGGGTATTGTGATGTCATTATGGGGTATTGTGATGTCATTATGGGGTATTGTGTATATCAATTTTGAATTCAGGCTGTAACACAACACAATGTGGAATAAGTCAAGGGGTATGAATACTTTCTGAAGGCACTGTACATTCTACGGGAGATATTCTTCCCAACGCCTTACACTTGACTTGCTGTGCATGATTAAATAGATTTTTCTTAAAGCCCATAGCTACCACTTCCCTTTGCACAAATGTATCACATCTTTCTGAAGACACATTTCAGTTGAATGCATTCAGTTGTACAACTGACTAGGTATCCCCCTTTCCCTTTCTTAGAAATGATAATTCTCCTCTGGTAATGTTGGGTATGACTGGAGAGGAGTGTACTGAAGGAGGTGGGGCAGGCAAAGATTACTACATCACACAGAACAGGAACATTCACAGAGTACAGTAGAATAACATTCACAGAGTACAGTAACATATTCACACAGTAGAAAAACATTCACAGAGAACAGTAACATTCACAGAGTACAGTAGAATAACATTCACAGAGTACAGTAACATATTCACACAGTACAAAAACATTCACAGAGAACAGTAACATTCACAGAGTACAGTAACATATTCACACAGTACAGTAGAATAACATTCACAGAGTACAGTAGAATAACATTCACAGAGTACAGTAGAATAACATTCACAGAGTACAGTAACATATTCACACAGTACAGTAACATTCATTCACCTTGAAGGTTTCATCTTGTAGGCAGGGTGCTTTGAACAGACTCAGCGTTTGAGAATGTAAATGTTATTGAGAAACCCCCTGTGTGGAGTTCAGAGGTTTCCTCCATCCCCTATCATTCTTTATACTGAACACTTCTCTCTCCTCCTTTAATAAACCACCTCGAGAGCACAGCAGATTAGAACACGTAGTGTCTTCTAAATGGAATGGAGAGTTCCGTGCTGCGGAGGCAGAGATATGATTCAGAGGGCTTAGTGGGGAAGAGATGTGTGTGTTTATGGGTAGCTTAACAGAAAACCTCCCATCCATTTTGTTGGGGAGTGGCTCTACGCGATATATATTCCTCCCTCCTCTCCTCTCCAGTCAAGAGGATATGTCCCAAAATGGCACCCTATTTCCCTATCTAGTGTGCTAAATCGTCCCATAGGGCTATGGAGAAATTAGTGCACTATATAGGGTGAGATTTGGGATGGAAGTCAGAATGTGCTGATCAGACAACGCAGTCGTGCTTTACAGAAAGATATCACAGCAGCAGTAGAAGCAGTGCTTTCCAGGCTGACTGCCTGCCTGCCTGTGTGTGTGTGGTCTCGGGTCAACGATAACGCTAAATGTTAACGATTACAACTGGGCCACAGGGACTATTGTACAGTCTGCTTGGATGAGCACAGAGACCCCCTTTCTCTCCTCGATTAAGGCTCTTCAATGGGCACGCCTTCCTTCAGTAACTAGCTCATCCAAGGGAGGGAAGTGGGAGCTGAAACAGGTTAGCTCCAACAGATACAGTAAGAGGGGGAGGTGAAACAGGTTAGCTCCAACAGATATAGTAAGAGAGGGAAGTGAAACAGGTTAGCTCCAACAGATACAGTAAGAGGGGGAGGTGAAACAGGTTAGCTCCAACAGATATAGTAAGAGAGGGAAGTGAAACAGGTTAGCTCCAACAGATACAGTAAGAGGGGGAGGTGAAACAGGTTAGCTCCAACAGATATAGTAAGAGGGGGAGGTGAAACAGGTTAGCTCCAACAGATATAGTAAGAGAGGGAAGTGAAACAGGTTAGCTCCAACAGATACAGTAAGAGGGGGAGGTGAAACAGGTTAGCTCCAACAGATATAGTAAGAGAGGGAAGTGAAACAGGTTAGCTCCAACAGATATAGTAAGAAGGGGAGCTGAAACAGGTTAGCTCCAACAGATATAGTAAGAGAGGGAAGTGAAACAGGTTAGCTCCAACAGATACAGTAAGAGGGGGAGGTGAAACAGGTTAGCTCCAACAGATATAGTAAGATAGGGAAGTGAAACAGGTTAGCTCCAACAGATATAGTAAGAAGGGGAGCTGAAACAGGTTAGCTCCAACAGATATAGTAAGAGGGGGAGGTGAAACAGGTTAGCTCCAACAGATATAGTAAGAGGGGGAGCTGAAACAGGTTAGCTCCAACAGATATAGTAACAGGGGGAGGTGAAACAGGTTAGCTCCAACAGATATAGTAACAGGGGGAGGTGAAACAGGTTAGCTCCAACAGATATAGTAAGAGAGGGAAGTGAAACAGGTTAGCTCCAACAGATATAGTAAGAAGGGGAGCTGAAACAGGTTAGCTCCAACAGATATAGTAAGAGGGGGAGGTGAAACAGGTTAGCTCCAACAGATATAGTAAGAGGGGGAACTGAAACAGGTTAGCTCCAACAGATACAGTAAGAGGGGGAGCTGAAACAGGTTAGCTCCAACAGATATAGTAAGAGCTCCATTGTTGTCTAGTTGTAAGGGAAGTGAACCCACAGTGGTAATTCTGCTTCCTGTCTCCAATAGACAAGGCAATAGAAGTACTAGTACCTTCAACAAGTTGCACTCACAAAGAGAGATTGAAGCAGGAGCAGGTCTATTTAAGTTGACTGCCTGTGTGTATGGTGTCCCGGTCCGTGTCAAGGATAACGTTAAATCTTAAAGTTTACAACACCGGGCCATCGGGAGTCAATTAAGCCTGTTTCAATAGGCTTACCTTCCTTTAGTAATTATCTCATCGAAGGGGAGGGAGGGGAAATTCAATCACACCATTTTGACGAGCACTTAAATGGGTAACTAGTATGGGAACTAATGCAGGTGAACTTAAAACTCTGAAATCCTGATTGCACAGTTGTCTCAGAAACTTCCTATCTGAACTGTACTTAAGAGTGTTACTTCTACTCTCTGTAAGTACCATTGTTGTATCACTCTAAAGGAAGTGAACTGAAAGTGGATATTTAATATGTCAATGCTACTGCCGATGGGACGCAGTCAATGTGTTGATCAGAGACATCGCAGCAGTGCTTCTCAGGCTGACTGCATCTGTATGTGATGTCCAGGTCTGGGTCAAGGGTCAAATCAAAATTGTATTGTTCGCGTACATATATTCTGCAGAATGCTTGTGTTTGTAGCTGTAACAGTGCAGTATACCTAACAATACACAATACAGACAAATCAAAAACATTTAAATAACGTAATTAAGAAATATCAGAATGAGCAATGTCAGGAGTACGTATTCAGACTCTTTGACAATTTTCCACATTTTGTTATGTTTCAGCCTTATTCTAAAATGGATTGAGTTGTTTTTTCCCCCTCATCAATCTACACACATTACCCCATAATGACATCACAATACCCCATAATGACATCACAATACCCCATAATGACATCACATTACCCCATAATGACATCACAATACCCCAAAATGACATCACAATACCCCATAATGACATCACAATACCCCATAATGACATCACAATACCCCATAATGACATCACAATACCCCATAATGACATCACAATACCCCATAATGACATCACATTACCCCATAATGACATCACAATACCCCATAATGACATCACATTACCCCATAATGACATCACATTACCCCATAATGACATCACAATACCCCATAATGACATCACAATACCCCATAATGACAAAGCAAAAACGTGTTTTTAGAAATGTTTGCAAATGTATTAAAAATAAAAAACAAATATCACATTTACATCAGTATTCAGACCCTTTACTCAGTACTTTGTTGAAGCACCTTCGCCAGCGATTACAGCCTTGAGTCTTCTTGGATATGACGCTACAAGCTTGGCACACCTGTATTTGGGGAGTTTCTCCCATTCTTCTCTGTCAGGTTGGATGGGGAGTGTTGATGCAAAGCTATTTTCAGGTCTCTCCAGAGATGTTCGATCGGGATCAAGTCAGGGCTCTGGCTGGGCAACAAGGACATTCAGAGACTTGTCCCGAAGCCACTCCTGTGTTGTCTTGGCTGTGTGCATAGGGTGTTGTCCTGAGCAAGTTTCCATCAAGGATCTCTCTGTACTTTGCTCTGTTAATCCTTCCCTCGATCCTGACTAGTCTCACAATCCCTGACACTGAAAAACATCCCCACAGCATGATGCTGCCACCACCATGCTTCACCGTAGGGATGGTGCCAGGTTTCCTCCAGACGTGACGCTTGGCATTCAGGCCAAGTTCACATTATTAAAGTTAAGTGTTCAATGACTGTGTAAAATTAATACAAAATGAAATGCAACATGCAACAATTTCAAAGATTTTACTTAGTTACAGTTCATATAAGGAAATCAGTCCATTTAAATGAATTCATTCGGCCCTAATCTATGGATTTCACCTGACTGGGAATACAGATGTGCATCTGTTGGTCACAGATACCATAACAAATAGGTAGGGGCGTGGATCAGAAAACCAGTCAGTATCTGGTGTGACCACCATTTGCCTCATGCAGCGCAACACATCTCCTTCACATATAGTTGATCAGGCTGTTGATTGTGGCCTGTGGAATGTTGTCCCACTCCTCTTCATTGGCTGTGCGAACTGGAACATGCTGTCGTACACATCGATCCAGAGCATCCCAAACATGCTCAAAGGGTGACAGGTCTGGTGAGTGTGCAGGCCATGGAAGAACTGGGACATGTTCAGCTTCCAGGAATTGTGTACAGATCCTTGTGACATGGGGCTGTGCATTATCATGCTGAAACATGAGGTGTTTGCGGTGGATGAATGGCACGGCAATGGGACTCAGGATCTCATCACGGAATCTCTGTGCATTCAAATTGCCATCAATAAACTGCAATTGTGTTTGTTGTCCGTAGCTTATGCCTGTCCCATACCATAACCCCACCTCCACCATGGGGCACTCTGTTCACAACGTTGACATCAGCAAACCGCTTGTCCACACGACGCCATACAAGTGGTCTGTGGTTGTGAGGCCGGATGGGCGTACTGCCAAATTCTCTAAAACGACGTTCGAGGCAGCTTATGGTAGAGAAATGAACATTCCATTTTCTGGCAACAGCTCTGGTAGACATTTATGCAGTCAGCATTGCACGCTCCTTCAAAACTTGAGTCACCTGTGGCATTGTGTTGACAAAACTAAGCATTTTAGAGTGGCTTTTTAATGTCCCCAGCACAAGGTGCACCTGTGTAATTATCATGCTGTTCTATCAGCTTCTTGATATGCCACACCTGTCAGGTGGCTGGATTATCTTGACCTCAAACAAATTTGTGGCCAAAATATGAGAGTAATAAGCTTTTTGTGTGTATGGAACATTTCTGGGATATTTTATTTCAGCTCATGAGACATGGGACCAACACTTTACATGTTGTGTTCATATTTCTGTTCAGCGTACATAGGGCAGCAGTCTCTAAGGTGCAGGGTACAGTACGGTTAATGATTACAGCACTGGGCCACCGGGACTCAACTAAGCCTGGATGAACGGGCACACCTTCACCAATTAGCTCATCAAAAGGAGGGAAGAAATTGAAGGGATGTGAGAGGAAATGTCTACTGATGAGCAGGCCACACCATGGGACCAGACTAGCAGGCCACACCATGGGACCAGACTAGCAGACCACACCATGGGACCAGACCACACCATGGGACTAGACTAGCAGACCACACCATGGGACTAGACGAGCAGACCACACCATGGGACTAGACCACACCATGGGACCAGACTAGCAGGCCACACCATGGGACCAGACTAGCAGACCACACCATGGGACCAGACTAGCAGACCACACCATGGGACCAGACCACACCATGGGACTAGACTAGCAGACCACACCATGGGACCAGACCACACCATGGGACTAGACGAGCAGACCACACCATGGGACTAGACCACACCATGGGACCAGACTAGCAGACCACACCATGGGACCAGACTAGCAGACCACACCATGGGACTAGACTAGCAGACCACACCATGGGACCAGACTAGCAGACCACACCATGGGATTAGATGGGCAGACCACACCATGGGACCAGACTAGCAGACCACACCATGGGACTAGACTAGCAGACCACACCATGGGACCAGACTAGCAGACCACACCATGGGACCAGACTAGCAGACCACACCATGGGACTAGACTAGCAGACCACACCATGGGACTAGACAAGCAGACCACACCATGGGACTAGATGGGCAGACCACACCATGGGACTAGACGAGCAGACCACACCATGGGACCAGACTAGCAGACCACACCATGGGACCAGACTAGCAGACCACACCATGGGACTAGATGAGCAGACCACACCATGGGACCAGACTAGCAGACCACACCATGGGACTAGACTAGCAGACCACACCATGGGACCAGACTAGCAGACCACACCATGGGACTAAACTATTTGACATTAACAGTTGACATTCGTGAGTTTTATTGATAAAAGTCAACAACAACAAAAAACAAGGGCAGCCAAAGTAAAAATTGTATCCTTCTAACAACTGATGTAGCTTGTGAGCCCTATCAAAAGTAGAGCACTAAATAAGGAATAGGGTGCCAATTGGGATGTACACACAGGAAGACATAACATATTGTTACAGCACCTAAAAACCTACTTCACACAATGGAAATACTGTATATTAGATTACAATTAAAATTGCATGACTGTTGGTGCTTGGATTTAACCTACATGTGTCCAAAATGGCACACTATTCCCTATAGGCCCATAGGGCTTTGTCCAAAAGTAGTGCACTATGTAAGGAATAGAGTGCAATTTGGGACGCACACAGTGTATATTGTACATGGGCTGAAGGAAACTTCTGGAAATTGGAGTCAGCATTTCTAGCTAGGTACAGAGTAATGAAGTGCAGTCCAATTCATGTTGATGAACTGTAATTGTAACTGCAACGACCGGAGCCCCGCAATAATAAAACAAGCTGAAAGTCACAACATGGCAGAGACTCTGTTTCTCTCCCCTCCCCCTCTCTCTCTCTATCCCTCTCAGCCAGCCCCTGGGGCGGGTCTGAGAGAAGGAGAGAAAGAGAGATAGAAAGGAGAGCGAGAGATGGAGGGAGCGAGAGAGAGAGGGTTGGGGGAGAGAGAAAGAAAGAAAGAAAGAAAGAAAGAAAGAGAGAGAGAGAAGCAAGGACCTCGACATGACAGCCACACATATTGCCCAAGTTGTGAGCAGAACTAACTTCTACAGCCAACCCATCCATCGACCTACGAGACAGTTACTAGATGCTCAAACCTAATGGTCATCTGCCATAGGCCTAAAGAACAGGAACCCAGACTTCACCAAGGAAATCAGAAAGACATTGTCATCCTACAACAAACATGGTAGTGAGGAGACGGACCCACTGGTTGCCCTCTAGGTTACAAAGAGCTGGTAGTCCCATCTACCAAACTACCAGGTGTGAAACAGGGAAGAGACTCAGAGGGTATGTTAATTTGGTACAGATCCGACCTAACTCACTCTATTAAATTAATCAAAACAGGAACATTTCACATATGGTTAGAAATTAATAGGGACATAATCTCAACAGAGAAAAATGTCCTCCTGTGACTTCCTATATCCCCATAATAGAATCCCCATACTTTAACAATGACAGCTTCTCAATCCTGGAGGGGGAGATCAACCACTTCCAGGCCCGGGGACATGTACTTGTCTGTGGCGACCTAAATGCCACAACTGGATAATAACCTGACACTCTCAGCACATTCTATCCCCTTGAACACAATCCTAGACATACAGTGCCTTCACGAAGTATTCACATCCTTGGACTTTTCCCACATTTTATTGTATTTACAGCCTAAACTTGGAATTATATTTTTAGGAAATTTGTATAAATTAATTTAAAAAAATGAAAAGATGAAATGTCTTGAGTCAATAATTATTCAACCCCTTTTGTTATGGCCAGCCTAAATACGTTCAGTAGAGCTCAGAACAGAACTGATTGGTTCTCTACTGGACACCCTCAAACCCCATAATAACCCCATAATAACTCCATAATAACTCCATAATAACCCCATAATAACCCCACAATAACCCCATAATAACCCATAATAACCCATAATAACCCCACAATAACCCATAATAACCCATAATAACCCCATAATAACACATAATAACCCCATAATAACCCCATAATAACCCCACAATAACCCATAATAACCCCACAATAACCCACAATAACCCATAATAACCCCATAATAACACATAATAACCCCATAATAACCCCATAATAACCCCACAATAACCCATAATAACCCATAATAACCCCATAATAACACATAATAACCCCATAATAACCCCATAATAACCCCACAATAACCCATAATAACCCCACAATAACCCACAATAACCCCATAATGACCCCATAATAACCCCATAATAACCCCATAATAACCCATAATAACCCCATAATAACCCCATAATAACCCATAATAACCCCACAATAACCCCATAATAACCCACAATGACCCCATAATGACCCCATAATAACCCCATAATAACCCATAATAACCCCATAATAACCCATAATAACCCCATAATAACCCCATAATAACCCATAATAACCCCATAATAACCCCATAATAACCCCATAATATCTGGCCCGCTGCCCTCCCTAAATCATGGCAATGAACGTTTCAGCAGACGGTTAGGCCTCCATAACTGGCTACGAGACTAATACATGTGGTTAACATGTACTGTCAATCAAAGCTAGTTTTATAAGGAGGATGGGATCCACCCAAATCATTTGGGTTCCTGGATCCTTTCACAGCATTATAAGGCTCATGTTGAGACAATGACTTATCAATGACCCAAGCCCAGCTCAGTTAATCCCTACCATTGTGACACTGAGTGATCATACAGCTTCAGCAAATGTACATTATCCCAGGGGCGTTGGAAGACAATGTAAGTAACCTAAATCATGTCCCTCTAACTGCCCCTGAATGTCTCTGCTGATCCTACAGCTATTGTCTGCAGTAAACATGTGTCTATGAACCAGAGTTATACTGTCAGCACTGAGGCGGTGTGCCCTAGTAGGAAGTCCACAGTGTGCAGCTCACCCTGCACTAAACATCAATAACATAAGCATGTCTACTTCTGATACGCTTCCCAGTAAAGCAATGAAAACGATTAAGCATCCTAGAAAAGTACTAAAAACGGCCCATATTAAGATATGTAGTTTAAGAAACAAGGTTCATGAAATCAATAATTTTGCTAGTAACAGATAAAATGAATATTCTTACAATATCTGAAAATCACTTAGATAATACCTTTGATGATACAGTGGTAGTAATACATGGTTATAACATCTACAGAAAAGACAGAAATGCCAACCGCGGAGGTGTTGCTGTTTATATTCAGAACCACATTCCTGTAAAGATTAGAGAGGATCTCATGTTAAATACTGTTGAAGTAATATGGCTACAGGTTCATCTGCCTCACCTAAAGCCCCATTCTGGTGGGAAGCTGCTATAGACCACCAAGTGCTAACAGTCAGTATCTGGATAACATGTGTGAAATGTTTGATAATGTATGTGATATCAACAGAGAGGTATATTTTCTGGGTGACCTAAATATTGCCTGGCTTTCATCAAGCTGCCCACTCAAGAAAAAGCTTCAAACCTAGTCCCCTCAGCCAGTTGGTTCTGGAGCTCTGTTCACAGACCCCACAGAGCCGCAAGACAGCAACACAATTAGACCCAACTTCCTAACCTCCTGCCAAATGCATGACCATATTAGAGACACATATTTCCCCTCAGATCACACAGACCCACAAAGAATTTGAAAACAAATCAAACGTTGATAAACCCATATATCTGTTAGGCCAAATACCACAATGTGCAAACACAGCAGCAACATTTTTTACACATTTCTATGGCGACCTCTCCATAGCAAGGCTATGCTCAATGAGTCTGTACAGCTTTTCTTAATTTAGGGTCAGGTACTCTCGCTCCCACCATGCCAGATAGTGACAGGTAGCTGACCCCCCCACCCTCCTCCACCTCTCTGTAAAACCCACCATGCCAGATAGTAACAGGTAGCTGACCCCCCCACCCTCCTCCACCTCTCTGTAAAACCCACCATGCCAGATAGTGACAGATAGCTGACCCCCCCACCCTCTTCCACCTCTCTGTAAAACCCACCATGCCAGATAGTGACAGGTAGCTGACCCCCCCCACCTCTCTGTAAAACCCACCATGCCAGATAGGGACAGGTAGCCCCTCCTCCACCTCTCTGTAAAACCCACCATGCCAGATAGTGACAGGTAGCTGACCCCCCCACCCTCTTCCACCTCTCTGTAAAACCCACCATGCCAGATAGTGACAGGTAGCTGACCCCCCCCACCCTCCTCCACCTCTCTGTAAAACCCACCATGCCAGATAGGGACAGGTAGCCCCTCCTCCACCTCTCTGTAATACCCACCATGCCAGATAGTGACAGGTAGCCCCTCCTCCACCTCTCTGTAAAACCCACCATGCCAGATAGTAACAGGTAGCTGACCCCCCCTACCCTCCTCCACCTCTCTGTAAAACCTACCATGCCAGATAGTGACAGGTAGCTGACCCCCCCCACCCTCTTCCACCTCTCTGTAAAACCCACCATGCCAGATAGTGACAGGTAGCTGACCCCCCCACCTCTCTGTAAAACCCACCATGCCAGATAGGGACAGGTAGCCCCTCCTCCACCTCTCTGTAAAACCCACCATGCCAGATAGTGACAGGTAGCTGACCCCCCCACCCTCTTCCACCTCTCTGTAAAACCCACCATGCCAGATAGTGACAGGTAGCTGACCCCCCCACCCTCCTCCACCTCTCTGTAAAACCCACCATGCCAGATAGTGACAGGTAGCCCCTCCTCCACCTCTCTGTAATACCCACCATGCCAGACAGTGACAGGTAGCCCCTCCTCCACCTCTCTGTAAAACCTACCATGCCAGATAGTGACAGGTAGCTGACCCCCCACCCTCCTCCACCTCTCTGTAAAACCCACCATGCCAGATAGTGACAGGTAGCTGACCCCCCCCACCCTCCTCCACCTCTCTGTAAAACCCACCATGCCAGATAGTGACAGGTAGCTGACCCCCCTCCTCCACCTCTCTGTAAAACCCACCATGCCAGATAGTGACAGGTAGCCCCTCCTCCACCTCTCTGTAAAACCCACCATGCCAGATAGTGACTAACCATAGCTCCTAACCCTAACCTTAAACCTAATTCTAACCTTTAACCTAATTCTAACCTTAAACCCCCTAGAAATAGCATTTCCATGTCCCCAGCTGGTCTGCCTTTTTTGTTGAGTGCTCCACCTCCTTTCTGCCTTGAATTGTAACAAGGAAGGAAAGTCATCCATCTCTATGTACAGCCAACATGGCCGCCAGGGTTCAGGGTAGAGGTCTTCACGGATCCACCGGTACCTGGTCTAGGGCCAGGCTAGGTAATATAACAGTATATATGGTCTAGGACCAGGCTAGGTAATATAACAGTATATATGGTCTAGGACCAGGCTAGGTAATATAACAGTATATATGGTCTAGGACCAGGCTAGGTAATATAACAGTATATATGGTCTAGGACCAGGCTAGGTAATATAACAGTATATATGGTCTAGGACCAGGCTAGGTAATATAACAGTATATATGGTCTAGGACCAGGCTAGGTAATATAACAGTATATATGGTCTAGGGCCAGGCTAGGTAATATAACAGTATATATGGTCTAGGACCAGGCTAGGTAATATAACAGTATATATGGTCTAGGACCAGGCTAGGTAATATAACAGTATATATGGTCTAGGACCAGGCTAGGTAATATAACAGTATATATGGTCTAGGACCAGGCTAGGTAATATAACAGTATATATGGTCTAGGGCCAGGCTAGGTAATATAACAGTATATATGGTCTAGGACCAGGCTAGGTAATATAACAGTATATATGGTCTGAGGATGTCTGTCTGTTGTTCTCTGCATGGCTAAGAGAAAGGTCAGCCTCGGTAAAACAATTACTGGTATTAGACACCCCTTTACAGCATCCCCTTCTCTCACTCTCCATCTCTCTCAGCCTTCTCTCACATTTCCCCTCTTTCTGTTTCTCTCCCTCTCATCTCCCTCCGTCTCTGCCCCCTCTCTCTCTGCGCCATCTCTCTCTGCATCCTCTCTTTTTCCCCCTCCTCCTCCCTCCCTCCTCTTGTCTGCCCACACAGTAGTCCCCTCTCCAATTAATGAGAAATTATTAAGGCACAAAGCAGCGCTCCTGGTTACCTTGAAACCAAAAGCTGTTCTTAGCAAACATGGATCAACACATGGAGAGGAGTGTGGAAAGAAAGAGAGAAAGAGAAAGAGGGAGAATGTGGAGAGAGAGCGATGGGGAGAGAGAAGAAAATATATAGAATGGAAAGAGAACGAGAGACATGCAGAGAGAGGAAGGGTGAGAGGAATGAACCTAATGAATCTAACGTGGTGTTCAAAAACAATGATAAACGGAGAAGAGTGTTGGGAAAAAAATATGGAGAGCAGCGAGAGACGAGAGAGGAGTGAGAGGTGAGAGTAGGGAGAGGGCGGCACAGCGAGAGAGGAGCAAGAGAGCAGCGAGAGGGCGGCAACGAGAGGGCGGCAACGAGAGGGCAGCAACGAGAGGGCAGCAACGAGAGACCAGCGAGAGGGCGGCGAGTGGCAAGAGAGGAGCGTGAGAGGGGAGCGAGAGGGCAGCGAAAGAGCAGTGAGAGGCGAGAGAGGAGAGAGTGGCGAGAGACCAGCGAGAGACGAGAGACCAGCGAGAGGTGAGAGACCAGCGAGAGACCAGCGAGAGGTGAGAGGCGAGAGACCAGCGAGACCAGCGAGAGGTTAGAGACCGGCGAGAGACCGGCGAGAGACCAGCGAGAGACCAGCGAGAGGTGAGAGTGCGGCGAGAGACCAGCGAGAGGCGAGAGACCAGCGAGAGGTGAGACCAGCGAGAGACCAGCGAGAGACCAGCGAGAGGTGAGAGACCAGCGAGAGACCAGCGAGAGGTGAGACCAGCGAGAGACCAGCGAGAGACCAGCGAGAGGCGAGAGACCAGCGAGAGACCAGCGAGAGACCAGCGAGAGGCGAGAGACCAGCGAGAGACCAGCGAGAGACCAGCGAGAGGTGAGAGACCAGCGAGAGGTGAGAGACCAGCGAGAGGTGAGAGACCAGTGAGAGGTGAGAGACCAGCGAGAGACCAGCGAGAGGTGAGAGACCAGCGAGAGACCAGCGAGAGGTGAGAGACCAGCGAGAGGTGAGAGTGCAGCGAGAGGTGAGAGACCAGCGAGAGGTGAGAAGTGAGAGACCAGCGAGAGGCGAGAGACCAGCGAGAGACCAGCGAGAGACCAGCGAGAGACCAGCGAGAGACCAGCGAGAGGTTAGAGGCGAGAGACCAGCGAGAGGCGAGAGACCAGCGAGAGGCGAGAGACCAGCGAGAGGCGAGAGACCAGCGAGAGACCAGCGAGAGGTGAGAGACCAGCGAGAGACCAGCGAGAGGTGAGAGGCGAGAGACCAGCGAGAGGCGAGAGACCAGCGAGAGACGAGAGACCAGCGAGAGGTGAGAGTGCGGCGAGAGACCAGCGAGAGGCGAGAGACCAGCGAGAGGTGAGACCAGCGAGAGACCAGCGAGAGGCGAGAGACCAGCGAGAGGCGAGAGACCAGCGAGAGGCGAGAGACCAGTGAGAGACGAGAGACCAGCGGCGAGAGGTGAGAGGCGAGAGACCAGCGAGAGGCGAGAGACCAGCGAGAGGCGAGAGACCAGCGAGAGGTGAGAGACCAGCGAGAGACCAGCGAGAGGTGAGAGACCAGCGAGAGACCAGCGAGAGGTGAGAGGCGAGAGACCAGCGAGAGGCGAGAGACCAGCGAGAGGTTAGAGACCGGCGAGAGACCGGCGAGAGACCAGCGAGAGACCAGCGAGAGGTGAGAGTGCGGCGAGAGACCAGCGAGAGGCGAGAGACCAGCGAGAGGTGAGACCAGCGAGAGACCAGCGAGAGGTGAGAGACCAGCGAGAGACCAGCGAGAGGCGAGAGACCAGCGAGAGGCGAGAGACCAGCGAGAGACCAGCGAGAGACCAGCGAGAGACCAGCGAGAGGTGAAAGACCAGCGAGAGGTGAGAGACCAGCGAGAGGTGAGAGACCAGTGAGAGGTGAGAGACCAGCGAGAGACCAGCGAGAGGTGAGAGACCAGCGAGAGACCAGCGAGAGGTGAGAGACCAGCGAGAGGTGAGAGACCAGCGAGAGGTTAGAGACCAGCGAGAGGTGAGAGTGCAGCGAGAGGTGAGAGTGCAGCGAGAGGTGAGAGACCAGCGAGAGGTGAGAAGTGAGAGACCAGCGAGAGGTGAGAAGTGAGAGACCAGCGAGAGGCGAGAGACCAGCGAGAGACCAGCGAGAGACCAGCGAGAGGTTAGAGGCGAGAGACCAGCGAGAGGCGAGAGACCAGCGAGAGACCAGCGAGAGACCAGCGAGAGGTGAGAGACCAGCGAGAGACCAGCGAGAGGTGAGAGGCGAGAGACCAGCGAGAGGCGAGAGACCAGCGAGAGACGAGAGACCAGCGAGAGGTGAGAGACCGGCGAGAGACCAGCGAGAGGTGAGAGTGCGGCGAGAGACCAGCGAGAGGCGAGAGACCAGCGAGAGGTGAGACCAGCGAGAGACCAGCGAGAGGCGAGAGACCAGCGAGAGGCGAGAGACCAGCGAGAGGCGAGAGACCAGCGAGAGACCAGCGAGAGACCAGCGAGAGGTGAGAGACCAGCGAGAGGTGAGAGACCAGCGAGAGGTGAGAGACCAGTGAGAGGTGAGAGACCAGCAAGAGACCAGCGAGAGGTGAGAGACCAGCGAGAGACCAGCGAGAGGTGAGAGACCAGCGAGAGGTGAGAGACCAGCGAGAGGTGAGAGTGCAGCGAGAGGTGAGAGTGCAGCGAGAGGTGAGACCAGCGAGAGACCAGCGAGAGGTGAGAGACCAGCGAGAGACCAGCGAGAGGCGAGAGACCAGCGAGAGACCAGCGAGAGACCAGCGAGAGACCAGCGAGAGACCAGCGAGAGACCAGCGAGAGGTGAGAGACCAGCGAGAGGTGAGAGACCAGCGAGAGGTGAGAGACCAGTGAGAGGTGAGAGACCAGCGAGAGACCAGCGAGAGGTGAGAGACCAGCGAGAGACCAGCGAGAGGTGAGAGACCAGCGAGAGGTGAGAGACCAGCGAGAGGTGAGAGACCAGCGAGAGGTGAGAGTGCAGCGAGAGGTGAGAGTGCAGCGAGAGGTGAGAGACCAGCGAGAGGTGAGAAGTGAGAGACCAGCGAGAGGTGAGAAGTGAGAGACCAGCGAGAGGCGAGAGACCAGCGAGAGACCAGCGAGAGACCAGCGAGAGGTTAGAGGCGAGAGACCAGCGAGAGGCGAGAGACCAGCGAGAGACCAGCGAGAGGTGAGAGACCAGCGAGAGACCAGCGAGAGGTGAGAGGCGAGAGACCAGCGAGAGGCGAGAGACCAGCGAGAGACGAGAGACCAGCGAGAGGTGAGAGACCGGCGAGAGACCAGCGAGAGGTGAGAGTGCGGCGAGAGACCAGCGAGAGGCGAGAGACCAGCGAGAGGTGAGACCAGCGAGAGACCAGCGAGAGGCGAGAGACCAGCGAGAGGCGAGAGACCAGCGAGAGGCGAGAGACCAGCGAGAGACCAGCGAGAGACCAGCGAGAGGTGAGAGACCAGCGAGAGGTGAGAGACCAGCGAGAGGTGAGAGACCAGTGAGAGGTGAGAGACCAGCAAGAGACCAGCGAGAGGTGAGAGACCAGCGAGAGACCAGCGAGAGGTGAGAGACCAGCGAGAGGTGAGAGACCAGCGAGAGGTGAGAGTGCAGCGAGAGGTGAGAGTGCAGCGAGAGGTGAGACCAGCGAGAGACCAGCGAGAGGTGAGAGACCAGCGAGAGACCAGCGAGAGGCGAGAGACCAGCGAGAGACCAGCGAGAGACCAGCGAGAGACCAGCGAGAGACCAGCGAGAGACCAGCGAGAGGTGAGAGACCAGCGAGAGGTGAGAGACCAGCGAGAGGTGAGAGACCAGTGAGAGGTGAGAGACCAGCGAGAGACCAGCGAGAGGTGAGAGACCAGCGAGAGACCAGCGAGAGGTGAGAGACCAGCGAGAGGTGAGAGACCAGCGAGAGGTGAGAGACCAGCGAGAGGTGAGAGTGCAGCGAGAGGTGAGAGTGCAGCGAGAGGTGAGAGACCAGCGAGAGGTGAGAAGTGAGAGACCAGCGAGAGGTGAGAAGTGAGAGACCAGCGAGAGGCGAGAGACCAGCGAGAGACCAGCGAGAGACCAGCGAGAGGTTAGAGGCGAGAGACCAGCGAGAGGCGAGAGACCAGCGAGAGACCAGCGAGAGGTGAGAGACCAGCAAGAGACCAGCGAGAGGTGAGAGGCGAGAGACCAGCGAGAGGCGAGAGACCAGCGAGAGACGAGAGACCAGCGAGAGGTGAGAGACCGGCGAGAGACCAGCGAGAGGTGAGAGTGCGGCGAGAGACCAGCGAGAGGCGAGAGACCAGCGAGAGGTGAGACCAGCGAGAGACCAGCGAGAGGCAAGAGACCAGCGAGAGGCGAGAGACCAGCGAGAGACCAGCGAGAGACCAGCGAGAGGTGAGAGACCAGCGAGAGGTGAGAGACCAGCGAGAGGTGAGAGACCAGTGAGAGGTGAGAGACCAGCAAGAGACCAGCGAGAGGTGAGAGACCAGCGAGAGACCAGCGAGAGGTGAGAGACCAGCGAGAGGTGAGAGACCAGCGAGAGGTGAGAGTGCAGCGAGAGGTGAGAGTGCAGCGAGAGGTGAGAGACCAGCGAGAGGTGAGAAGTGAGAGACCAGCGAGAGGCGAGAGACCAGCGAGAGGTCAGCGAGAGGTCAGCGAGAGGTTAGAGGCGAGAGACCAGCGAGAGGCGAGAGACCAGCGAGAGGCGAGAGTGCAGCGAGAGGTGAGAGTGCAGCGAGAGGCGAGAGACCAGCGAGAGACCAGCGAGAGACCAGCGAGAGACCAGCGAGACCAGCGAGAGGTGAGAGGCAAGAGACCAGCGAGAGACCAGCGAGAGACCAGCGAGAGGTGAGAGGCGAGAGACCAGCGAGAGACGAGAGACCAGCGAGAGGTGAGAGACCGGCGAGAGACCAGCGAGAGACCAGCGAGAGGTGAGAGACCAGCGAGAGGTGAGAGACCAGCGAGAGGTGAGAGTGTAGCGAGAGGCGAGAGACCAGCGAGAGTTGAGAGTGCAGCGAGAGGCGAGAGGTGAGAGACCAGCGAGAGGTGAGAGGTGAGAGACCAGCGAGAGGTGAGAGACCAGCGAGAGACCAGCGAGAGACCAGCGAGAGACCAGCGAGAGACCAGCGAGAGGTCAGCGAGAGGTGAGAGGCGAGAGACTAGCGAGAGGCGAGAGACCAGCGAGAGGCGAGAGACCAGCGAGAGGTGAGAGACCAGCGAGAGGTGAGAGTGCAGCGAGAGGTGAGAGACCAGCGAGAGGTGAGAAGTGAGAGACCAGCGAGAGGTGAGAAGTGAGAGACCAGCGAGAGGCGAGAGACCAGCGAGAGACCAGCGAGAGACCAGCGAGAGGTTAGAGGCGAGAGACCAGCGAGAGGCGAGAGACCAGCGAGAGACCAGCGAGAGGTGAGAGACCAGCAAGAGACCAGCGAGAGGTGAGAGGCGAGAGACCAGCGAGAGGCGAGAGACCAGCGAGAGACGAGAGACCAGCGAGAGGTGAGAGACCGGCGAGAGACCAGCGAGAGGTGAGAGTGCGGCGAGAGACCAGCGAGAGGCGAGAGACCAGCGAGAGGTGAGACCAGCGAGAGACCAGCGAGAGGCGAGAGACCAGCGAGAGGCGAGAGACCAGCGAGAGACCAGCGAGAGACCAGCGAGAGGTGAGAGACCAGCGAGAGGTGAGAGACCAGCGAGAGGTGAGAGACCAGTGAGAGGTGAGAGACCAGCAAGAGACCAGCGAGAGGTGAGAGACCAGCGAGAGACCAGCGAGAGGTGAGAGACCAGCGAGAGGTGAGAGACCAGCAAGAGGTGAGAGTGCAGCGAGAGGTGAGAGTGCAGCGAGAGGTGAGAGACCAGCGAGAGGTGAGAAGTGAGAGACCAGCGAGAGGCGAGAGACCAGCGAGAGACCAGCGAGAGGTCAGCGAGAGGTTAGAGGCGAGAGACCAGCGAGAGGCGAGAGACCAGCGAGAGGCGAGAGTGCAGCGAGAGGTGAGAGTGCAGCGAGAGGCGAGAGACCAGCGAGAGACCAGCGAGAGACCAGCGAGAGACCAGCGAGACCAGCGAGAGGTGAGAGGCAAGAGACCAGCGAGAGACCAGCGAGAGGCGAGAGACCAGCGAGAGGTGAGAGGCGAGAGACCAGCGAGAGACGAGAGACCAGCGAGAGGTGAGAGACCGGCGAGAGACCAGCGAGAGACCAGCGAGAGGTGAGAGACCAGCGAGAGGTGAGAGACCAGCGAGAGGTGAGAGTGTAGCGAGAGGCGAGAGACCAGCGAGAGTTGAGAGTGCAGCGAGAGGCGAGAGGTGAGAGACCAGCGAGAGGTGAGAGGTGAGAGACCAGCGAGAGGTGAGAGACCAGCGAGAGACCAGCGAGAGACCAGCGAGAGACCAGCGAGAGACCAGCGAGAGGTCAGCGAGAGGTGAGAGGCGAGAGACTAGCGAGAGGCGAGAGACCAGCGAGAGGCGAGAGACCAGCGATAGGTGAGAGACCAGCGAGAGACCAGCGACAGGTGAGAGACCAGCGAGAGGTGAGAGACCAGCGAGAGGTGAGAGGTGAGAGACCAGCGAGAGGTGAGAGACCAGCGAGAGGTGAGTTAACTGGAATGGTCGGCTCGCAGACAATCTGACAGGTTTTCAAACACACTAATGATTTAACTATCAGGTCAGCGAGTCGTTAGGCAGATACCCTGTATACCAAACTGCTCCTTATTCCCTTTATAGTGCACTACTTTTGACCAGGACTCTGGCTAAAAGGTAGTACACTATATAGGGTGCCATTTCAGACTAACACTCAGTAAATACTTCGGCTGTCAGCCTGTCTGGCAAATAGCAGGTCTGAAACATTATTCATCCCCCTTGGCGTTTTTCCAAATGTTGTTTCATAACAACCTGCAATTTAAATATATTTTTATTTGGATTTTATGTAATGGACATAGTCACAGTGAAGGGAAAAAAAAAGTGAAAAGTGGTGTGTGCTTATGTATTCACCCCCTTTGCAATGAAGCCCCTAAATAAGATCTGGTGCAACCAATTACCTTCAGAAGTCACATAATTAGTTTAATAAAGTCCACCTGTGTGCAATCTAAGTGTCACATGATCTGTCACATGATCTCAGTATATACACACCTGTTCTGAAAGGCCCAGAGTCTGCAACACCACTAAGCAAGGGGCACCACCAAGCAAGCGGCACCATGAAGACCAAGGAGCTCTCCAAACAGGTCAGGGACAAAGTTGTAGAGAAGTACAGATCAGGGTTGGGTTATAAAAAAATATCAGAAACTTTGAACATCCCACGGAGCACCATTAAATCCATTATTAAAAATGGAAAGAATATGGCACCGCAACAAACCTGCCAAGAGAGGGTCGCCCACCAAAACTCACGGACCAGGCAAGGAGGGCATTAATCAGAGAGGCAACAAAGAGACCAAAGATAACCCAGAAGGAGCTGCTAAGCTCCACAGCGGAGATTGGAGTATCTGTCCATAGGACCACTTTAAGCTGTACACTCCACAGAGCTAGGCTTTACGGAAGAGTGGCCAGAAAAAAGCTTAAAGAAAAAAAATAGAGCAAACACGTTTGGTGTTCGCCAAAAGGCATGGTTGTTGTCCTGTTGGAAGGCGAGGCTTCGGCCCAGTCTGAGGTCCTGTGCACTCTGGAGCAGGTTTAATTCTAGGATCTCTCTGTACTTTGCACCGTTCTGGCTCTCATGAGGACCGCCACAGGAAAGGAAGACCCAGAGTTACCTCTGCTGCAGAGGATAAGTTCATTAGAGTTACCAGCCTCAGAAATCGGCAATTAACTGCACCTCAGATTGCAGCCCAAATAAATGCTTCAGAGATCAAGAAACAGACACCTCGACATCAACTGTTCAGAGGAGACTGTGTGAATCAGGTCTTCATGGTCAAATTGCTGCAAAGAAACCACTACTAAAGGAGACCAATAAGAAGAAGAGACTTGCTTGTGCCGAAAAACACGAACAATGGACATTAGACCGGTGGAAATCTGTAGTTTGGCCTGATGAGTCAAATTTTGAGATTTTTGGTTCCAACCGCTGTCTTTGTGAGACGCAGAGTAGGTGAACAGATGATATCTGCATGCATGGTTCCCACCGTGAAGCATGGAGGAGGTGGTGTGATGGTGTGGGAGTGCTTTGCTGGCGACACTGTCACTGATTTATTTATAATTCAATGCACACTTGACCAGCATGGCTACCACAGCATTCTGAAGCGATACGCCATCCCATCTGGTTTGCGCTTAGTGGGACTATCATTTGTTTTTCAACAGGACAATGACCCAACACACCTCCAGGCTGCGTAAGGGCTATTTGACCAAGAAGGAGAGTGATGGAGTGCTGCATCAGATGACCTGGCCTCCACAATCACCCGACCTCAACCCAATTGAGATGATTTGGGATGAGTTGGACCGCAGAGTGAAGGAAACGCAGCCAACAAGTGCTCAGCATAGGGCTGGGTGACATGACCAAAACCTCATATCACGATATAGCACATTTCCTGTAAATTCAATGAATAAATAGTTTATATAAAATGACCACATGTAAAACTCTATTGCCTTACCTCCCTTTTCTTACCTCATTTGCACACATTGTATATAGATTTTCCTCTACTGTATTATTGACTGTATGTTTTGTTTTACTCCATGTGTAACTCTGTGTTGTTATATGTGTCGAACTGCTTTGCTTTATCTTGGCCAGGTCGCAGATGTAAATGAGAACTTGTTCTCAACTAGCCTACCTGGCTAAATAAAGGTAAAAAAAAAGCCTATTTCTTATTACATTTTGAATTAAACTCAACAAATAAAAGGTACTTACTCATATTTGATTATTTCTCCTTTTATTTAGAACTTTTGTGCAAATTTTCAATTAAGCATTTAATAAAATATAAAATATGAATCTATAAAATCTAAAAAAGGTAAATTGAAAACACTTCAACTATAGCTGCAAATAAAATAAATCGTCCTGAGTCGGGGGTTTGTTTTGAGCACTCCACTGTACTTTTTTGGGGTCTCATCCGTAGACTCTCTTCGTACTGTTTCACATGATTCTTGCGTAGGTGGTAAAAGAGGTTAGTGGTGTTTGAGCCTGTTGTTGGGACCGGCGTGCGGCATATTTTGCAGAGGACGGTTTTCTGGTCCGTGTCAGACTTTTTATACCCAAACCACATCCATGCGACCGAAGTAGCCCCTCTTTTAGGTACGAGCTCCGTGTCTCTGTGCTCTGTGTCACGTTTCACTCTCCTCCATGCTTGTTTGTGTTACAAATTTCCTTCCACACAGAACGTTGCTGTAAAGAGTGTGATTTGCGACACAACAAAATAAACGATAGAGCATAATATGAAACAATATACTTTTTTCTATCGTCATATCGCTCAGCATATGTGGGAAGTACTTAAAGACTGTTGGAAAAGCACTCCAGGTGACTATCTCATGAAGCTGGTTGAGAGAATGCCAAGAGTGTGCAAAGCTGTCATCAAGGCAAAGAATCCAAAATATAAAATATATTTTGATTTGTTTAATTAACACTTTTTTGGTTACTAAATGATTCCATATGTGTTATTTCATAGATTTGATGTCTTCACTATTATTCTACAATGTAGAAAAACCCTTGAATGAGTAGGTGTGACTGGTACTGTATATCCAGCCAAAATCCACACTTTGGATGAGAATATGCAACACTTTGGATGAGAATATGCAAATAAATCATTAGTAGAATGACTTTACATAAATATGTATCTTATATCTACACTGGTGGTAAGAAAACATGCCCTTTACTATTGGCCTAATCAGCAAGTGGAGATTACAGCTTGCTTCGACAAAACCAATGCTATTCAATAATACAAATATAAACGTTTTTTACAAAGTTGTAAAGTATGAAACAGCATGGCATATATGACAGATGTACATGTTTCAGTGAGGATCAGTCTGTACCAGCAAGAAGCCTCCAACGACATACCGATAATGACTAACTCCAGGTATTAATAACTTGCTTCAGGGACATCACAAGGCTGACAAATAACTTGCTTCAGGGACATCACAAGGCTGACAAATAACTTGCTTCAGGGACATCACAAGGCTGACAAATAACTTGCTTCAGGGACATCACAAGGCTGACAAATAACTTGCTTCAGGGACATCACAAGGCTGACAAATAACTTGCTTCAGGGACATCACAAGGCTGACAAATAACCTTCCAAGTGAAAGTAAAGGTTACATCACTTAGGTCATAGTCCCTTGTGGCAGAGTGTTAGAGGTTCTGGGTCCCGAGGTTACTCAGGCTGTAATCTAACCCAATTTTTTAATACTGTTGTGTGATTGACTCTCTGCAAGTTCAAGTGTAAACAGTTCTATGATTGATTAATTAAAATGAATGCATCACTTGAGTTCAATTTGATCAGATGAATCAAATGTGAAAACACTAATCTCATTTTCAATGCCACGATGTATCAACTGAAATTAATTCATCACTTTATCTGATTGGCTGTGTCAAATGTGATGCGACAACACAAAGCTAATCACAGTTTCAATTTCTCTCCTCATCAGGAGTAAAGTGGGACTGACAACATCAATTTCATTTCAGTTCAGTCTGTCCTTAACGACGTCCAATCTTTTGCTCTCAGCCTTTTGCACGTTGGCTTTCAGACCCTACACACAGTAGTAGTCAGAGTGCAGTCAGTGTCCAGTCAGTGTCCAGTCAGTGTCCAGTCAGTGTCCAGTCAGTGTGCAGTCAGTGTGCAGTCAGGGTGCAGTCAGTGTGCAGTCAGTGTGCAGTCAGTGTGCAGTCAGTGTGCAGTCAGTATGCCAGCAGAAGGTGAAGGTAGAGATCAAAACTTCCAAAGACCTAGTGGACATTACTGTTGCTTCTAATGAAAAACAGAGATTAAATATCTCCGTCCTTTCAGCCAAAACAATAAAGTAATAGTTCTTCTACAGCGTCCGTCATCAGACCTCAGTGACACTTTACATCATAAATGAACCAAGTGAACTGTACGTTAAGCGCATATGACTTTGGACTTGAAACAAAGCTATGAAGAACATTTGCCTTAAACCGACCGAGTCAGCGGACACAGACAGACAAAGTGGTCTCCGTCTACCTGCAAAAGGTTAAGGTGGGGGATTACACCAGAAGCTTTTCAAAGATGCAGCGACTTCATTTCAATTGTTTTCAATGAAGACAGAGGTTCATTCCTTTCAACCAAAGGGACAATAGAACTGCACTTCTATGGTATCCTTTATCAGACCTTAGCATCACTTTAGAATTTTGGCCAGTAACCAGCAGGTAGCCTAGTGTTTAGAGCGTTGGGCCAGTAACCGAAAGGTTGCTAGATTGAATCCCCGGGCTGACAAGGTAAAAATATGTAATTCTGCCCCTGAACAAGGTAGTTAACCCACTGTTCTCTGGTAGGCCGTCATTGCAAATAAGAATTTGTTCTTAACTGATTTGCCTAGTTAGAAAAAAATAAAAAGTTAAAATTATGGAAAATTAACGACGGATGGAAATAAATCAACTGCATAAAGGATAATTAAATGTAAAGGAACATTTACCGCATATAACTTCAGCTTCAAACAAAGAACTGAAGACCTCCCTCCATCTGTCAGTCTCAGAATCTGGCCGGCATTAAGGGAAAAGCATAGAATATCGTATTTCCCACTGAAGTGGAAGGGAATGTTTACTGTTTTCTCCTGACTAATGCTGCAGCACTCTGACTGAGTTGTCCTCAATGGGAACTCCGGAGAGGAGGATGAGGACAGACCAAAAGGGAAGGAGAAGAGGAATCCACACCCATTCCATTACAGCGAGACCACAGCAGAGAGAGCGAGACAGAGAGAGAGAGGAGAGACAGAGACAGCGAGAGAGAGTGTAGTGTAGTATATTGTAGTATAATATACTCACTGCTGTACTGGCTGTGGCCTGCCTTGACTCCATAGTCAGGAAGGTACTAGAGTGTAGTATATTGTAGCACATTGTAGTATAGTGTAGTATATTGTAGTATAGTGTAGCATATTGTAGTATAATATACTCACTGCTGTACTGGCTGCGGCCTGCTTTGACTCTATAGTCAGGAAGGCTAACATCTGTTCCACCTTCTGCTCTTCCTCCTCGTGGATGTAGTCTGTATCTGCATGGGAAACCACACAGCTTACAGTTAGATGGAGATACAGTTAAGGAACCACACAGCTTACAGTTAGATGGAGTTACAGTTGGGAAACCACACAGCTTACAGTTAGATGGAGATACAGTTAAGGAACCACACAGCTTACAGTTAGATGGAGTTACAGTTGGGAAACCACACAGCTTACAGTTAGATGGAGTTACAGTTGGGAAACCACACAGCTTACAGTTAGATGGAGTTACAGTTGGGGAACGACACAGCTTACAGTTAGATGGAGATACAGTTAAGGAACCACACAGCTTACAGTTAGATGGAGTTACAGTTGGGAAACCACACAGCTTACAGTTAGATGGAGTTACAGTTGGGGAACGACACAGCTTACAGTTAGATGGAGTTACAGTTGGGAAACCACACAGCTTACAGTTAGATGGAGTTACAGTTGGGGAACGACACAGCTTACAGTTAGATGGAGATACAGTTAAGGAACCACACAGCTTACAGTTAGATGGAGTTACAGTTGGGAAACCACACAGCTTACAGTTAGATGGAGTTACAGTTGGGGAACGACACAGCTTACAGTTAGATGGAGATACAGTTAAGGAACCACACAGCTTACAGTTAGATGGAGTTACAGTTGGGGAACGACACAGCTTACAGTTAGATGGAGATACAGTTAAGGAACCACACAGCTTACAGTTAGATGGAGTTACAGTTGGGGAACGACACAGCTTACAGTTAGATGGAGATACAGTTAAGGAACCACACAGCTTACAGTTAGATGGAGTTACAGTTGGGAAACCACACAGCTTACAGTTAGATGGAGTTACAGTTGGGGAACGACACAGCTTACAGTTAGATGGAGTTACAGTTAGGGAACCACACAGCTTACAGTTAGATGGAGTTACAGTTGGGGAACCACACAGCTTACAGTTAGATGGAGTTACAGTTGGGGAACCACACAGCTTACAGTTAGATGGAGATACAGTTGGGGAACGACACAGCTTACAGTTAGATGGAGTTACAGTTGGGGAACGACACAGCTTACAGTTAGATGGAGTTACAGTTGGGGAACGACACAGCTTACAGTTAGATGGAGTTACAGTTAGGGAACGACACAGCTTACAGTTAGATGGAGTTACAGTTGGGGAACGACACAGCTTACAGTTAGATGGAGTTACAGTTGGGGAACGACACAGCTTACAGTTAGATGGAGTTACAGTTGGGGAACGACACAGCTTACAGTTAGATGGAGTTACAGTTGGGGAACCACACAGCTTACAGTTAGATGGAGTTACAGTTGGGGAACCACACAGCTTACAGTTAGATGGAGTTACAGTTGGGGAACGACACATTACATCACTCATTTTACACAGTAAACAGAGGTCTTAAACAAAAATAACACATTTTCCTCAAATACAAAATAGTGAAATCTCTCAAAGATAAAATATCTAACACACGCATCATTCAAGAGAGCAGCATCCCATGCCCCAGCTCTCCTCCTGAATCGTTCCATCTGAATCCCCAGCTCAAGAGAACAGCTCACCTCTCCCCCTGAATCATTTAGTCTGAATCCCCAGCTCAAGAGAACAGCTCTCCTCTCCCCCTGAATCATTTAGTCTGAATCCCCAGCTCAAGAGAACAGCTCTCCTCTCCCCCTGAATCATTTAGTCTGAATCCCCAGCTCAAGAGAACAGCTCTCCTCTCCCCCTGAATCATTTAGTCTGAATCCCCAGCTCAAGAGAACAGCTCACCTCTCCCCCTGAATCATTTAGTCTGAATCCCCAGCTCAAGAGAACAGCTCTCCTCTCCCCCTGAATCATTTAGTCTGAATCCCCAGCTCAAGAGAACAGCTCTCCTCTCCTCCTGAATCATTTAGTCTGAATCCCCAGCTCAAGAGAACAGCTCTCCTCTCCTCCTGAATCATTTAGTCTGAATCCCCAGCTCAAGAGAACAGCTCACCTCTCCCCCTGAATCATTTAGTCTGAATCCCCAGCTCAAGAGAACAGCTCACCTCTCCCCCTGAATCATTTAGTCTGAATCCCCAGCTCAAGAGAACAGCTCACCTCTCCCCCTGAATCATTTAGTCTGAATCCCCAGCTCAAGAGAACAGCTCTCCTCCTGAATCATTTAGTCTGAATCCCCAGCTCAAGAGAACAGCTCACCTCTCCCCCTGAATCATTTAGTCTGAATCCCCAGCTCAAGAGAACAGCTCTCCTCTCCCCCTGAATCATTTAGTCTGAATCCCCAGCTCAAGAGAACAGCTCACCTCTCCCCCTGAATCATTTAGTCTGAATCCCCAGCTCAAGAGAACAGCTCACCTCTCCCCCTGAATCATTTAGTCTGAATCCCCAGCTCAAGAGAACAGCTCTCCTCCTGAATCATTTAGTCTGAATCCCCAGCTCAAGAGAACAACTCTCCTCCTCTCCTGTCCATGTCATGTCTAGTCTGAGATCCAGTAAAGTGCAGTTAACACTATACATCATTGTTACAGCAGGGTGTCAGGCAAGGTGTCACCACTTAGCTGACAGAACTAACAGAAACACAACCTCTAGTTATTCATCCTGGTATGGTAGTGCCCTCTCAAGTTCCAAGTGGTCATTGAACACAGCTGATTGTACAGGCTCCATCAGCCTCTCTCTCTCCCTCCCTCCCTCCCTCCCTCCCTCCCTCCCTCCCTCCCTCCCTCCCTCCCTTTCTCCCTCTCCCTCCCTCTCTCTCTCTCTCTCTCTCTCTCTCTCTCTACCTCTCCCTCTCTCTGTCTCCCTCTCTCTGTCTCCCTCCCGCTCTCTCTGTCTCCCTCCCGCTCTCTCTGTCTCCCTCCCTCCCGCCCTCTCTCCCTCCCTCTCTCCCTCCCTCTCCCTCCCTCTCTCACTCTCTCTCTCTCTCCCTCCCTCCCTCTCTCCCTCCATCCCTCTCTCTCTCTCTCTCCCTCCCTCCATCCCTCTCTCTCTCTCTCTCTCTCTCTCTCTCCCTCCCTCCATCCCTCTCTCTCTCTCTCTCTCTCCTTCTCTCTTCCTCCATCCCTCTCTCCCTCTCTCTCCCTCCATCCCTCTCTCTCTCTCTCCCTTTCTCTCTCCCTCCCTCTCTCTCTCTCCCTCTCTCTCTCCCTTTCTCCCTCCCTCCCTCTCGCTCTACCCCTCCCTCCCTCCCTCCCTCTTGCTCTACCTCTCTCCCTCCCTCTCTCTCTGTCTCCCTCCCTCCCTCTCTCCCTCTCGCTCTCTCTCTCGGTCTCCCAGCCTCTGAAGCAAGAAGCAAAGAGAGCGGTAGTGTTTTTTGGGGTTGGTCAGATGTTGCCGTGTTGGCTCATAGCCACGGCACACAGAGCTGAATGATTAGATAGAGCTCAGCGGACGCCAGCCAGGCCAAACATATGGTACAGACTGGGTGGGATAATACACTGATATCCCTTATTGAGAAACATAGACATCTTTATTCTCTTCTATGCATATGGTGCTTTCCATATTCTATACACTAGTCTATATAATGTTTAGCAAATACCAAGCCGTATAAAGAGCTGCTTTGTCCAGGTAAAAGTTGGCCACTGCCAGAGTCTATGAGCCAACAGGGACGGGTGTGTGTGTGTGTGTGTGTGTGTGTGTGTGTGTGTGTCTATACATGAGTGAGTGTGTGTGTGTGTGTCTATACATGAGTGAGTGTGTGTGTGTGTGTCTATACATGAGTGTGTGTGTGTGTGTGAACCATTCACCTGTTATTATGGAGGATGAAGCACAAAGAGAACACAGTTGTTGTTACAGGACCAACCACCAGAACACGTTAATATATACTTATTAGAGGTCGACCGATTATGATCTTTCAACGACGATACCGATTATTGGAGGACCCAAAAAAAGCCGATGCTGATTAAATCGGCCAATTTTTAAATATATATTTGTAATAATGACAATTACAACAATACTGAATGAACAACAAACACTTTTATTTTAACTTTATTTATGTATTATATTAAATCAATAATGAAACATGTTCAATTTGGTTTAAAAAAATGAAAAAACACACGGTGTTGGAGAAGAAAGTAAAAGTGCAATATGTGCCATGTAAGAAAGATAACGTTTAAGTTCCTTGCTCAGAACATATGAAAGCTGGTGGTTCCTTTTAACATGAGTCTTCAATATTCCCAGGTAAGAAGTTTTAGATTGTAGTTATTATTGGACTATTTCTCTCTATACCGTTTGTATTTCATATACCTTTGACTATTGGATGTTGTTATAGGCACTTTAGTATTGCCGGCCTAATCTCGGGAGTTGATAGGCTTGAAGTCATAAACAGCGCTGTGCTTCTAGCATTGCGAAGAGCTGCTGGCAAACGCAGTAAAGTGCTGTTTGAATGAATGCTTACGAGCCTGCTGTTGCCTACCACCGCTCAGACTGCTCTATCAAATATCAAATCATAGACTTAATTATAACGCTGTTGTGCGTTTTTGTTGCCGTTTTTACTTTGCTACCTGACGGTTTTTACTTTTTCATTACCGTATATTTTTACTTTTTCCCTCACTCAACTTTTTTTTTTTTTCATTCAACTTTCCTACCCCGGAGGTTTTATCTGGACATGGTTCGTCAGGACTTCAAACAGCCGAAGCTAAGTAACATTAACATGATGCCTTCTAATTGCAGTCGTTGTACTCATAATATACAGGAGAACGATCGCCTTACGGCAAGGATAGCTGTGCTGCAAGCCCAGCTTCAGACGCAATCGTTAGGCAAGGGTCATTTCAGTGTAGGAAAGGATGAAACAGCGTCTGTGCCACCAGTAAGTACAGATAGTAACGTTAGTATAAACCCCCTCGCACGGTCCCCGCAGCCGGACATCTTTCTCATGGCTTCTGGAGGGAAACGCTGTAGGAATGCTCAACCGGTGTCGCTTATTCAGCCGACAGAAACTTTCAACCGGTTCTCCCCGTTAAGCGAGTCGGAGTCGGAGGCCGAGACTTCTCTGGTCTCTGCTCCTCCCGTTGTGGGGTCTGAGACGCCGACGGCTCCCACCATTAGCTCTGACAAATTGAAAACCCTAGTCATTGGCGACTCCATTACCCGCAGTATTAGACTTAAAACTAATCATCCAGCGATCATACACTGTTTACCAGGGGGCAGGGCTACCGACGTTAAGGCTAATCTAAAGACGGTGCTGGCTAAAGCTAAAACTGGCGAGTGTAGAGAGTATAGAGATATTGTTATCCACGTCGGCACCAACGATGTTAGGATGAAACAGTCAGAGGTCACCAAGCGCAATATAGCTTCAGCGTGTAAATCAGCTAGAAAGATGTGTCGGCATCGAGTAATTGTCTCTGGCCCCCTCCCAGTTAGGGGGAGTGATGAGCTCTACAGCAGAGTCTCACAACTCGATCGCTGGATGAAAACTGTTTTCTGCCCCTCCCAAAAGATAGAATTTGTAGATAACTGGCCCTCTTTCTGGGATTCACCCACAAACAGGACCAAGCCTGGCCTGCTGAGGAGTGACGGACTCCATCCTAGCTGGAGGGGTGCTCTCATCTTATCTACGAACATAGACAGGGCTCTAACTCCTCTAGCTCCACAATGAAATAGGGTGCAGGCCAGGCAACAGGCTGTTAGCCAGCCTGCCAGCTTAGTGGAGTCTGCCACTAGCACAGTTAGCGTAGTCAGCTCAGCTTTCTCCATTGAGACCGTGTCTGTGCCTCGATCTTGGTTGGGCAAAATTAAAAATGGCGGTGTTCGCTTCAGTAATCTTACTAGTATAAAGACCTCCTCCATTCCTGCCATTATTGAAAGAGATTGTGATACTTCACATCTCAAAATTGGGTTACTTAATGTTAGATCCCTCACTTCCAAGGCAGTTATAGTCAATGAACTAATCACTGATCATAATCTTGATGTGATTGGCCTGACTGAAACATGGCTTAAGCCTGATGAATTTACTGTGTTAAATGAGGCCTCACCCCCTGGTTACACTAGTGACCAAACCCCCCGTGCATCCGGCAAAGGCGGAGGTGTTGCTAACATTTACGATAGCAAATTTCAATTTACAAAAAAAAAAACTATGACGTTTTCGTCTTTTGAGCTTCTAGTCATGAAATCTATGCAGCCTACTCAATCACTTTTTATAGCTACTGTTTACAGGCCTCCTGGGCCATATGCAGTGTTCCTTACTGAGTTCCCTGAATTCCTATCGGATCTTGTAGTCATAGCAGATAATATTCTAATTTTTGGTGACTTTAACATTCACATGGAAAAGTCCACAGACCCACTCCAAAAGGCTTTCGGAGCCATCATCGACTCAGTGGGTTTTGTCCAACATGTCTCTGGACCTACTCACTGCCACAGTCATACTCTGGACCTAGTTTTGTCCCATGGAATAAATGTTGTGGATCTTAATGTTTTTCCTCATAATCCTGGATTATCGGACCACCATTTTATTGCGTTTACAATTGCAACAAATAATCTGCTCAGACCCCAACCAAGGAAGATTAAAAGTCGTGCTATAAATTCTCAGACAACCCAAAGATTCCTTGATGCCCTTCCAGACTCCCTCTGCCTACCCAAGGACGTCAGAGGACAAGAATCAGTTAACCACCTAACCGAGGAACTCAATTCAACCTTGCGCAATACCCTAGATGCAGTTGCACCCCTAAAAATTAAAAACATCTGTCATAAGAAACTAGCTCCCTGGTATACAGAAAATACACGAGCTCTGAAGCAAGCTTCCAGAAAATTGGAACGGAAATGGCGCCACACTAAACTGGAAGTCTTCCGACTAGCTTGGAAAGACAGTACCGTGCAGTATCGAAGAGCCCTCACTGCTGCACGATCATCCTATTTTTCCAACTTAATTGAGGAAAATAAGAACAATCCGAAATTTCTTTTTGACACTGTCGCAAAGCTAACTAAAAAGCAGCATTCGCAAATGGAGGATGGCTTTCACTTCAGCAGTAATAAATTTATGAACTTTTTTGAGGAAAAGATCATGATCATTAGAAAGCAAATTACGGACTCCTCTTTAAATCTGGGTATTCCTCCAGGGCTTCATTGTCCAGAGTCTGCACAACTCTGCCAGGACCTTGGCTCAAGGGAGATACTAAAGTGTTTTAGTACTATATCTCTTGACACAATGATGAAAATAATCATGGCCTCCAAACCCTCAAGCTGCATACTGGACCCTATTCCAACTAAACTACTGAAAGAGCTGCTTCCTGTGCTTGGCCCTCCTATGTTGAACATAATAAACGGCTCTCTATCCACCGGATGTGTACCAAGCTCACTAAAAGTGGCAGTAATAAAGCCTCTCTTGAAAAAGCCGAATCTTGACCCAGAAATTATAAAAAACTATCGGCCTATATCGAATCTTCCATTCCTCTCAAAAATTTTAGAAAAAGTTGTTGCGCAGCAACTCACTGCCTTCCTGAAGACAAACAATGTATACGAAACGCTTCAGTCTGGTTTTAGACCCCATCATAGCACTGAGACTGCACTTGTGAAGGTGGTAAATGACCTTTTAATGACGTCAGACCGAGGCTCTGCATCTGTCCTCATGCTCCTAGATCTTAGTGCCGCTTTTGATACCATCGATCACCACATTCTTTTGGAGAGATTGGAAACCCAAATTGGTCTACATGGACAAGTTCTGGCCTGGTTTAGATCTTATCTGTCGGAAAGATATCAGTTTGTCTCTGTGAATGGTTCGTCCTCTGACAAATCAATTGTAAATTTCGGTGTTCCTCAAGGTTCCGTTCTAGGACCACTATTGTTTTCACTATATATTTTACCTCTTGGGGATGTCATTCGAAAACATAATGTTAAATTTCACTGCTATGCGGACGACACACAGCTGTACATTTCAATGAAACATGGTGAAGCCCCAAAATTGCTCTCGCTAGAAGCCTGTGTTTCAGACATAAGGAAGTGGATGGCTGCAAATTTTCTACTTTTAAACTCGGACAAAACAGAGATGCTTGTCCTAGGTCCCAAGAAACAAAGAGATCTTCTGTTGAATCTGACAATTAATCTGGATGGTTGTACAGTCGTCTCAAATAAAACTGTGAAGGACCTCGGCGTTACTCTGGACCCTGATCTCTCTTTTGAAGAACATATCAAGACTGCTTCAAGGACAGCTTTTTTCCATCTACGTAACATTGCAAAAATCAGAAACTTTCTGTCCAAAAATGACGCAGAAAAATTAATCCATGCTTTTGTTACTTCTAGGCTCGACTACTGCAATGCTCTACTTTCCGGCTACCCGGATAAAGCACTAAACAAACTTCAGTTAGTGCTAAATACGGCTGCTAGAATCCTGACTAGAACCAAAAAATTTGATCATATTACTCCAGTGCTAGCTTCCCTACACTGGCTTCCTGTTAAGGCAAGGGCTGATTTCAAGGTTTTACTGCTAACCTACAAAGCATTACATGGGCTTGCTCCTACCTATCTTTCCGATTTGGTCCTGCCGTACATACCTACACGTACGCTACGGTCACAAGACGCAGGCCTCCTAATTGTCCCTAGAATTTCTAAGCAAACGGCTGGAGGTAGGGCTTTCTCCTATAGAGCTCCATTTTTATGGAATGGTCTGCCTACCCATGTGAGAGACGCAGACTCAGTCTCAACCTTTAAGTCTTTACTGAAGACTTATCTCTTCAGTAGGTCCTATGATTAAGTATAGTCTGGCCCAGGAGTGTGAAGGTGAACGGAAAGGCTGGAGCAACGAACCGCCCTTGCTGTCTCTGCCTTGTCGGTTCCCCTCTTCCCACTGGGATTCTCTGCCTCTAACCCTTTTACAGGGGCTGAGTCACTGACTTACTGGTGTTCTTCCATGCCGTCCATGGGAGGGGTGCGTCACTTGAGTAGGTTGAGCCACTGACGTGGTCTTCCTGTCTGGGTTGGCGCCCCCCCCCCCCCTTGGGTTGTGCCGTGGCGGACATCTTTGTGGGCTATACTCGGCCTTGTCTTCGGACGGTAAGTTGGTGGTTGTAGATATCCCTCTAGTGGTGTGGGGGCTGTGCTTTGGCAAAGTGGGTGGGGTTATATCCTGCCTGTTTGGCCCTGTCCGGGGGTATCATCGGATGGGGCCACAGTGTCTTCTGATCCCTCCTGTCTCAGCCTCCAGTATTTATGCTGCAGTAGTTTATGTGTCGGGGGGCTAGGGTCAGTCTGTTACATCTGGAGTATTCTCTTGTCTTATCCGGTGTCCTGTGTGAATGTAAATATGCTCTCTCTAATTCTCTCTTTGTTTCTTTCTTTCTCTCGGAGGACCTGAGCCCTAGGACTACCTGGCATGATGACTCCTTGCTGTCCCCAGTCCACCTGGCCATGCTGCTGCTCCAGTTTCAACTGTTCTGCCTGCGGCTACGGAACCCTGACCTGTTCACCGGACGTGCTTGTTGCACCCTCGACAATTACTATGATTATTATTATTTGACCATGCTGGTCATTTACGAACATTTTAACATCTTGACCATGTTCTGTTATAATATCCACCCGGCACAGCCAGAAGAGGACTGGCCACCCCTCATAGCCTGGTTCCTCTCTAGGTTTCTTCCTAGGTTTTTGGCCTTTCTCAGGAGTTTTTCCTAGGGAGTTTTTCCCAGCCACCGTGCTTCTTTCACATGCATTGCTTGCTGTTTGGGGTTTTAGGCTGGGTTTCTGTACAGCACTTTGAGATTTCAGCTGATGTACGAAGGGCTATATAAATAAATTTGATTTGATTTTGATTTGATAATATAATAAACACACAGAAATACGATCCTTAGGTCATTAATATGGTCAAATCCAGAAACTATAATTTCGAAAACAAAACGTTTATTCTTTCAGTGAAATACGGAACCGTTCCGTATATTTTCTAATGGGTGGCAACCCTTTAGTCTAAATATTGCTGTTACATTGCACAACCTTCAATGGTATGTCATAATTATGTAAAATTCTGGCAAATTAGTTACGGTCTTTGTTAGTGAGAAATGGTCTTCACACAGTTTGCAATGAGCCAGGCAGCCCAAACTGCTGCATATACCCTGACGCGAATGCACTTTTGTTAAATAATCACCCGTTTGGCGAAGTAGGCTGTGATTCGATGATAAAATAACAGGCACCGCATTGATTATATGCAACGCAGGACAAGCTAGATAAACTAGTAATATCATCAACCATGTGTAGTTAACTAGTGATTATGTTAAGATTGATTGTTTTTAATAAGATAAGTTTAATGCTAGCTAGCAACTTAGATTGGCTCATTGCATCCACAAGGTCCTTTTGACGCTGCACTTGCGTAACAGGTGGTCAGTCTGCCACGCAGTCTCCTCGTGGATTGCAATGTAATCGGCCATAATTGGCGTCCAAAAATGCCTATTACCGATTGTTATTTAAACTTGAAATCGGCCCTAATTAATCGGCCATGCCAATTAATGGGTCGACCTCTTATACTTATATTGGGATATTTATGGGAACTTACTCAAAAGGCAAAGAGGAGGAGGGGGGACAGGAGGAGGAGGGAAAAGAGGAGGGACAGGAGGAGGGAAAAGAGGAGGGACAGGAGGAGAGAAAAGAGGAGGGACAGGAGGAGGGACAGGAGGAGGAGGAGGGACAGGAGGAGGAGGAGGGACAGGAGGAGGGAAAAGAGGAGGGACAGGAGGAGAGAAAAGAGGAGGGACAGGAGGAGGGACAGGAGGAGGAGGAGGGACAGGAGGAGGAGGAGGGACAGGAGGAGGGAAAAGAGGAGGGACAGGAGGAGAGAAAAGAGGAGGGACAGGAGGAGGGAAAAGAGGAGGGACAGGAGGAGGAGGGACAGGAGGAGGAGGGACGACAGGAGGAGGGACAAGAGGAGGGACAAGAGGAGGGACAGGAGGAGGAGGGACAGGAGGAGGGGGGACAGGAGGAGGAGGGAAAAGAGGAGGGACAGGAGGAGGGAAAAGAGGAGGGACAGGAGGAGGAGGGAAAAGAGGAGGGACAGGAGGAGTGGGGACAGGAGGAGGAGGACTGAAAAACAGCTTCTATCTCAAGGCCATCAGACTGTTAAACAGCCATCACTAACATAGTGGCTGCTGCCAACATACAGACTCAAATCTCTGGCCACTTTAATACATTTAAGAAATGGATTTAATAAAGGTATCAGTAGTCACTTTAAATAACGCCACTTTAATAATGTCTACATATCCTACATTACTCATCTGATATGTATATACTGTATTCTATACCATCTACTGCATCTTGCCTATGCCGCACGGCCATCGCTCATCCATATATTTATATGTACATATTCTTATTCCATCCCTTTAGATGTGTGTGTTTAAGGTAGTCATTGTGAATTCGTTAGATTACTTGTTAGGTATTACTGCACTGTCGGAACTAGAAGCACAAGCATTTCGCTACACTCGCATTAACATCTGCTAACCATGTGTATGTGACCATAAAATGTTATTTTATTTCAGGAGGAGGAACAGGAGGAGGGGGACAGGAGGGGGAACAAGAGGGACAGGAGGAGGAAGATGGACAGGAGGAGGAACAAGAGGGACAGGAGGAGGAAGATGGACAGGAGGAGGAACAAGAGGGACAGGAGGAGGAAGATGGACAGGAGGAGGAACAAGAGGGACAGGAGGAGGAAGATGGACAGGAGGAGGAGGGGGACAGGAGGGGAGGAGGGACAGGAGGAGGAACAAGAGGAGGAACAGGAGGAGGAGGAGGGATGAGGGGGGCCAGGAGGAGGAACAGGAGGAGGACCAAGAGGGACAAGAGGAGGAGGGACAGGAGGAGGAACAAGAGGGACAGGAGGAGGAGGGACAGGAGGAGGAACAAGAGGGACAGGAGGAGGAGGGACAGGAGGAGGAACAGGAGGAGGGACAGGAGGAGGAGGAGGGACAGGAGGAGGAGGAGGAACAGGAGGAGGAAAAGAAGGAGGAGGGGGGACAGGAGGAGGAGGGACGGGAGGAGGAGGGGGGACAGGAGGAGGAGGGGGGACAGGAGGAGTAGAGTCCTGACTTGCAGCATGGCCATTGAGAGAGATGGAGACATTTTTAGAGATGTTTGAAGTGGATAAATGTCCATCAGCCTTCTTTCCTCTAGTGGCTGCTGTGTGTTTAATGCTGCGTACCATCTGAGACGCTCATCTATAATGTATTGCTGTCCGCCTGGCTGGTCGACTGTCTTCACAGCTCAGATACCCTTGGAGAGGCAGGAACCTGTCCTTCAGTTCAGCACGACTGAACAATAAACATGGTCTTCGTTCGGCAATTCTACTATTATCATCATCATCGTCATTCATAAAATCTATATTTTTTCAACCTTGAGAATGAAGAATTTCTCAGTGTATTATTCATCTGTGATTCCAACACCATCATCATCCATTTTTAACTGTATTATTAGAATCATTTGTTGTAATCTCAGAGCCAACCTTAACCCTGGAACCAAGCCCAGAGCCAACCCTAGAGCCCAGAGACAAGCCCAACCCGAGAGCTAAGCCCAGAGCCAACCTTAACCCTGGAACCAAGCCCAGAGCCAACTCTAGAGCCCAGAGACAAGCCCAACCCGAGAGCTAAGCCCAGAGCTAACCTTAACCCTGGAACCAAGCCCAGAGCCAACCCTAGAGCCCAGAGACAAGCCCAACCCGAGAGCTAAGCCTAGAGCCAACCTTAACCCCTAGAACCAAGCCCAGAGCCAACCCTAGAGCCCAGAGACAAGCCCAACCCGAGAGCTAAGCCCAGAGCCAACCTTAACCCCTAGAACCAAGCCCAGAGCCAACCTTAACCCCTAGAACCAAGCCCAGAGCCAACCCTAGAGCCCAGAGACAAGCCCAACCCGAGAGCTAAGCCTAGAGCCAACCTTAACCCTGGAACCAAGCCCAGAGCCAACCCTAGAGCCCAGAGACAAGCCCAACCCGAGAGCTAAGCCCAGAGCCAACCTTAACCCCTAGAACCAAGCCCAGAGCCAACCCTAGAGCCCAGAGACAAGCCCAACCCGAGAGCTAAGCCCAGAGCCAACCTTAACCCTGGAACCAAGCCCAGAGCCAACCCTAGAGCCCAGAGACAAGCCCAACCAGAGAGCTAAGCCCAGTGAGAAAGCAGAGCCACAGGGACTGTTTTCACAAACAAATGCCAGAGGGAGAGAGGGGAGGAAGGAGGGAGGGAGAGAGAAGGGGGAGGTGGGGGGTGCTGATGAAAATAACCCGTTTTAGCAGCAGCAGCTGATGGGACAGAGGCAATGCCTCCCGCCACTAACCCTCTCCTCTTCCTCCCCTCCCTCTCCTCTTCCTCTCCTCACCATCTCTGTTTGTGAACTTGGCCATGTCCTTGCCACAGTGCATTTAGGTGGAACATAGCAAGACACAGAGGAAGTATATATATATATATATTGGCAGGTTTCTGGAGGGTTGGGGAGTAGCGCAAGAATTTGTATCTCCTGGTCACTCTGAACCAGAGATCCACATTCTTCAGAAAGTATTCATACCCTTTGACTTATTCCATATTTTGTTATGTTATATCCTGAATTCAAAATGCATTCTAAACAATTCTGGAATGGCTTCATAACAAGAATGTGAAATACTTGAAGATTGCTGTTCACTGCCACTCCCCGTTTAACTTAAAAGATTTGAGAAAATCTGCAAGGAAGAATGGGAGAAATTCCCCAAATCCAGACGTGCAAAGCTGATACAGACATACCCAAGACAACTCAACGCTGATACAGACATACCGAAGACGACTCAAAGCTGATACAGACATACCCAAGACAACTCAACGCTGATACAGACATACCGAAGACAACTCAACGCTGATACAGACATACCCAAGATGACTCAAAGCTGATACAGACATACCGAAGACGACTCAACGCTGATACAGACATACCCAAGATGACTCAAAGCTGATACAGACATACCCAAGACGACTCAAAGCTGATACAGACATACCCAAGACGACTCAACGCTGATACAGACATACCCAAGATGACTCAAAGCTGATACAGACATACCCAAGACGACTCAACGCTGATCCAGACATACCCAAGATGACTCAACGCTGATACAGACATACCCAAGACGACTCAAAGCTGATACAGACATACCCAAGACGACTCAACGCTGATACAGACATACCCAAGATGACTCAACGCTGATCCAGACATACCCAAGACGACTCAAAGCTGTAATCGCTGCCAAAGGTGCTTCTACAAACTATTGACTCAGGGGTGTGAATACTTACGTAAATGACATATTTCTGTATGTCATTTTCAATAAATTTGAAATCTCAATGAACATGTTTTCACTTTGTGTGTTGTGTGTAGGTGAATTATTCTTTTTTTCATTCATTTTGAATTCAGGCTGTAAAAACAAAATGTAGAATATGTCAAGGGATATGAATACTCTCTGAAGGCACTGTACGTGAATTAAGGGTAACAATTAAGAACTGTGATTGTTTTAAATTAAAAAATGGTCAAAAATATATAAAATAGCTTGTTTGCAAAGAGCAATTTCTCGAGCAAGAATTTTGCTAAGACTGTCTGGGAGTGGTCTGAGTGGCGAGGTGAAACTGAAAACTAGCTGTTATTGGCAGAGTTTTAGAACTTTTTCACATTTTTATTTTACCTTTATTTAACAAGGTACAGTGGGGAAAAAAGTATTTAGTCAGCCACCAATTGTGCAAGTTCTCCCACTTAAAAAAGATGAGAGAGGCCTGTAATTTTCATCATAGGTACACTTCAACGATGACAGACAAAATGAGAAAAAAAATCCAGAAAATCACATTGTAGGATTTTTTAATGAATTTATTTGCAAATTATGGTGGAAAATAAGTATTTGGTCAATAACAAAAGTCTATCTCAATACTTTGTTATATACCCTTTGTTGGCAATGACACAGGTCAAACGTTTTCTGTAAGTCTTCACAAGGTTTTCACACACTGTTGCTGGTATTTTGGCCCATTCCGCCATGCAGATCTCCTCTAGAGCAGTGATGTTTTGGGGCTGTCGCTGGGCAACACGGACTTTCAACTCCCTCCAATGATTTTCTATGGGGTTGAGATCTGGAGACTGGCTAGGCCACTCCAGGACCTTGAAATGCTTCTTACGAAGCCACTCCTTTGTTGACCGGGCGGTGTGTTTGGGATCATTGTCATGCTGAAAGACCCAGCCATGTTTCATCTTCAATGCCCTTGCTGATGGAAGGAGGTTTTCACTCAAAATCTCACGATACATGGCCCCATTCATTCTTTCCTTTACATGGATCAGTCGTCCTGGTCCCTTTGCAGAAAAACAGCCACAAAGCATGATGTTTCCATCCCCCATGCTTCACAGTAGGTATGGTGTTCTTTGGATGCAACTCAGCATTCTTTGTCCTCCAAAGACGACGAGTTGAGTTTTTACCAAAAAGTTATATTTTGGTTTCATCTGACCATATGACATTCTCCCAATCCTCTTCTGGATCATCCAAATGCTCTCTAGCAAACTTCAGATGGGCCTGGACATGTACTGGCTTAAGCAGGGGGACACGTCTGGCACTGCAGGATTTGAGTCCCTGGCGGCGTAGTGTGTTACTGATGGTAGGCTTTGTTACTTTGGTCCCAGCTCTCTGCAGGTCATTCACCAGGTCCCCCCGTGTGGTTCTGGGATTTTTGCTCACCGTTCTTGTGATCATTTTGACCCCATGGGGTGAGATCTTGCGTGGAGCCCCAGATCGAGGGAGATTATCAGTGGTCTTGTATGTCTTCCATTTCCTAATAATTGCTCCCACAGTTGATTTCTTCAAACCAAGCTGCTTACCTATTGCAGATTCAGTCTTCCCAGCCTGGTGCAGGTTTACAATTTTGTTTCTGGTGTCCTTTGACAGCTCTTTGGTCTTGGCCATAGTGGAGTTTGGAGTGTAACTGTTTGAGGTTGTGGACAGGTGTCTTTTAATGATAACAAGTTCAAACAGGTGCCATTAATACAGGTAACGAGTGGAGGACAGAGGAGCCTCTTAAAGAAGAAGTTACAGGTCTGTGAGAGCCAGAAATCTTGCTTGTTTGTAGGTGACCAAATACTTATTTTCCACCATAATTTGCAAATAAATTCATTAAAAATCCTACAATGTGATTTTCTGGATTTTTTTTCTCTCATTTTGTCTGTCATAGCTGATGTGTACCTATGATGAAAATTACAGGCCTCTCTCATCTTTTTAAGTGGGAGAACTTGCACAATTGGTGGCTGACTAAATACTTTTTCCCCCCACTGTAAGTCAGTTAAGAACAAATTCTTATTTACAATGACGGCCTACCAGAAGGCAAAAGGCCTCCTGCGGGGACGGGGACTGGGATTAAAATACAAAATGTAATATAGGACAAAACATACATCACAACAAGAGAGAAAACACATCACTACATAAAGAGAGACCTATGGCAACAACACAGCATGGTAGCAACACAACATGACAACAACATGGTACCAACACAACATGGCAGCAGCACAACATGGCAGCAGCACAAAACATGGTACAAACATTATTGGCCACAGACAACAGCACAAAGGGCAAGAAGGTAGAGACAACAATACATTGATACTAAGAAATCCTTAGGCGCTGACAATTTAGACCCGTTCTTACTTAAGTGTGCTGCACCTATCATTGCTGGTTCAGTGACACACATTTTTAATCTAACATTAAGCACAGGAATTATCCCTAAGGTGTGGAAAGCAGCTTTTGTTATGCCACCTACATAAGGGAGGTGACGGTAGTGATTTGGATAACTATCGACCCATCTCTAGGCTCCCTTGTCTGGCAAAGATCCTATAATCAACAAACAGTTACAATCTTTTCTTTCTGCTAACAGTAATCTTAGCACCAATCAATCTGGTTTTAGATCTAAACACAGTACCACATCAGCCACTATGCTTGTTGTAAATGATATTGCAAATGCCTTAGATGATAGAAAGCACTGTGCTGCGTTGTGTGTAGATTTGTCAAAAGCTTTTGACACTGTAGACCATGCTATCCTTTTGAGTAAGCTGTCATCTATAGGAGTGGGCACGGATGCCTGCCGATGGTTTTATGACTATCTTAAAGATAGAACTCAGGCCGTCATGGTCGACGGGGTCAAGTCTGACCCCTTACAGTGGCTTAAAGGGGTCCCTCAGGGTTCAATAATTGGCCCACTATTGTTCTCACTTTATATAAACAACATTGGTGATGATGTCAGATATTGTAAATTCCATTTATATGCAGATGACACAGTGATATACTCTATTGCTCCAACAGCGGACCAAGCTTTAATGCAGTTGGAGTCTGATTTTAGGATACTACAGGGGTCTCTTTTACAGCTTAAACTTGTTTTAAACGCTAAGAAAACAAATGTCATGTTTTTTTCTAGGTCTAAACTCTCAGTTAGAAACACTTTTGTAATCACTAGCTTGGATGGTACACAAATCAAACAGATCTCTGCATATAAATACTTAGGGGTATGGTTAGATGACAAGCTTTCTTTTAAAAAACATGTTACTGAATTGTGAAAAAAGCTCAAATTCAAGATAGGGTTCCTTTACAGAAACAGGGCTTGTCTGTCCTCCGTAAATAGAAAACAAATTGTGCAGGCTACTTTTATGTCCGTTTTAGATTATGGTGATATTATCTATATGCATGCATCGGCAAACACATTAAAACCACTGGATGCTATTTACCATTGTGCACTCAGGTTTATCACGGGTGATAGTTACAAAACTCATCACTGTATCCTTTATCAACATGTGGGTCGGGCCTCTCTATCTGTGAGGCGAGAGCAACATGCTCTCTTGTTTATTTATAAAGCGCTTCTTTTAAAACTACCTCCATATATATCATCATTAATTTCCACTAGATATACTAATTTTAAAACCAGATCACAGATGTGGATTACATTAGAGACTCCTGCGGTCTCCACAGAGTTGGGTAGGACTGCCTTTAGTTCCTTTGCACCTTATTTATGGAACAAACTGCAGATCCAACTTAAGTTAGACACTCTGGTGTCCCTTGCCCATTTCAAAAATGTTATGGAGGATCAATATGATGTTGTCTGTGATTGTTTCTGTTGAATTGTGTCTTTGTTTTGTATGTTTGAAATGTCCTTGTCTGTATGCCTAAAACTGTACATGTCAACATGTTTACACAGGGCACAGCCGTAAAAGAGATCCAGGCCTCAGTCTGTTTTCCCTGTTAAAATAAAGATTAAAAAAATAAAAATAAATACATCATGCGAAGCAGCCACAACTGTCAGTAAGAGTGTCCATGATCGAGTCTTTTAATGAAGAGACGGAGATAAAACGGGCCAGTTTGAGTGTTTTTTGCAGCTTGTTACACAGTCGCTAGCTACAGCGAACTGAAAAGAGGAGCGACCCAGGGATGTGTGTGCTTTGGGGACAGAACGTGTGTTGTATGTAGAGGATGAGGGATACAGTAGATATCTCAGATAGGGGGGAGTGAGGCCTAAGAGGGTTTTATAAATAAGCATCAACCAGTAGGTCTTGTGACGGGTATACAGAGATGACCAGTTCACAGAGGAGTATAGAATGCAGTGATGTGTCCTATAAGGAGCATTGGTGGCAAATCTGATGGCCGAATGGTAAAGAACATCTAGCCACTCGAGAGCACCCTTACCTGTCAATCTATAAATTACATCTCCATAATCTAGCATGGGTAGGATGGTCATCTGAATCAGGGTTAGTTTGACAGCTGGGGGTGAAAGAGGAGTGATTTTGATAAAGGAAACCAGGTATAGATTTAACCTGAGCCTGCAGCTTTGATATGTAATGAGAAGGACAGTGTACCATCTAGCCATACTCCCAAATACTTGTATAAGGTGACTACCTCAAGCTCAAACATTTTTACATTTTAGTCATTTAGCAGACGCTCTTATCTATGACCTTTGTTTTGGAGGTGTTCAGAACAAGGTTAAGGGCAGAGAAAGCTTGTTGGACACTAAGAAAGCTTTGTTGTAGAGCGTTTAACACAAAATCCGGGGAGGGGCCAGCTGAGTATAAGACCATATCATCTGCAAACAAAAGGAAGAGAGAGCTTCCTACTGCCTGAGCTATGTTGTTGATGTAAATTGAGAAGAGCGTGGAGCCTAGGACCGAGCCTTGGGGTACTCCCTTTGTGACAGACAGTGGATAAGACAGCAGATGTTCTGACTTCATACACTGCACTTTTTGAAAGAGGTAGTTAGCAAACCAGGCCAAAGACTCCTCAGAGACACCAATACTTCTTAGCCAGTCCACAAGAATGGAATGGTCTACAGCATCAAAAGCTTTGGCCAAGTCATTAAAAATAGCAGCACAACATTGCTTAGAATCAAGGGCAATGGTGACATCTTTTAGGACCTGCTGCTGTGGCTTCTGGAAGAAAATGCTTTCGGCATTTTCAACCGGTGTCGCTCATTCAGCCAACAGAAGCTTTCAACCAGTTCTCCCCATTAAGCAATGAGTCGAAGTCAGAGGCCGAGCTTCCTCCACCCGTTACGGGGTCTGAGATGCCGAAGCCTCCCACCATTAGCTCTGACAAATTGAAAACCCTAGTCATTGGCGACTCCTTTACCCGCAATATTAGACTTAATAATCCAGCGATCATACACTGTTTACCAGGGGGCAGGGCTACCGATGTTAAGGCTAATCTGAAGATGGTTCTGGCTAAGGCTAAAACTGGCGAGTGTAGAGAGTATAGGGATATTGTTATCCACGTCGGCACCAACGATGTTAGGATGAAACAGTCAGAGGTCACCAAGCGCAACATAGCTTCAGCCTGTAAATCAGCTAGAAAGATGTGTCGGCATCGAGCAATTGTCTCTGGCCCCCTTGCAGTTAGGGGGAGTGATGAGCTCTACAGCAGAGTCTCACGACTCAATTGCTGGTTGAAAAATGTTTTCTGCCCCACCCAAAAGATAGCATTTGGAGACAATTACAGCCTGGCTTGCTGAGGAGTGACGGACTCCATCCTAGCTGGATGGGTGCACTCATCTATGAACATGGACAGGACTCTAGCTCCTCTAGCTCCACAATGAGATAGCCAGCCTGCCAGATTAGTGGAGTCTGCCACTAGCACAATCAGTATAGTCAGCTCAGCTGTCCCCATTGAGACCGTGCCTGTGCCTCGATCTAGGTTGGGCAAAACTAAACATGGCGGTGTTCGCCTTAGCAATCTCACTAGAATAAAGACCTCCTCCATTCCTGCCATTATTGAAAAATATTGTGATATAAAAAGATATCTCATCTCAAAATAGGGCTACTTAATGTTAGATCCCTCACTTCAAAGGCAGTCATAGTCAATGAACTAATCACTGATCATAGCCTTCATGTGATTGGCCTGACAAACATGGTTGAAGCACGATAAATGTACTGTGTTAAATGATGACTCTCCTCCTGGTTACACAAGTGACTTTATCCACCGCGCATCCCACAAAGGAGGAGGTGGTGCTAACAGCAAATTTCATTATAATTATTTTTTTATTTTTTTCAAGACTGCGTTTTCTTCTTTGGAGCTTCTAGTCATGAAATTATGCGGCCTACTCAATCACTTTTTATAGCTACTGTTTACAGGCCTCCTTGGTCATATACAGCGTTCCTCACTGAGTTCCCTGAATTCCTTCGGACCTTGTAGTCATGGCAAATAATATTCACATTTTCTGTGACTTTAACATCCACATGGAAAAGTCCACAGACCCACGCCAAAAGGCTTTCGGAGCCGTCATCGACTCATTGGGTTTTGTCCAACATATCTCCAGACCTACCCACTGCCACAGTCATACTCTGGACCTAGTTTTGTCCAGTGGAATAAATATTGTGGATCTTAATGTTTTTCCTCATTATCCTGGACTATCGGACCACCATTGTATTACGTTTGCAATCGCAAAAACAAATAAATCTGCTCAGACCGCAACCAAGGATCATCAAAAGCCGTGCAATAAATTCTCGGACAACCCAATGATTCCTAGATGCCCTACCAGACTCCCTCTACCTACCCAAGGACATCAGAGTACAAAAATCAGTTAACCACCTGAGGAACTACATTTAACTTTGCGTATTACCCTAGATGAAGTCGCACCCCTAAAAACAAAAAACATTTGTCATAAGAAACTAGCTCCCTGGTACACAGAAAATACCCGAGCCCTGAAGCAAGTTTCCAGAAAATTGGAACGGGAATGGCGCCACACCAAACTGAAAGTCTTCCGACTAGCTTGGAAAGGCAGTACCGTGCAGTAGAGCCCTCACTGCTGCTCGATCATCCTATTTTTACAACTTAATTGAAGAGAATAAGAACAATCCAAAATGTATTTTTGATACTGTCGCAAGGTTAACTAAAAAGTAGCATTCCCCAAGAGAGGATGGCTTTCATTTCAGCAGTGATAAATTCATGAACTTCTTTGATGAAAAGTTCATGATCATTAGAAAGCAAATTACGGACTCCTCTTTAAATCTGCGTATTCCTCCAAAGCTCAGTTGTCCTGAGTCTGCACAACACTGCCAGGACCTAGGATCAAGGGAGACACTAAGGTTTTTTAATACTATATCTCTTGACACAATGATGAAAATAATCATGGCCTCTAAACCGTCAAGCTGCATACTGGACCCTATTCCAACTAAACTACTGAAAGAGCTGCTTCTTGTGCTTGGCCCTCCTATGTTGAATATAATACATGGCTCCCTATCCACCGGATGTGTACCAAACTCACTAAAAGTGGAGGTAACAAAGGCTCTCTTGAAAAAGCCAAACCTTGACCCAGAAAATATAAAAAAACTATTGGCTTATATCGAATCTCCCATTCCTCTCAACATTTTTTTAAAAAGCTGTTGCACAGCAACTGACTGCCTTCCTGAAGACAAACAATGTATACGAAACACTTCAGTCTGGTTTTAGACCCCATCATAGCACTGAGACTGCACTCAGGAAGGTGGTAAATGATCTTTTAATGGCGTCAGATCAAGGCTCTGCATCTGTCCCCGTACTCCTAGACCTTAGTGCTGCTTTTGACACCATCGATCACCACATTCTTTTGGAGAGATTGGAAACCCAAATTGGTCCACACGGACAAGTTCTGGCCTGCTTTAGATCTTATCTGTCGGAAAGATATCAGTTTGTCTCTGTGGACGATTTGTCTTCTGACAAATCAACTGTAAGTTTCGGTGTTCCTCAAGGTCCCATTTTGGGACCACTATTGCTTTCACTATATATTTTACCTCTTGATGATGTAATTCGGAAACATAATGTTAACTTTCACCTCTTTGCGGAGGATACGCAGCTGTACATTTCAATTAAACATGGTGAAGCCCCAAAATTGCCCTCCCTGGAAGCCTGTGTTTCAGACATAAGGAAGTGGGAGGCGGCATATTTTTTTACTTGTAAACTCAGACAAAACAGAGATGCTACAGAGATGCTAGTTCTAGGTACCAAGAAACAAAGAGATCTTCTGTTAAATCTGACAATTAATCATGATGACTGTACAGTCGTCTCCAATAAAACTGTGAAAGACCTCAGCGTTACTCTGGACCCTGATCTCTCTTTTGACGAACATACCAAGACTGTTTCAAGGACAGCTTTTTTCCATCTTTGAGTCATTGCAAAAATCTGAAACCTTTTGTCCAAAAAGGATGCAGAAAAGTTAATCAAAGCTTTTGTCACTTCTAGATTAGACGACTGCAATGCTCTACTTTCCGGCTACCCAGATAAAGCACTAAATAAACTTCATTTAGTGCTAAACACAGCTAATAGAATCTTGACTAGAACCAAAAAAATTGATCATATTACTCCAGTGCTAGCCTCTCTACACTGGCTTCCTGTTAGGGCTAGGGCTGATTTCAAGGTTTTACTGCTAACCTACAAAGCATTACATGGGCTTGCTCCTACCCATCTCACAGGTGTGGTCCTGCCGTACATACCGTCACGTACGCTACGGTCACAAGACGCAGGCCTCCTTATTGTCCCTAGAATTTCTACTCAAACAGCTGGAGGCAGGGCTTTCTCATATAGAGCTCCATTATTATGGAATGGTCTGCCTATCCATGTGAGAGACGCAGACTCGGTCTCAACCTTTAAGTCTTTATTGAAGACTCATCTCTTCAGTAGGTCCTATGATTGAGTCTAGTCTGGCCCAGGGGTGTCATGGTGAACGGAAAGGCACTGGAGCGACGAACCACCCTTGCTGTCTCTGCATGGCCAGTTCCCCTCTCTCCACCAGGATTCTTTGCCTCTAACCTTATTACGGGGGCTGAGTCACAGGCTTACTGGTGCTCTTCCATCCTGTCCCTAGGAGGGGTGCGTCACTTGAGTGGATTGAGTCACTGACGTGATTTTCCTGTCCGGTTTTGAGCCCCCTCGGGTTCGTGCCGTGGGGGAGAGCTTCGTGGGCTATACTCGGCCTTGTCTCAGGGTAGTAAGTTGGTGGTTGAAGATTTCCTTCTAGTGGTATGGGGGCGGTGCTTTGGCAAAGTGGATGGGGTTATATCCTGCCTGATTGGCCTTGTCCGGGGGTATCGTCGGACGAGGCCACAGTGTCCCCCAACCCCTCCTGTCTCAGCCTCCAGTATTTATGCTGCAATAGTTTGTGTTGGGGGGCTAGGGTCAGTCTGTTATATCTTGAGTATTTCTCCTGTCTTATCCGGTGTCCTGTGTGAATTTAAGTATGCTCTTTCTAATTCTTTCTCTCTTTTTTCTCAGAGGACCGGAGCCCTAAGACCATGCCTCAGGACTACTTGGCCTGATGATTCCTTGCTGTCCCCAGTCCACCTGGTCATGTTGCTGCTCCAGTTTCAACTGTTCTGCCTGCAACTATGGAACCCTGACCTGTTCACTGGACATGCTACCTCGTCCCGGACCTGCTGTTTTCGACTCTCTTTCTCTACCGCACCCGCTGTCTCTGAATGATAGGCTATTTAAAGCCAACTGACATTAACACCTGAGGTGCTGACCTGTTGCACCCTCTACAACCACTGCGATTATTATTTGACCCTGCTGGTCATCTATGAACATTTGAACATCTTGGCCATGTACTGTTATATTCTCCACCCGGCACAGCCAGAAGAGGACTGGCCACCCCTCATAGCCTGGTTCCTCTCTAGGTTTCTTCCTAGGTTCTGGCCTTTCTAGGGAGTTTTTCCTAGCCACCGTGCTTCTACATCTGCATTGCTTGCTGTTTGGGGTTTTAGGCTGGGCTTTTGTATAGCAGTTTGTGACATCAGCTGATGTAAGAAGGGCTTTATAAATACATTTGATTGATTGATTGACTGACCTTTAAGGTTGCGGAAAAACAGATTGCATACCACAGAGAATACTATAGACATCAAGAAAGCAAGTCAGTTGATTATTGACAAGTTTTTACAACACTTTTGATAAACCGTGGCTGCCTTCCAAGCAATGGGAACCTCCCCAAAGAGGAGAGAAAGGTTAAAAAGGCCAGAGATAGGCTTGGCGATGATAGGGGCAGTAATATTAAATAGGAAATGGTCTAAACCATCTATAGCAGTTTCAGGAACTCCTTTATCACCTCGGACTCAGTGACCACCTGCAGGGAGAAACTTTGTAGTGGGGCAGTGGAAAAAGAGGGAGGAGCATCGGGTATAGGCACATTAGAAGGGGTGGGAGATGAGGAAATGTTGAACCTTTTCATTTTGGTCTATTCATTTTAATAATTTCACAGTATTATTCCAACGATTTTATTGAATAGGAAAAGCCTCAGATTGGCAAGCATTGACCGGCAGCTAGCTAACATAGTGGCATGGGACATATACATCCTCCACACACTGTGTGTGCGTCCCAAATAGCACCCTAATGCCGATATAGTGCAGTACTTTTGACCAGAGCCTGAGGTACTATATTTGGAATAGGGTGCCATTTGGCACTCACACACGGTCTGATTAATACAGCTAATGTAACACCTGCCCCATGGAGGTAGGATATAATGAAGATGGCAGGGGGGAGAGGGGGAGAGAAAGAATCACTACCTCATCACAGTACTGATGAGAGCCCTCTCCGTTACCCTCCAAAACACCGGAGCCCAAGCTGTTACCGCCAGGACCTCACAGAATTACAAGACACTTCTGTGAGGGACCTCATTTATCATGTTCTCTTCTCTGCTCTCTCTCTCCATCTTTCTCTCCCCTCCGTCGCTCTTCTTCTCCCCCCCTCTCACACAGAACCTAGTACACAAATGAGCCATCCAATTACGTCAGATGGCTTTGCTAGCCTAGTGGAGCACACTTCCTCCCTCTAAAATCCGCTCGCTCTAATAAACTCTGTAAAGACCCAGGGGGTATTGGGTCCCTCTCATTTCACCTCTCTCTCTGAGTTTGAGAGGAGCTTATTTTCATAAGAGATGAATAGTCTACTGACTGAGGTGCATACTGTACTGCTCTCTGAGTTTAAATCATAAAACCAGGATGAGAAGAGTTTAGATTAGGTCCTGATTGACAGCAACTAGTCACTGGCTTGGTGATTCGTTTAGAAGTTTTTATTTTTTATTTAACCTTTATTTAACTAGGCAAGTCAGTTAAGACCTAATTCTTATTTACAATGACAGCCTACCCCAAGCCAAATCTGCACGACACTGGGCCAATTGTACGCCGCCCTATGGGACTCCCAATCACGGCCGGATGTGATACAGCCTAGATTCGAACCAGGGTCTGTAGTGACACCTCTAGCACTGAGATGCAGTACCTTAGACCGCTGCGCCACTCGGGAGCCCCAATGCTCTAGTGTAGTAAACAACATGTGGATGCTGCTGAGGGGTTTAGGGGGTTTTCTATGGAGGGAGAGGGGCCTCCACTCTTGTGTTGTCTTGACTGTGTGCTTAGGGTCCTTGTCCTGTTGGAAGGTGAACCTTCACCCCAGTCTGAGGTCCTGAGAGCTCTGGAGCAGGTTTTCATCAACGATCTCTCTGTACTTTGCTCCGTTCATCTTTCCCTCGATCCTGACTGCCCCTGAAAAACATCCCCACAGCATGATGCTGCCACCACCATGCTTCACCGTAGGGATGGTGCCAGGTTTCCTCCCGAGGTGACACATGGCATTCAGGCAAAAGGGTTCAACCTTGGTTTCATCAGACCAGAGAATCTTGCTTCTCATGGGAGACAGGATCAAGGCAAAGATGAAAGGAGCAAAGTGCAGAGAGATCCTTGACAAAAACCTGCTCCAGAGCGCTCAGGACCTCAGACTGGGGCGAAGGTTCACCTTCCAACAGGACTGCGACCCTAAGCACACAGCCAAGACAACGCAGGAGTGGCTTCAGGAAAAGTCTCTGAATGTCCTCGAAGTGGCCCAGCCAGAGCCTGGACTTGAACTCGATCAAACATCTCTAGAGAGTCCTGAAAATAGCTGTGCAGCGACGCTCCCCATCCAACCTGACAGAGAAGAATGGGAGAAACTCCCCAAATACAGATGTGCCAAGCTTGTAGCGTCATATCCAAGAAGACTCAAGGCTGTAATCACTGCCAAAGGGGCTTCAACACAGTACTGAGTAAAGGGTCTGAATACTTATGTAAATGTGATATTTCAGTTTTTGCTTTGTCATTATAGGGTATGGTGATGTCATTATGGGGTATTGTGATGTCATTATGGGGCATTGTGACGTCATTATGGGGTATTGTGACGTCATTATGGGGTATTGTGATGTCATTATGGGGTATTGCGATGTCATTATGGGGTATTGTGATGTCATTATGGGGTATTGTGTGTAGATTGATGAGGGGAAAAAACCTAACAAAATGTGGAGATCTCAAATAAAAATGTTGAGCAGTGTAGGGTAGTTCCTTCAGTTCTTCTAACAGCCAGCCAGCTGACGGGCGGACGGATAAAAGGAACAGACAGACTAACGGACAAAAAGACAGCCAGCCAGAGAGATGTACTCACAGGCGTGCAGGGAGAAGTGTTTACGTTCTGCGGGGGCTGCAGCAGGGTCTCCTGGGTGTACTGTGGGGGTTTGGGGGAGCACTGCTGCAGCCAGAGAGGTCTCTCCTTCCCCCAGGAGGTGCTGGATGGAGTGCAGCTGAAAGCACGGATCAGACAACAGCACTGAAGCCGCACGCGACACCCTGAAGAGACACAGAGGATATGTTAAAGCAAACTCTCACTAAAGCCAAAGAACTAGTGTACTGTCATTGGTCAGACTACACAGTTTTCCATTATGGATAGTGCAGAATGCTTGGCAAGAACGTTTTAACATCGAGAACATTCGAGGTGTTTTTGAACACCACTTCCTATCACACAGTGCATCAGAACTTGAAAGATGAATCTCAGCCAAGACAGGACACATCTTTCATAGTGTGACTTCTTGTTCCTGTGCAGACTACCTGGAAAATAGTAACAACCACATGTCATGCTGGCTGTGTTGGCTCTATAATAAGTCCTGTCAACCGACGTTGAACACTCTGAGCTCACTATCTCTGCTTCTCCTTCCTCCTCAGCGTTCAATCACTGGTCTCTACATTCACTCCCTGTTCTCGTTCCCTGTTGGTGCTTCTCAGTACCAGGCTATTTCTCTCACACACACACACACACACACGTTTATTCCCGGAGGCGCTCCTCAATACCAGACTACTTCACACATCAATCTTTTATTATTTTATATGCACTTTTGACAAGACCAGACACACACATCCATACAGCTAGCTACACACACAGCCATACAGCTAGCTACACACAGCCATACAGCTAGCTACACACAGCCATACAGCTAGCTACACACAGCCATACAGCTAGCTACACACACAGTCATACAGCTAGCTACACACAGCCATACAGCTAGCTACACACACAGCCATACAGCTAGCTACACACACACATACAGCTAGATGTATGGCTGTGTGTAGCTAGCTACACACACAGCCATACAGCTAGCTACACACAGCCATACAGCTAGCTACACACACAGTCATACAGCTAGCTACACACAGCCATACAGCTAGCTACACACACAGCCATACAGCTAGCTACACACACAGCCAGCTACACACACAGCCATACAGCTAGCTACACACACAGTCATACAGCTAGCTACACACACAGCCATACAGCTAGCTACACACACAGCCATACAGCTAGCTACACACACACAACAGCCATACAGCTAGCTACACACAGCCATACAGCTAGCTACACACACAGCCATACAGCTAGCTACACACAGCCATACAGCTAGCTACACACACAGCCATACAGCTAGCTACACACACACAGTCATACAGCTACCTACACACACAGCTAGCTACACACACAGCCATACAGCTAGCTACACACACAGCCATACAGCTAGCTACACACACAGCCATACAGCTAGCTACACACACAGCCATACAGCTAGCTACACACACAGCCATACAGCTAGCTACACACACAGCTAGCTACACACACAGCTAGCTACACACACAGCTAGCTACACACACAGCCATACAGCTAGCTACACACACAGCTATAAAGCTAGCTACACACACAGCCATACAGCTAGCTACACACACAGCTATACAGCTAGCTACACACAGCCATACAGCTAGCTACACACACAGCTATACAGCAAGCTACACACAGCCATACAGCTAGCTACACACACAGCTATACAGCTAGCTACACACAGCCATACAGCTAGCTACACACACAGCTATACAGCTAGCTACACACAGCCATACAGCTAGCTACACACACAGCTATACAGCTAGCTACACACAGCCATACAGCTAGCTACACACACAGCCATACAGCTAGCTACACACACAGCCATTCAGCTAGCTACACACAGTCATACAGCTAGCTACACACAGCTATACAGCTAGCTACACACACAGCCATACAGCTAGCTACACACACAGCCATACAGCTAGCTACACACACAGCCATACAGCTAGCTACACACACAGCTATACAGCTAGCTACACACACACACAGCCATACAGCTAGCTACACACAGCCATACAGCTAGCTACACACAGCCATACAGCTAGCTACACACACAGCCATACAGCTAGCTACACACACAGCCATACAGCTAGCTACACACACACAACAGCTAGCTACACACACACACAACAGCCATACAGCTAGCTACACACACACACAACAGCCATACAGCTAGCTACACACACACACACACACAGCCATACAGCTAGCTACACACACAGTCATACAGCTAGCTACACACAGCCATACAGCTAGCTACACAAAGCCATACAGCTAGCTACACACAGCCATACAGCTAGCTACACACACACACACACAGCCATACAGCTAGCTACACACACACACAGTCATACAGCTAGCTACACACACACACAGTCATACAGCTAGCTACACACACAGCCATACAGCTAGCTACACACACAGCTATACAGCTAGCTACACACACAGCTATACAGCTAGCTACACACACAGCTATACAGCTAGCTACACACACAGCTATACAGCTAGCTACACACACAGCTATACAGCTAGCTACACACAGCCATACAGCTAGCTACACACAGCCATTCAGCTAGCTACACACAGTCATACAGCTAGCTACACACAGCCATTCAGCTAGCTACACACACAGCTATACAGCTAGCTACACACAGCCATACAGCTAGCTACACACAGCCATTCAGCTAGCTACACACAGTCATACAACTAGCTACACACAGCCATACAGCTAGCTACACACACAGCTATACAGCTAGCTACACACACAGCTATACAGCTAGCTACACACACAGCTATACAGCTAGCTACACACACAGCTATACAGCTAGCTACACACACAGCTATACAGCTAGCTACACACAGCTATACAGCTAGCTACACACAGCCATACAGCTAGCTACACACAGCCATACAGCTAGCTACACACAGCCATTCAGCTAGCTACACACAGTCATACAGCTAGCTACACACAGCCATACAGCTAGCTACACACAGCCATTCAGCTAGCTACACACAGTCATACAGCTAGCTACACACAGCCATACAGCTAGCTACACACAGCCATTCAGCTAGCTACACACAGTCATACAACTAGCTACACACAGCCATACAGCTAGCTACACACACAGCTATACAGCTAGCTACACACACAGCTATACAGCTAGCTACACACACAGCCATACAGCTAGCTACACACACAGCTATACAGCTAGCTACACACACAGCTATACAGCTAGCTACACACACAGCTATACAGCTAGCTACACACAGCCATACAGCTAGCTACACACAGCCATTCAGCTAGATACACACAGTCATACAGCTAGCTACACACAGCCATACAGCTAGCTACACACAGCCATTCAGCTAGCTACACACAGTCATACAGCTAGCTACACACAGCTATACAGCTAGCTACACACACAGCTATACAGCTAGCTACACACAGCCATACAGCTAGCTACACACAGCCATACAGCTAGCTACACACAGTCATACAGCTAGCTACACACAGCCATACAGCTAGCTACACACAGTCATACAGCTAGCTACACACAGTCATACAGCTAGCTACACACAGCCATACAGCTAGCTACACACAGCCATACAGCTAGCTACACACAGCCATACAGCTAGCTACACACAGTCATACAGCTAGCTACACACAGTCATACAGCTAGCTACACACAGCTACAGCCAGTACCCAGTACTGACACTATGTCCATGATGCAAGCACTGGAAATAGATGATGTAGACTAGACAACAGGATAGTTCAAAGCTTTTCTGTTTGTATAGTCCCCATGCTAACGTCTAACTATTCCCCAAGACAACACGGCATTAATATTCCACAGATGGGGAGGAAGCTGACAGGGAAGTAGAGGGATGAAGACAAGCGTAGTTTCCTCTGTGCAGCAAGAAGGGAGTTGGAGTGAGGTGGAGTAAACACACAGTAACTGATGCCTGGTAGCACAGCTGGAGGATGAGACTGAGGCAGGACCAGTCCTGTCAATGTGACTCAGACAGACAGACAGACAGAGACAGACAGACAGACAGACAGACAGACAGACAGACAGACAGACAGACAGACAGACAGACAGAGACAGACAGACAGAGACAGACAGAGACAGACAGACAGAGACAGACAGAGACAGACGGACAGAGACAGACAGACAGACAGACAGACAGACAGACAGACAGACAGACAGACAGACAGAGACAGACAGACAGACAGACAGACAGACAGACAGACAGACAGACAGACAGACAGACAGACAGAGACAGACAGAGACAGACAGACAGAGACAGACGGACAGACGGACAGACGGACGGACGGACAGACGGACAGACAGAGGGACACATGATGTTGGACTGGGCTGTATAGAGTACTTTACTATATACCGGTATTGAAGTATGGACCAGTTTGTATTTTTACTTTACTTTCTATAACTGTATTTCAATGTTTGGTTAGTTAAACGTGATACTCAACTTCAGCGTGTGTAATGTCATTTAATTTTTTTTTTTTATAGTTTACTCGTTATCTACTAGAGTCGTCTTTCTCCCTTCTGCTGCGTACCGCTTCCCACACCAAGCCCTGCCCCCTGTCACTCAAGGAGAGAGAGCGTTTTGCTCGACCACGGAGTCACAAGCACTTTACTTGCCGTTCACTCTGCAGTCCACATGGTCAGAAAGACGCAATGAGACGTTTGTGAGGAAACAAAACTATGCTGCTTTCCACAAGCCTTCTATAATTACACTTCTAGTTTGTGTATCTTACTGTCCCCTAGTTTGTCTTTTCTTAACAAGTTGTGGTTCCTACCCTGGTCAATAATTCCTCCCTGGCTTATTCATTCATTGTCATGTCAAACAACAATGTATTCAAGGTGCTGCCCACTATATTCCAACTATAGAATTAGAATAAATAAGTCTATTTCCAAAATTCCACAATATTTCACCAATTAACTGAGACTTTACTTTTTGCCCATATCGTGCAGCCCTGCGAGGCACAGTGTGGAAATGATACCAGAAGTGTGGTAAATGGAGACGTTTTAGAAAATGAACAGTATAAAACAAACATAATGAAGAAAGGCCTATTGAAATGATTTATAACTACTTATGAAGAATATTTACAACTTTCATTACTCAAAAACAGAAAATACTATTAAAAAAAAAAAGTTGAAAAAAGTCATGATATTTTGGCCCATAATCCCCCAGCCCTAACATGATATTTTGGCCCATAATCCCCCAGCCCTAACATGATATTTTGGCCCATAATCCCCCAGCCCTAACATGATATTTTGGCCCATAATCCCCCAGCCCTAACATGATATTTTGGCCCATAATCCCCCAGCCCTAACATGATATTTTGGCCCATAATCCCCCAGCCCTAACATGATATTTTGGCCCATAATCCCCCAGCCCTAACATGATATTTTGGCCCATAATCCCCCAGCCCTAACATGATGGGTAAAAACAGTAAGATATCATTAGCCAAATGAAACATGGTTGACATGGTTAACAGATGGCAGAGGAATATAGGGAGCAGGAGGGAGAGAGAGACCAGTGAAGCACAAACATTGTAAATACCACCAATATTTAATCTTTCCCTACTATTCACACTACAACTATTTGCACATTGCTAAAACACAGTATATAGCTGATAATATAACATTTAAAATGTCTAGCTTTTTTAAACCTTTGTGAGTGAAATGTTTTCTGTTCATTTCTAAGTTTTTGTTTCTTCTCACTTGTGTTGGTTTATTTCATTTGCTTTCGAAATTTACTAATAAAGCCCCTTTGAATTGAATTGAGAGTGGGGAGGGAAAGAAGAGAGAGGAGAGGATAGAGGAATGGAGATCGAGAGAGGAGAGGAGAGAAAGGAAAGCAGATAGAGAGAGCGAGAGGTATGGATGGGGAGGTTGGTGGTATAGGTGAGTGGATGATTTCCAAAATGCACGCACACACACACACACACACACACACACACACACACACACACACACACACACACACACACACACACACACACACACACACAGGGAGTTAGAGTAGCTCCATAAACCCATTTCATCAAACCCCTCAGCAGTCAGGGCAGCCAACAACTCAACCCCTCCCAAACACCACACCTTCTACAAGCATCCACCCTCCACAGACTAGTCTACACACTACACCTACAACCCTCCTCAGACTAGTCTACACACTACACCTACAACCCTCCTCAGACTAGTCTACACACTACACCTACAACCATCAACACTCCTCAGACTAGTCTACACACTACACCTACAACCATCAACCCTCCTCAGACTAGTCTACACACTACACCTACAACCATCAACCCTCCTCAGACTAGTCTACACACTACACCTACAACCATCAACCCTCCTCAGACTAGTCTACACACTACACCTACAACCCTCCTCAGACTAGTCTACACACTACACCTACAACCATCAACACTCAGACTAGTCTACACACTACACCTACAACCATCAACCCTCCTCAGACTAGTCTACACACTACACCTACAACCATCAACCCTCCTCAGACTAGTCTACACACTACACCTACAACCATCAACCCTCCTCAGACTAGTCTACACACTACACCTACAACCATCAACACTCAGTGGGCTCGTCTCCATAGTAAAACCATCAACACTCAGTGGGCTCGTCTCCATAGTAGAACCATCAACACTCAGTGGGCTCGTCTCCATAGTAAAACCATCAACACTCAGTGGGCTCGTCTCCATAGTAGAACCATCAACACTCAGTGGGCTCGTCTCCATAGTAAAACCATCAACACTCAGTGGGCTCGTCTCCATAGTAGAACCATCAACACTCAGTGGGCTCGTCTCCATAGTAAAACCAACAAAACTCAGTGGGCTCGTCTCCATAGTAGAACCATCAACACTCAGTGGGCTCGTCTCCATAGTAGAACCATCAACACTCAGTGGGCTCGTCTCCATAGTAAAACCAACAAAACTCAGTGGGCTCGTTAGTCCACACACACAGCAGGTGTTTGAGACATGGTGTCAGTTCTCTATGGAGACACCACAGAGACATCAGGTCTATTTGTAGCATCGAGACCCCAACAACCCCCTGTAGCTTCAGGGTGACTCACTACACACACACACACACACACACACCTCTGACTCCTCCTTCTAGCGAGGACACTTCAGACGTAGGGAGCAGAGTGGACCCTCAAGGCTGTCTGCCTGGCTTGGCACTCTGAGAAGGGAAATCGATTTCTCCTTGCATTCCAAATTAGGTGATGGTGATGTGTGCGATAGGTATCAGATAAAAAAAAAAGGCATATTCAGTGACACAATATCTCAGTATAACTGAACCTGAGTCGTTGATTAGTCAAAGATCTCAGTATAACTGAACCCGAGTTGTTGATTAGTCAAAGTCAAGAGGGAGGATAGTGGAGGGGATTCAAATAGATTCCTTCCCTCCCTCTGTCTCATCTCGTTCTCCCCCATCACTCCTCCCCTTGTGCTTCCTTTTAGTAGCAGCTTCATGTTATGGGTATGCTTGTCACCAGCAGGGTATGGGGAGTTTGTCAGGATCGAAAGGAGCAAAGCCCATGTAAAAAAGGTAGAGCAAAACCTGCCTCCGTCTTCTGAAAAACGAACCCGGGGACAGAGTTTTGTTACACACATTTGAATGCCAAAGACACACCGGAATGGCTTTCCAAGACGTGTTGAATGTTCCTGAGTGGTCCATTCTCAGTCCTGACTTTAATTTGCTTGAAAATCAGACAAGGTTTGAATATTGCTTCGCATTAATTATTTAGAGCCAGCACACAAACACAATGTATTGTTCTGGGTTAATGGGCTGGAGGGAATGGCATCCGTTTTCTCCCTCGTCATCCCCCTCCATCTTTCCTCCCCCTCCCCCATCTCTCCTCGCCCAACCCCATCTCTCCTCCCCCAACTCCATCTCTCCTCCCCCAACTCCATCTCTCCTCCCCCAACTCCATCTCTCCTCCTCCAACTCCATCTCTCCTCGCCCAACCCCATCTCTCCTCCCCCAACCCCATCTCTCCTCCCCCAACTCCATCTCTCCTCCCCCAACTCCATCTCTCCTCCTCCAACTCCATCTCTCCTCCCCCAACTCCATCTCTCCTCCCAACTCCATCTCTCCTCCTCCAACTCCATCTCTCCTCCCCCAACTCCATCTCTCCTCCTCCTTCAACTCCATCTCTCCTCCTCCATCTCTCCTCCCCCAACTCCATCTCTCCTCCTCCATCTTTCCTCCCCCTCCTCAATCTCTCCTCCAACTCCATCTCTCCGCCTCCATCCCCCCTCCATCTCTCCTCCCCCTCCATCTCTCCTCCCCCTCCATCTCTCCTCCCCCTCCTCCATCTATCCTCCCCCTCCTCCATCTATCCTCCCCCTCCTCCATCCCTCCTCCCCCTCCTCCTCCATTCCTCCTCCATCTCTCCTCCCCCTCCTCCATCTCTGCATGTTGGTCATTCCTTCCATCTGGTGATTAACATGTCTTCTCAGAGAGAGAGATGCTAGAGTGCAGCCTACAGTAGATCAATGGGACAAAAAAAATGTATAATTGTTGGTAGGATAGTAACACGGAGGTCATGTGTCAGCCATGTCACGCCCGCACACATCTTACAGACGTTAACAAACCCTTTATGAACGAGGGAAGATAAATCCCCTTCAGTGTCTACAGTCTGTTCAAATCAAATCAAACTTTATTGGTCACGTGCAAACGGTACAGTGGTAACCAGTTTATAATTATGCACGACGCAACACAGAGTTCCTGGATACAGCCCTTAGCCGTGGTATATCGGCCATATAGCACAAACCCCAGAGGTGCCTTATTGGTTAAGTAGCCTAAAGTGAGTAACGTAAAATGACGTGTGTCTGTACTGCAGTATATTGGCAGTGAAGCTGGAGGTGACAGCTCAGACTGTCTGTACTGCAGTATATTGGCAGTGAAGCTGGAGGTGACAGCTCAGACTGTCTGTACTGCAGTATATTGGCAGTGAAGCTGGAGGTGACAGCTCAGACTGTCTGTACTGCAGTATATAGGCAGTGAAGCTGGAGGTGACAGCTCAGACTGTCTGTACTGCAGTATATTGGCAGTGAAGCTGGAGGTGACAGCTCAGACTGTCTGTACTGCAGTATATAGGCAGTGAAGCTGGAGGTGACAGCTCAGACTGTCTGTACTGCAGTATATTGGCAGTGAAGCTGGAGGTGACAGCTCAGACTGTCTGTACTGCAGTATATAGGCAGTGAAGCTGGAGGTGACAGCTCAGAGTGTCTGTACTGCAGTATATTGGCAGTGAAGCTGGAGGTGACAGCTCAGACTGTCTGTACTGCTGTATATAGGCAGTGAAGCTGGAGGTGACAGCTCAGACTGTCTGTACTGCAGTATATAGGCAGTGAAGCTGGAGGTGACAGCTCAGACTGTCTGTACTGCAGTATATTGGCAGTGAAGCTGGAGGTGACAGCTCAGACTGTCTGTACTGCAGTATATAGGCAGTGAAGCTGGAGGTGACAGCTCAGACTGTCTGTACTGCAGTATATAGGCAGTGAAGCTGGAGGTGACAGCTCAGACTGTCTGTACTGCAGTATATAGGCAGTGAAGCTGGAGGTGACAGCTCAGACTGTCTGTACTGCAGTATATAGGCAGTGAAGCTGGAGGTGACAGCTCAGACTGTCTGTACTGCAGTATATAGGCAGTGAAGCTGGAGGTGACAGCTCAGAGTGTCTGTACTGCAGTATATAGGCAGTGAAGCTGGAGGTGACAGCTCAGAGTGTCTATTTTCTCTTTGTAGCTTTTCTTCTATTGTCACAGAAGCTTCATGTTCTTTTTCAGACAAGATGATCTACTTTTAACTCTCCTAGTTTGGTTGTTTCTGTCCTTCTGTAAGCATAGAGTTTGGTCTTGAAACAAAATTGGAACCATTCTTCAAATGCCTGTGAGGCGGGGATCACAGGGCATGTTATTCCAGATTATCAAAAGGAGTCCAACGATGAGAACAATACGGTGGATACCATCCGCGCGCACACACACACACGTCATATTGTTCTCATCATTGGACTCCTTTGATACACAAATACACACCAATATGACATCACATCAGCACATTTGACACACACACACACACACACACACACACACACACACACATCCCATTTGACACACACACACACACACACACACACACACACACAAATATGCCACGTCCCATCAGCATGACTAGACCGTAACCTTCTCTGTTGTCAGAATGTAGCAGACCAGCAGACAAAAGACATGGTTTCTCATTCTCAGAATAACAACAAAAGAAGATTGATTTATGAGAAAGAAATGTTCAGAATAATTACCACAGTGAATTGATGTAACAAAAGAGTTTAGAAAACTGTCCATTGTGTACTATGTACTGTCTCTGTGTGTGTGTGTGTGTGTGTGTGTGTGTGATGGCCTGGAGTCATAAATGTCAAGAAATACAGTCCTTTGTCAAAGTTGTGTTCTACCAAGACAGCGGCATTGTACTGTATCTCCTTAAACTACGCAATATACAGATAATTTAATTAACAAATACCACACACACAAGCGGATTCTTCATCTAGTCCCACTATGTCCCTCTCTGTCTTCTAACTCTTCAGCACTTTCAGACAATAACGATTCAATTTACCCTCCGTTTCAAGCTCATTTCATACAGCCACTAGGTACACAAACCAGCATTTCATAAGGTATCTCTCTGCATATCAAGATGTTTCCACCAATGTGTCTCAGCCAGACAGAATGAGAGGCCTCAGGGCATCAGAGGTTAGCTGTAGTAATGAGCACCTTGGAGTCTTCAGAGCTTCCCTAGCTCGGTCTCTGACCCCTCACAGTGTCAAGGAGCAGACAAGGAGCAGGCAGAGCCAATCCAGCACCACATTGATATTTGTTGGCAGGCAAACAGAAAAAGTTGTTATTAACCCTAAGGTTTCCTCTCTCCGTCTGCTTCCTCTTCTCTCTCCCTGTCTCCATCTCCCGCTCTCTGTCTCCATCTTCTCTCTCTCATATCTTTCTCTCTCTCGCCTTCATTTCTTCTACTCATTGTATTGTTTTTTGTACGATGGGGAATTGGAGGGTCGAGGGACCAGTTTTCTACAACAATGACCTTTAGGACGGATGACAAAACGCATGGAGATCTTCTGTGACATTTCATTGGTAGGAAGCTTAGTGCTGCTATTGAACCAGAGAGCAAGACTGGCCAGGAACAAATCATACAAAATAGTCCTACAAGCATCATTTATCAACAGCCAGAGAATATGTTTGTCTCCTCAAGAAAAATCATTAGCTTCTGGAGACAGAATACGAATACCAGTTCTGTGTTGTTGCCATCCTTCAAACAGAGTATTTTCACTTCTGTCCAGGTGCCTGAGCTAAAAGGAGCGATTAGCTTGCCTGGTGTTCTGGAACTACTGTATGTAAACACTGTAGGTAAACACTATGTAAACACTGTATGCACTACAGTGCATTCGTAAAGTATTCAGACCGCTTGACCTTTTCCACATTTTGTTACGTTACAGCCATATTCTAAAATGGACGTTTTTTTTTTTGCTCATCAGTCTACTAACAATACCCCATAATGAAAAAGCAAAAACAAGTTTTTAGAAACAGTTTATTACAAATAAAAAACTGTAATTCCTTATTTACATAAGTATTCAGACCATTTGCTATGAGACTTAAAATTGAGCTCAGGTGCATCCTGTTTCTATTGATCATCCTTGAGATGTTTCTACAACTTGATTGGAGTCCACTTGTGGTAAATTCAATTGATTGGACATGATTTGGAAAGGCACACACCTTTCTATATAAGGTCCCACAGTTGACAGTGCATGTCAGAGCAAAAACCAAACCATGAGGTTGAAGGAATTGTCCGTAGAGCTCTGAGACAGGGTTGAGTCGAGGCACAGATCTGGGGAAGGGTACCAAAACATTTCTGCCGCATTGAAGTTCCCCAAGAACATGAAGTAAATGGAAGAAGTTTGGAACCAACAAGACTCTTCCTAAAGCTGGCCGCCGAGCCAAACTGACCAATCGGGGGAGAAGGGCCTTGGTCAGAGAGGTGACCAAGAACCCGATGGTCACTCTGGCAGAGCTCGAAAGTTCCTCTGTGAAGATGGGAGAACCTTCCAGAAGGACAACCATCTCTGCAGCACTCCACCAATCAGGCCTTTATGGTAGAGTGGCCAGACGGAAGCCCCTCCTCAGTAAAAGGCAAATGACAGCCAGCTTGGACTATTATACCATGAGAAACAAGATTCTCTGGTCTGATGAACCAAGATTGAACTCTTTGGCCTGAATGCCAAGCATCACATCTGGAAGAAACCTGACACCATCCTTACGGTGAAGCATGGTGGTGGCAGCATCATTCTGTGGGGATGTTTTTATGCGGCAGGGACTGGGAGACGAGTCAGGATCGAGGGCAAGATGAACGGAGCAAAGTACAGAGATATTCTTGATGAAAACCTGCTCCAGAGCGCTCAGGACCTCAGACTGAGGTGAAGGGTCACCTACCAACAGCACAACGCTTGGACTTCAACCCGATCGAACATCTCTGGAGAGACCTGAAAATAGCTGTCCAGCGACGCTCCCCATCCAACCTGACAGAGCTTGAGAAGATCAGCAGAGAAGAATGGGAGAAACTCCCTAAATACAGGTGAGTAAAGGGTCTGAATACTTATATAAATGTAATATCCGTTTTTTATTTTTAATACATTTGCAAACATTTCTAAAAATCTGTTTTTGCTTTGTCATTATGGGGTATTGTGTGTAGATTGATGAGAAAAAAAACCCTTTTTAGAATAAGGCTGTAAGTATATATGAAGTATAAAGACATTTCTGTTTAAGGTAAAACATCACGTTGGCGTGATAGGTGGGTAAAGCAGGATAGATAACACCGACGTCGGGATCTTGGCAAACTTAACAGTGAGTGAGTAATGACCATGAAAAACAACAGACTGATGGCTATAGCTATGTTCTGCAAGTATATTATTCTCCTGGACATTTAAACCTTGCCTCGCTAAACTTGCTAGCTTGGAAGGTAATCAATCCTCCGACGACATCTGTGATGTTGTAAACGATAAACATCTGATTACGTGTTTGTTATCTTGCACAAGCTGCATTTGAAGTACCATGTGATCGTATCCACTACAAGGTTAATAAACAAGGATTCTGACGAAGAAGTGCACTTCGCAGGTGGGGAAATAGGCCTATAGTTCCTATCCTCCTACTTCCTTTCTGTCTTCCTCCCCTATCTGTCTATTCCTATTCTCAGAAGGTCCCTAAAGAAGCACCAGTCCAGAACGATTCATCTGTAATACCGTCTCTCTCCCCTCCAGCCCTTTAGCCTGTAAACCAGGGGTGTCAAACTCCTTTCACGGAGGGCTGAGTGTCAGCGGGGTTTTCACTTTTTCTTTTCTAGTGACTTTAATTAAGTACAAGGGTGGAGCGAAAACCCACAGATACTCCGCCCTCCGTGGAATTATTTTGATACGTGTATTAAAGGGATATTTTGGGATTTTGGCAAAGAAGCCCTTCATCTACTGTCTGCAATATGTCATCCGAGGATCCGGAAGTATCCCTCTGATGACAACGTACAAGCCTCACAGCGCGCATCTGTTCACGTGTGTGTGTGTGTGTGTGTGTGTGTAGGTGTCTCAGACCCATGGGGGAGGCAGTAGCTACACAGCTAAATGCTCTGTGACAGACAGCATTCACACAAGACATTAGGCTTTATTTTCCTGAGAGAAACCAAAGCACTGAGGATTATAATGAAGGTTCACTTCCCTCACAGCAGCACTCAGAGATAGACACACACACACACAGACTTTTAAAGAGCAAACAAGTTCTTCGGCATACGCAAACAGACGGGCAAATTCATATGTAAATGCTATGATGATGATTAATATTACTGGGGAGAGAAACACACAGATGGAGGGGGGACACACAGGTGGGGGGGAGAGAGGTGGAGGGGGGAGAGAGGTGGAGGGGGGAGAGAGGTGGAGGGTGAGACAGGTGGAGGGAGGGAGAGACACAGTTGGAAGGGGGAGAGACAGACAGACGGAGGGGGGGAAGAGACAGACAGACGAGGGGGGGAAGAGACAGGCGGAGGGGGGGAAGAGACAGGCGGAGGGGGGGAGAGACAGGCGGAGGGGGGGAGAGACAGGCGGAGGGGGGGAGAGACAGGCGGAGGGGGGGGAGAGACAGGCGGAGGGGGGGAGAGACAGGCGGAGGGGGGAAGAGACAGGCGGAGGGGGGGAGAGACAGGCGGAGGGGGGGGAGAGACAGGCGGAGGGGGGGGAGAGACAGGCGGAGGGGGGAAGAGACAGGCGGAGGGGGGGAGAGACAGCGGAGGGGGGGAGAGACAGGCGGAGGGGGGAAGAGACAGGCGGAGGGGGGAAGAGACAGGCGGAGGGGGGAAGAGACAGGCGGAGGGGGGAAGAGACAGGCGGAGGGGGGAAGAGACAGGCGGAGGGGGGAAGAGACAGGCGGAGGGGGGGAGAGACAGGCGGAGGGGGGGAGAGACAGGCGGAGGGGGGGAGAGACAGCGGAGGGGGGGAGAGACAGCGGAGGGGGGGAGAGACAGGCGGAGGGGGGGAGAGACAGCAGAGGGGGGGAGAGACAGGCGGAGGGGGGAAGAGACAGGCGGAGGGGGGGAGAGACAGCGGAGGGGGGGAGAGACAGGCGGAGGGGGGGAGAGACAGCAGAGGGGGGGAGAGACAGGCGGAGGGGGGGAAGAGACAGGCGGAGGGGGGAAGAGACAGGCGGAGGGGGGGAGAGACAGGCGGAAGGGGGGGAGAGAGACAGGCGGAGGGACAGGCGGAGGGGGGGGGAGAGACAGGCGGCGGGGGGGGGAGAGACAGGCGGAGGGGGGGAGAGACAGCGGAGGGGGGGAGAGACAGCGGAGGGGGGGGAGAGACAGCGGAGGGGGGGAGAGACAGCGGAGGGGGGAGAGACAGACAGAGGGGGGGAAGAGACTGACAGACGGAGGGGGGGGAGAGACAGGCGGAGGGGGGGGAGAGACAGGCGGAGGGGGGGAGAGACAGGCGGAGGAGGGGGGGAGAGACAGGCGGAGGGGGGAGAGACAGGCGGAGGGGGGGAGAGACAGGCGGAGGGGGGGAGAGACAGGCGGAGGGGGGGAGAGACAGGCGGAGGGGGGGAGAGACAGCGGAGGGGGGGGAGAGACAGGCGGAGGGGGGGAGAGACAGGCGGAGGGGGGAAAGAGACAGTTGGAGGGGGGAAGAGACAGGCGGAGGGGGGGAGAGACAGGCGGAGGGGGGAAGAGACAGACAGGCGGATGGGGAAGGAAAGAGAGACAGGCGGAGGGGGGAAAGAGACAGACAGGCGGAGGGGGGAAAGAGACAGACAGGTGGAGGGGGGAAAGAGACAGACAGGCGGAGGGGGGAAAGAGACAGGTGGAGGGGGGGAGAGACAGACAGGCGGAGGGGGGAAAGAGACTGGTGGAGGGGGGGAGAGACAGGTGGAGGGGGGGAGAGACAGCGGAGGGGGGGAGAGAGACAGCGGAGGGGGGGGAGAGAGACAGCGGAGGGGGGGAGAGACACCGGAGGGGGGGAGAGACACCGGAGGGGGGGGAGAGACAGACAGGTGGAGGGGGAAGAGACAGGTGGAGGGGGGGAGACAAGTGGAGGGGGGAGACAAGTGGAGGGGGGAGAGACAGGTGGAGGGGGAGAGACAGGTGGAGGGGGAGAGACAGGTGGAGGGGGAGACAGGTGGAGGGGGAGAGACAGGTGGAGGGGGGGAGAGACAGGTGGAGGGGGGAGAGACATACAGGGAGGAGACAGACGGGGGGAGAGGCAGACAGACAGGTGGAGGGGAGACAGACAGGTGGAGGGGAGACAGACAGACAGGTGGAGGGGAGACAGACAGACAGGTGGAGGGGGAGGGGAGACAGACAGGTGGAGGGGGAGGGGAGACAGACAGGTGGAGGGGGAGGGGAGACAGACAGGTGGAGGGGGGAGACACAACTGAACCAAAAGAAGCCTCCTATATTTGTACTATAAATCCAGAGGGAGAGAGAGAGAGCAGGCGTAGCACAGAGGGAGAGAGAGAGAGCAGGCGTAGCACAGAGGGAGGGAGAGCAGTCAAACTGCATTGTGAATGGGCAAGGAAAGAGAGAGGGAGGGACTGAAGCGATTATCAAAAGGCAGGGAGGATAAAATGAGAGAGAGAGAGAGAGAGAGAGAGAGAGAGAGCTGCATTGTGTGGAGCCTTGGGAAACGACCAGAAGCTGCTATAGTCCCTCCGCTCAACACAGAGCAGCCACACAGAGACAGAGTCACAACCCTCCCTCACACTTCTCTCTCTGGATACCATAGGAACCTGTCCTATAGCTGATTTTCCACTGGATACTACAGCCAACCGGAGCAGAGGAAAACACTGGATACTACAGCCAACCGGAGCAGAGGAAAACACTGGATACTAGTTAAGAACTTTCTTCCTTTTATTTGGAATCCAGTGTGTTACATGAAGCCCTGATGATGAACTTGATAATAAATGAAGTGTATCGCATCGCAGCCACCAAGTACACAGCTTTTCTTTTCTAAGAGCCCTGTGTGTGATCAGAGAAGACGACGTGAAGGAGAGAGATTCTGGAGGTTTTGGTCCGAGGTTGCAGAAGTACACATCTTCTTTTCTATACAATACTGAGCTCCTGGGGAGTACACTCATCATCCGCCAGTTGAAGAGAGAGAGGAGATTGTATCGACCGCGAGAGAGAGAGAGGAAGAGAGAGAGAGGAAGAGAGAGAGAGGAAGGGAGAGAGAGGAAGAGAGAGGAAGAGAGAGGAAGAGAGAGAGAGAGAGAGAGAGAGAGAGAGAACTGGCTGTATGATTGCGTTAAGCGAGCTAGACAGAATGTTGACTTATATCAAACCCCTCCCTTGCTCACTCGCTGCTCGCCCTGTCTGTCGCAGACAGCTCGTTTAGTGACCTATAACTCTTCTGACTGGGTAAAAGGACATTTAAATTACAACTGTGAGAAAAAGGTGGTCGGGTTCGTGACAAGAGGCAGTGGGACTACGGATTCCCCACACAAGGTTTTTTTTTTCTGGGTAGGCTAAGATTAACGGTATCGGACAATTGGTGATTCTTTATTAGCACCTCCTTTAGCTCAAAAGGACCGGAGACAGCAAGAGAAAAGTACAACAGTCCATCTCCGTGGACAGTAGGCATAACAAATGGACAATACAGCATTCTTGTTCTAAACATTGTTTTTCTTCAGGACATTACTGAGAGAAAAGCTTCCAATAGGACTCTAGCAGCTTCTCCACGTGTTATTAAACCTCCGGACCAGCGCCCAGTTTTAAATGGGCTACTCTGATGAGTCCTGCCACAACAACAGTTCCAGTACTAACCAATATAATAACACATTTAATGGACTTTCAGGAGGTGAGGAGCGTAAACCTAATCCACTTTCAGCTATCACGGAGCTGTGATGCAGAAGTAAAGCACATCCCAGAGTAAAATAATGATGTGCTTTTTCTTTTTTTCAGGGATCCTTATATTCCCTTCATCTCTCAGTCACATGAAATGAACGTTTGTTGGGCTTCCCAAACCCAACCTGGGCAGGGACAGAGACTTTTACAGCTATTGAACTAGTTCAACTGCCTTCCATTTGCTAATTATTTTCTCCTCCAGTCTTTTCTACTGCCCTGCAGTGGAGGGGCAGGCTGTTATGGCAGCTTTCACTCTCTCTGCTGCTACGTTACAGCTGTAGCTCGTATATCCCCCAAACCGCCACCACTCCAAGATCCTGTTGAGACAGACAGTACACCAACCCTCAACTCCGCTCCTGTTGAGAGACAGAGAGGGAGACAAAGACTGTGCACCTACCAAACTCTTATTGAGAAAGAGAGACTGTGGACCAACCAAAACAGAGACTGTGCACCAACCAGGAGCCCCACGGACGGACATAAAAAAATCCTGGTGTCACTTTGGCCACTCTCTCGTCCCCTTGTAGTGTCCCGTCAGCACAATGCTCAGGCCTCAGGGTGTGGCTGTAACTGCCCCTCTGGTGCTGAACTCTCTCCTCCTAGTGCTCCTGCTGCAGCAAGCCGGGGTCAGGGCTGAGACAGGGGTCGCGGCTGAGGCCGAGGTGGGGGCTCTTGAGTCAGGGGTCGGGGCCAGTAGATGTCCCAAGGGCTGCCTGTGTTGCTCCGACATCCTCAGCTGTGCCGACAAGGGTATGAAGGCACTGCCCTCCGAGCTGCCTGCGTACACCACCACCCTGGACCTCAATCACAACCGGCTGAAGGAGCTGAAGAAGGGAAGCTTTGCCGCACTACCCGTCTGGAGTCTCTCCGCCTGGCTCATAACTGCCTGAAATTCCTTGAGCCCGGCACCTTCTGGAACAGCAGTGCGCTACGACAACTGGACCTGTCGTCCAATCAGCTGGAAAAGGTAGAGGCGCACTACTTCCTGGAGCTGACAGGATTGGAGGAACTGCTGCTCTTCAACAACCGCATCATCCGCGTGGAGAGCAAGGCCCTGGCGGCGCTCGGCAACCTACGCAAGGTCTACATCAGCCACAACCGCCTCACGGACTTCCCCTTCTCCATCCAGGAGGACAGCCACCCCTTCTTGGCCACCATGGACCTGTCCTCCAACAGCATGTCCAAACTCCCCCTGGTGGACATCGAGACCCTGCCGGCGGCCTTGCAGAGCGGACTCTTCCTCCACAACAACACCCTGATCTGCGAGTGCGAAATGTACAACATGTTCCGGCGCTGGGAGCAGAAGGGGTTCCCCTCGGTCAGTGACTTCCGGGAGGAGCACACCTGCCTGGTGTATGGGGAACACAAGGCCTCCGTTAAGTTTTTCCACCACAGACGTTTCTTTGAAGTGAACTTGAAGTGCAGTACGGCAGTGGCTGGAGCTCTATGGGAGCCTGAGGGAAGCCTGCTGGTGTACGAAGGAGCGGCCGTGGTTCTGGACTGTCACACCATGCTCAAAGGAAAGCACCTAACCTACTTATGGGTTTCGCCTCACCATGGGGCAGGGGCCCCGCCGGAGAACAACGGCTCTCTCCGCATGCACGCCAACGGAAGTCTGGAGATTGTGTCGGCGCAGGTCGAGGACTCCGGCGTGTACTGGTGCAAGGTTTTCGACGGGACTAAGAGGAACGAGTCATGGGAAGTGAACGTGACGGTGTTGATGCGACACGATGAAACCGAGCCCTTCAACACGGGGTTTACGACCCTCATAGGGTGTGTGACGACCCTCGTTCTGGTCCTCATGTACCTTTACCTGACCCCCTGCCACTGCTGGTGCCACAAGCAGCCCCCTCTGCCGGGTACCCCCAGCCCGGCCAATGACCAATACAGTGCCCAGTCCTCAATTCTGACCCCCACCCCGCCCGCCACCACAGAGGGCCCAGGCCGCAAGGTCAGTAACAACAAGCATGTGGTGTTTCTGGAACCCATCAAAGAAGTGCAGAACGGTCGGCTAAGGACGGCTACAGGTGCGCTGTCCCCAGTCTCGGTTTCAGGCCACTCCATCACCTCAGTCTTCTCAGACTCACCCATCGTGCCATAGCAGCAGGCAGACAGCCATCTCCTACTGTATCTTCCCTCTACCCAACACCTGCCTCCTCTGCCCCACCCCACCCCACTCGCAGAGAGAGTGGGTTGGGTTACCCACCAGGCAGGCCAGAGAGTTAGACACTGCCTGTCAGAGTAGGATAGATGGACACAGACAGATAGATGGCATTGCCACCCAGGGGTGAGGCAGAAGACACCATGAGAGGGAGATTGAGAGACAGAAATAGAGAGAGGAAGAGATAGGCAGGGAGATGGGAGAGGAAGACAGCGAAAGAGCAGAGAAATGAACATCCAGCACAAACTCAACTGGCCCAGCCAGGTTTGACTGGACTGCCTTTCTGAGGAGTAAAACTGCAAGGAGCCTGCATGTTGAGTGAGAAACAGTGCTACTGGGCTAGTGCTGCAACATTGTTAACTTTCTCAAAAAATTCCCCTAATTTCCCAGAAATCCTGGTTACGAGGAAATGAGCAGGAATCCGTGAATTCTCCAACCAGGATTTCTGGGAAACCAGGGAACTTTGAGAAAGTTAACAGAATTTTGCAACACAACACTGGGTGTATATCTAGAACTATATCAAAACAAAGCAGGATAGAGCTGTCCCTGTTAGCACGGCTTGAACCCTTTAATGAACCACAGCTAGTGTATGGATGCCTTGTCTAAGAAAATTTGAACAAAATCAGCCATAACTGTACAGCTTGAAACCTTTTTTATAGCAAGTAGCCTAAAGATAGCAAGTTAGATGACTAGCAGAAACATATTTACAAAGTATACCTTTTAGCAGAATGAATGTCTTTAGTAGAACACAGAAACAACCACGTTTAAAGCTTTTTTAAGAATATGGAACTAGCAGAAGAGAAACGTGATTTGAAACCCCACTTTAAGTCCTGGTGGATTCCTACCGTGCTTAGCTGTCGGATAACAAACAAACAAACAAGGAAGAAACAGGAACACAGTGTGTGTGTGTGCAGAACGGTTCAGCAGAAGGAGACCGTTTTTTGGGGGGGTAAAATAGATCCATCCATTTATTTCTTAGTTAAGAGACTGGGCCGTGGTTTCACTGTGAGGATAGAGGGGGCTGTTTCTGCTCTAACAACTTTCTTATTGACGCTTTTTCATCCATGTTGGCTGCTCCGCTACTAACACCGACGGATACAGAATATTGAGCGACAAAGTGACTGAAGAGCTAATGTTACCTGTTATGGTACGTTTGTTACTGGATTGACAGGAGGACACTCGCTGTTTTCCTAATGGAATTATGTTCCTCTTCCCTCCCCACATACCCCACCCTCCTCCTCCCTCACCACATACCCCACCCTCCTCCTCCCTCACCATGTACCCCACCCTCCTCCTCCTCCCTCACCATGTACCCCACCCTCCTCCTCTTCCCTCACCATGTACCCCACCCTCCTCCTCCTCCCTCACCATGTACCCCACCCTCCTCCTCCTCCCTCACCATGTACCCCACCCTCCTCCTCCTCCCTCACCATGTACCCCACCCTCCTCCTCCTCCCTCACCACGTACCCCACCCTCCTCCCTCACCATGTACCCCACCCTCCTCCTCTTCCCTCACCATGTACCCCACCCTCCTCCTCTTCCCACACCACGTACCCCACCCTCCTCTTCCCTCACCACATACCCCACCCTCCTCTTCCCTCCCCACATACCCCACCCTCTTCCCACACCACGTACCCCACCCTCCTCTTCCCTCACCACGTACCCCACCCTCTTCCCTCACCATGTACCCCACCCTCTTCCCTCACCATGTACCCCACCCTCTTCCCTCACCACGTACCCCACCCTCCTCCTCTTCCCTCACCACGTACCCCACCCTCTTCCCTCACCATGTACCCCACCGTCCTCCTCCTCCCTCACCACGTACCCCACCCTCCTCCTCTTCCCACACCACGTACCCCACCCTCCTCTTCCCTCCCCACATACCCCACCCTCCTCTTCCCTCCCCACATACCCCACCCTCTTCCCACACCACGTACCCCACCCTCCTCTTCCCTCACCATGTACCCCACCCTCCTCTTCCCTCACCACGTACCCCACCCTCTTCCCTCACCATGTACCCCACCCTCTTCCCTCACCATGTACCCCACCGTCCTCCTCCTCCCTCACCACGTACCCCACCCTCCTCCTCTTCCCTCACCATGTACCCCACCCTCCTCCTCTTCCCTCACCACGTACCCCACCCTCTTCCCTCACCATGTACCCCACCGTCCTCCTCCTCCCTCACCACGTACCCCACCCTCCTCCTCTTCCCTCACCATGTACCCCACCCTCCTCCTCCTCCCTCACCATGTACCCCACCCTCCTCCTCCCTCACCACGTACCCCACCCTCCTCCTCCTCTCTCACCACGTACCCCACCCTCCTCCTCCTCCCTCACCACGTACCCCACCCTCCTCCTCCCTCACCACGTACCCCACCCTCCTCCTCCTCCCTCACCACGTACCCCACCCTCCTCCTCCTCCCTCACCATGTACCCCACCCTCCTCCACCATGTACCCCACCCTCCTCCTCTTCCCTCACCATGTACCCCACCCTCCTCCTCTTCCTTCACCATGTACCCCACCCTCCTCCTCCCTCACCATGTACCACACCCTCCTCCTCTTCCCTCACCATGTACCCCAACCTCCTCCTCCTCCCTCACCACGTACCCCAACCTCCTCCTCCTCCCTCACCACGTACGCCACCCTCCTCTTCCCTCACCATGTACCCCACCCTCCTCCTCCTCCCTCACCATGTACCCCACCCTCCTCCTGCCCTGCACTCCTCCTTCTCTTGCATCCTTTCTTTCTTCAACCTGTTAATAAATCATGCTTCTTGGACCGCAGAGGTAAATGTATTCTGGCTTGTTATTGCCATGTGTGTCTGTGGCTTAGGTGAAGTGTGTGTGTGTGTGTGTGTTATCTTGTGTTTATACACGTGTGTGTGTGTGTGAGAGATATAATATGATATTCTAGCGAGGACGGAAACAGAGAGAGACAGGTCAGCAATAACAGTCGGCTGTTATTGAAATGAGATACAGGCTGTATGATTTCCTAAAACCTTTCCACTGCTGATTACATATCAAGTGTCATACCTCAGTAACCATTCCACTGCTGATTACATATCAGTAGCCATAACTCAGTAACCATTCCACTAATGATAACAACATATCAGGTATCATACCAGGGGTTACAAAGGGTCGGAAACTTTCCATGGGAAGTTAAGCCTGGGAATTTTGCTTAAATTCATCAAAAAAGCAATTCTAGGTCTTGTGGCATATTTTGGTTAAACTATCCTCAATTCAATGGAATTGCAACCCTCTGCATGCACAGTGCATTATTCCATCACATGTGCAGTGCATTATTCCATCACATGTGCAGCTGATTCTCAAGATCTTGCACACTAATGAGTTGCTATTGAGCCCACACTACTACACTGTCTGAGCCAAGGACTACATGCTTTCTGGTAAGTTTTGATTACAATACTGTGTGGGGTGAATATATTTTATATGACATACATAATTTTTTGTTAACTAGTAAATAGAAACCTACAGTAAAGTGTGTTTAAATCATTTCTAACTTGTTAACAATTTCTGCTAGTTAGTTTTTGCTAGAATGTGGGTTTTAGCTTGAGCCTGCTAACTGAGGAGTGTTAATTCACCTGTTTCCGTACGTTTCATTTTAAAATATTTATCTTACAAAGGAGTTGTTTAATTTAACTACATATCTGTACATGGAATTGTATTTGTTGATTTCTGCAATGCAGACTGTACTGCAATAATCTCTGATGGGTTGTCGAATGTTCGTGGGCATGGAATAATTAACTACATATCCACCCCTCAACCACTATTCTACAAGAGCACAGACACAAGGGACAACAGACACACCGGTCTCTACATTGCAGATGAGCTGAAGGCAGTCATCAATGACCTTGGACCACAGAAGGCATTTGCACTGGTGACAGAAAATGCTGCGAACATGAAGGCTGCTTGGTCTAAAGTGGAGGAGTCCTACCATCACATCACACCCATTGGCTGTGCTGCTCATGCATTGAATCTGCTCCTTAAGGACATCATGGCACTGAAAACAATGGATATATTCTACAAGAGAGCCAAGGAAATGGTTAGGTATGTGAAGGGTCATCAAAATAATGCAGCAATCTACCTCACCAAGCAAAGTGAGAAGAATAAGAGCACCACATTGAAGCTGCCCAGCAACACCGTTGGGGTGGTGTCATCATGTTTGACAGTCTCCTGGAGGGGAAGGAGTCTCTCCAAGAAATGGCCATATCACAGTCTGCCAATATGGACAGCCCCATCAAGAGGATCCTCCTGGATCCCCCTTGCTTGTGTATTTTGAGAGAGAGTGGTAAGCAGCCTGAAACTGCAGTAGCCATTGCACGGATTGAGGGAGACAATGCCATCCTGTCTGATGTTCAGACTCTGTTTGCAGATGTAAGAGAAGAAATCCGTACTGCCCTGCCCACTTCACTGTTACTCCAAGCAGAGAAAACTGCAGTTCTGAAATACATCAAAAAGCGTGAAGACTTCTGCCTGAAGCCCATACACGCCGCAGCGTACATGTTGGACCCCAAGTATGCTGGCAAGAGCATCCTGTCTGGTGCAGAGATCAACCTGGCCTATGGTGTCATCACTACCGTGTCTCGCTACCTTGGCCTGGATGAGGGCAAGGTTCTTGGCAGTCTGGCGAAGTACACTTCCAAGCAAGGGCTTTGGGATGGAGATGCAATATGGCAGTCGTGCCAACATGTCTCATCAACCACCTGGTGGAAGGGACTTTGTGGATCTGACGTTCTTTCCCCTGTTGCCTCCATCATCCTCCAAATCCCACCAATAGTCGCCTCGGAGCGCAAATGGTTCTTGTTTGGGAACACACACACACACACACACACACACACACACACACACACACACCAATACAAGGGTTGAAAAATTGGTGGCCACGCTGGCAAATTTGAGGCTTTTGAGCCTGACAACGAGCCGTTCTCAACAAGGTTGGAGAGTGACAGTGAAGATGAGGCCTCAGAGTCTGATGTTCAAGAGGTGGACATTGAGGAGGTCCAGGGAGAAGACATGGAAGCCTGAGAGGAAGACAAGACTATCATTTTACAGATGTATGTTGAAAACGTTTTTGGGAGATGTGATGGATCATTGGGGATCATTCAAATATTCTCTTTCTTTTGTTGTTCAGTGAAATCATCCCATGTGAAGAGTCAACTCATTTAATTAAAGTTCAATTCATAACTAAATAGATTTTTTAAATTTCTATTGGGAGAAGTTAATCGTTTGCAATTATGTCTACTTATGATAAGGTAAAAGGTTTATGTTTCTGTCTTCATATGATATGGTAAATATATCCAATGCAAAAAACATCTACATTTAAATGGTATTACAATTATTTTGCATATATTTCTGTTAATTCCTATATATTCCCGTTAATTTCCACAGAAAATTTCCGCCTCTAAATATTCCCCAAAATGTGCAACCCTAGTCCTACCTCAGTAACCATTCCACTAATGATAACATATCAGGTGTCATACCTCAGTAACCTTTCCACTGCTGATAACATATCAGGTGTCATATCTCAGTAACCATTCCACTAATGATAACATATCAGGTGTCCTACCTCACTAACCATTCCAATGCTGATAACATATCAGGTGTCATACCTCACTAACCATTCCACTGCTGATAACATATCAGGGGTCAGACATTTGAAGTTAGAAACATCAAGGACAATCTGACAATAGTAGTGAGCTGTTTCTCTAACCAAGACGTCTACTATCTTCTGGACCGCACAAGGCCTGCTCAGTCCTAGGGATATTACACTGAAACAAGGTTCAGGATGGAAAATAAATTCTCTTCAACAATGTACAAACACATTTCAGAGCAAACTCCTTTGTCAGAGCACATACGAGGGTAATGAAGTCTCATGTTAAGCAATGTTAAGCAATGGTGGAACAAGCTCCCTCACGACGCCAGGACAGCGGAGTCAATCACCACCTTCCGGAGACACCTGAAACCCCACCTCTTTAAGGAATACCTGGGATAGGATAAAGTAATTCTTCTAACCCCCCCCCCCCCCCAAAAAGATTTAGATGCACTATTGTAAAGTGGTTGTTCCACTGGATATCATAAGGTGAATGCACCAATTTGTAAGTTGCTCTGGATAAGAGCGTCTGCTAAATGACTTAAATGTAATGTAAATGTAAGCAGAGGTGCTGGAGGAGTAACTGGGTAATGAAGTCTCGTGTTAAGGAGAGGTGCTGGAGGAGTAACTGGGTAATACAGTCTCGTGTTAAGCAGAGGTGCTGGAGGAGTAACTGGGTAATGAAGTCTCGTGTTAAGCAGAGGTGCTGGAGGAGTAACTGGGTAATGAAGTCTCATGTTAAGCAGAGGTGCTGGAGGAGTAACTGGGTAATGAAGTCTCGTGTTAAGGAGAGGTGCTGGAGGAGTAACTGGGTAATGAAGTCTCGTGTTAAGCAGAGGTGCTGGAGGAGTAACTGGGTAATGAAGTCTCGTGTTAAGGAGAGGTGCTGGAGGAGTAACTGGGTAATGAAGTCTCATGTTAAGCAGAGGTGCTGGAGGAGTAACTGGGTAATGAAGTCTCGTGTTAAGCAGAGGTGCTGGAGGAGTAACTGGGTAATGAAGTCTCGTGTTAAGGAGAGGTGCTGGAGGAGTAACTGGGTAATGAAGTCTCATGTTAAGCAGAGGTGCTGGAGGAGTAACTGGGTAATGAAGTCTCGTGTTAAGCAGAGGTGCTGGAGGAGTAACTGGGTAATGAAGTCTCATGTGAAGGAGAGGTGCTGGAGGAGTAACTGGGTAATGAAGTCTCGTGTTAAGCAGAGGTGCTGGAGGAGTAACTGGGTAATGAAGTCTCGTGTTAAGGAGAGGTGCTGGAGGAGTAACTGGGTAATGAAGTCTCGTGTTAAGGAGAGGTGCTGGAGGAGTAACTGGGTAATGAAGTCTCGTGTTAAGCAGAGGTGCTGGAGGAGTAACTGGGTAATGAAGTCTCGTGTTAAGGAGAGGTGCTGGAGGAGTAACTGGGTAATGAAGTCTCGTGTTAAGCAGAGGTGCTGGAGGAGTAACTGGGTAATGAAGTCTCGTGTTAAGCAGAGGTGCTGGAGGAGTAACTGGGTAATGAAGTCTCGTGTTAAGGAGAGGTGCTGGAGGAGTAACTGGGTAATGAAGTCTCGTGTTAAGCAGAGGTGCTGGAGGAGTAACTGGGTAATGAAGTCTCGTGTTAAGCAGAGGTGCTGGAGGAGTAACTGGGTAATGAAGTCTCGTGTTAAGCAGAGGTGCTGGAGGAGTAACTGGCAAAGCCTTTGAATCGTGTCTAGATCCTGAAGCATGATGTGGTGAGGAAGTGGATATTTATATTGCTTACATCCCTGGTTCATTACATCGCTCCCTTGTTCCGGAACCGTCACTTATTTTACAAAGACACGAAGAGTTGAGGACTCACGCACACAGGGATAGACACGTATACGCAGGCACACTCAGAAACACTTACAGGGATAGACACGTATACGCAGGCACACTCAGAAACACTTACAGGGATAGACACGTATACGCAGGCACACTCAGAAACACTTACAGGGATAGACACGTATACGCAGGCACACTCAGAAACACTTACAGGGATAGACACGTATACGCAGGCACACTCAGAAACACTTACAGGGATAGACACGTATACGCAGGCACACTCAGAAACACTTACAGGGATAGACACGCGTGGACTACAGGAAACACGGCGGGCTAGCACGCCCCCTTCCACGTCGATGGGGTGGCAGTGGAGCGGGTCGAGAGGTTCAAGTTCCTCGGTGTCCAAATCACTAAAAACTAAAAAAATGGTCCACACACATGCAAACAGTCGTGAAGAAGGCAGCACAAGGCTTCTTCGTCAACTGCCCGTCCCTCGATCACATGGCGCTACAGAGGGTGGTGCGTACATCCCCGTATATCACTGGGACCGAGCCTCCTGCCATCCAGGACCTTGATATCATGTGGTGTGAAAGAAAGGCCCAGACTGTTCTTTTAAACTCCAGCTACCCAAGCCATAGACTGTTCGCACTGCATCAACAGGCTTCAGAACAGCTTCTATCCCCCAGCCATAAGACTGATAAATAGCTAACAAAATGGCTACACAGACCATCTGCATTGACCCTTCGAATGTTTGCACTGTATCTATGCACATTGCACACACATTCCTATACACTGACACACAATCATCATATACGCTGCTGCTAGTCTGTTTATCATATATCCTGATGCCTAGTCACCTGAGTCATATATAACCCTACCACTCCAGTATCCCTGCACATTGGAAATATGGTATTGGCACTGACCCAGTAGCATACCAGCTTGCATCCCACTGCTGGCTTGCTTCTGAAGCTAAGCAGGGTTGTCCCTGGATGGGAGACCAGATGCTGCTGGAAGTGGTGTTGGAGGGCCAGTAGGAGGCACCCTTTCTTCTGGTCAAAAATAAAATATTCCAATGCCCTGTTTAGGGTGCGGTCTTTCAGATGGGATGTTAAAACCTGTTTTGGATAGGGGGCAGTATTTTCATGGCCGGATAAAAAACATACCCGATTTCATCTGGTTACTACTCCTGCCCAGAAACTAGAATATGCATATAATTAGTAGATTTGGATAGAAAACACTCTAAAGTTTCTAAAACTGTTTGAATGTTGTCTATGAGTATAACAGAACTCATATGGCAGGCCAAAACCTGAGAAGATTTCATACAGGAAGTGCCCTGTCTGACAATTTGTTCTCCTTCTAGGGGATCTCTATCAAAAATACAGCATCTCTGCTGTAATGTGACATTTTCTAAGGCTTCCATTGGCTCTAGGAAGGCGCCAGAAAGTGGAATGACGTCTCTGCAGTCTCTGGGCGAAAAAAAGCAGGACTTTTTGTGAGTGGTCAGGCAGGGAACAATGACACTGGAGTGCGCGTGCACGAGACGACTCCATGTTTTTCTTTCAGTCTATGAATGAATATAACGTCGCCCGGTTGGAATATTATCGCTATTTTACGAGAAAAATAGCATAAAAATTGATTTTAAACAGCGTTTGACATGCTTCGAAGTACGGTAATGGAATATTTTGAATTTTTTTTGTCACGAAATGCGCATCACCCTTCGGATACTGACCTGAACGCACAAACAAAACTGAGCTATTTGGATATAACTATGGATTATTTCGAACCAAAACAACATTTGTTGTTTAAGTAGAAGTCCTGGGAGTGCATTCTGACGAAGAACAGCAAAGGTAATCCAATTTTTCTTATAGTAAATCTGAGTTTGGTGAGCACCAAACTTGGTGGGTGTCAAATTAGCTAGCCTGTGATGGCCGAGCTATCTACTCAGAATATTGCAAAATGTGCTTTCGCCGAAAAGCTATTTTAAAATCTGACACCGCGATTGCATAAAACGTCAGGGTGTGATAGCAGTGCAGGGTGGATATATATATGGGTGGAGATGGCAGTGCTAGGGTGGATATATATATGGGTGGAGATGGCAGTGCTAGGGTGGATATATATACACTGCTCAAAAAAATAAAGGGAACACTTAAACAACACAATGTAACTCCAAGTCAATCACACTTCTGTGAAATCAAACTATCCACTTAGGAAGCAACACTGATTGACAATAAATTTCACATGCTGTTGTGCAAATGGAATAGACAACAGGTGGAAATTATAGGCAATTAGCAAGACACCCCCAATAAAGGAGTGGTTCTGCAGGTGGGGACTACAGACCACTTCTCAGTTCCTATGCTTCCTGGCTGATGTTTTGGTCACTTTTGAATGCTGGTGGTGCTTTCACTCTAGTGGTAGCATGAGACGGAGTCTACAACCCACACAAGTGGCTCAGGTAGTGCAGCCCATCCAGGATGGCATATCAATGCGAGCTGTGGCAAGAAGGTTTGCTGTGTCTGTCAGCGTAGTGTCCAGAGCATGGAGGCGCTACCAGGAGACAGGCCAGTACATCAGGAGACGTGGAGGAGGCCGTAGGAGGGCAACAACCCAGCAGCAGGACCGCTACCTCCGCCTTTGTGCAAGGAGGAGCAGGAGAAGCACTGCCAGAGCCCTGCAAAATGACCTCCAGCAGGCCACAAATGTGCATGTGTCTGCTCAAACGGTCAGAAACAGACTCCATGAGGGTGGTATGAGGGTCCGACGTCCACAGGTGGGGGTTGTGCTTACAGCCCAACACCGTGCAGGACGTTTGGCATTTGCCAGAGATCACCAAGATTGGCAAATTCGCCACTGGCGCCCTGTGCTCTTCACAGATGTAGCAGGTTCACACTGAGCACATGTGACAGACGTGACAGAGACGCCGTGGAGAAAGTTCTGCTGCCTGCAACATCCTCCAGCATGACCGGTTTGGAGGTGGGTCAGTCATGGTGTGGGGTGGCATTTCTTTGGGGGGCTGCACAGCCCTCCATGTGCTCACCAGAGGTAGCCTGACTGCCATTAGGTACCGAGATGAGATCCTCAGACCCCTTGTGAGACCATATGCTGGTGCGGTTGGCCCTGGGTTCCTCCTAAAGCAAGACCATGCTAGACCTCATGTGGCTGGAGTGTGTCAGCAGTTCCTGCAAGAGGAAGGCATTGATGCTATGGACTGGCCCGCCCGTTCCCCAGACCTGAATCCAATTGAGCACATCTGGGACATCATGTCTCGCTCCATCCACCAACGCCACGTTGCACCACAGACTGTCCAGGAGTTGGCGGATGCTTTAGTCCAGGTCTGGGAGGAGATCCCTCAGGAGACCATCCGCCACCTCATCAGGAGCATGCCCAGGCGTTGTAGGGAGGTCATACAGGCACGTGGAGGCCACACACAGTACTGAGCCTCATTTTGACTTGTTTTAAGGACATTACATCAAAGTTGGATCAGCCTGTAGTGTGGTTTTCCACTTTAATTTTGAGTGTGACTCCAAATCCAGACCTCCATGGGTTGATAAATTGGATTTCCATTGATTCATTTTGTGTGATTTTGTTGTCAGCACATTCAACTATGTAAAGAAAAAAGTATTTAATAAGATTATTTCTTTCATTCAGATCTAGGATGTGTTGTTTAAGTGTTCCCTTTATTTTTTTGAGCAGTGTATATGGGTGGAGATGGCAGTGCTAGGGTGGATATATATACATGGGTGGTTATGGCAGTGCTAGGGTGGATATATATATATGGGTGGAGATGGCAGTGCTAGGGTGGATATATATATATATGGGTGGTGATGGCAGTGCTAGGGTGGATATATATATATGGGTGGAGATGGCAGTGCTAGGGTGGATATATATATGGGTGGAGATGGCAGTGCTAGGGTGGATATATATGGGTGGAGATGGCAGTGCTAGGGTGGATATATATGGGTGGAGATGGCAGTGCTAGGGTGGATATATATATGGGTGGAGATGGCAGTGCTAGGGTTGATATATATACATGGGTGGTAATAGCAGTGCTAGGGTGGATATATATATGGGTGGAGATGGCAGTGCTAGGGTGGATATATATGGGTGGAGATGGCAGTGCTAGGGTGGATATATATATGGGTGGAGATGGCAGTGCTAGGGTGGATATATATGGGTGGAGATGGCAGTGCTAGGGTGGATATATATATACACTGCTCAAAAAAATAAAGGGAACACTTAAACAACACATCCTAGATCTGAATGAAAGAAATAATCTTATTAAATACTTTTTTCTTTACATAGTTGAATGTGCTGACAACAAAATCATACAAAAATAATCAATGGAAATCCAATTTGGTCTGTCTGCTCTTAACAGGTACATTACTGAGTCTTTACTGTTGGTCTGTCTGCTCTAAACAGGTACATTACTGTTGGTCTGTCTGCTCTAAACAGGTACATTACTGTTGGTCTGTCTGCTCTAAACAGGTACATTACTGAGTCTTTACTGTTGGTCTGTCTGCTCTAAACAGGTACATTACTGAGTCTTTACTGTTGGTCTGTCTGCTCTAAACAGGTATATTACTGAGTCTTTACTGTTGGTCTGTCTGCTCTAAACAGGTATATTACTGAGTCTTTACTGTTGGTCTGTCTGCTCTAAACAGGTACATTACTGAGTCTTTACTGTTGGTCTGTCTGTCCTTAACAGGTACATTACTGAGTCTTTACTGTTGTGGTCTATCTGCTCTAAACAGGTACATTACTGAGTCTTTACTGTTGTGGTCTGTCTGCTCTAAACAGGTACATTACAGAGTCTTTACTGTTGGTCTGTCTGCTCTAAACAGGTACATTACTGAGTCTTTACTGTTGTGGTCTGTCTGCTCTAAACAGGTACATTACTGAGTCTTTACTGTTGGTTTGTCTGCTCTAAACAGGTACATTACTGAGTCTTTACTGTTGGTCTGTCTGCTCTAAACAGGTACATTACTGTTGGTCTGTCTGCTCTAAACAGGTACATTACTGAGTCTTTACTGTTGGTCTGTCTGCTCTAAACAGGTACATTACTGAGTCTTTACTGTTGGTCTGTCTGCTCTAAACAGGTACATTACTGAGTCTTTACTGTTGGTCTGTCTGCTCTAAACAGGTACATTACTGAGTCTTTACTGTTGGTTTGTCTGCTCTAAACAGGTACATTACAGAGTCTTTACTGTTGGTCTGTCTGCTCTAAACAGGTACATTACTGAGTCTTTATTGTTGTGGTCTGTCTGCTCTAAACAGGTACATTACTGAGTCTTTACTGTTGGTTTGTCTGCTCTAAACAGGTACATTACTGAGTCTTTACTGTTGGTTTGTCTGCTCTAAACAGGTACATTACTGAGTCTTTACTGTTGGTTTGTCTGCTCTAAACAGGTACATTACTGAGTCTTTACTGTTGGTCTGTCTGCTCTAAACAGGTACATTACTGTTGGTCTGTCTGTTCTAAACAGGTACATTACTGAGTCTTTACTGTTGGTCTGTCTGCTCTAAACAGGTACATTACTGAGTCTTTACTGTTGGTCTGTCTGCTCTAAACAGGTACATTACTGAGTCTTTACTGTTGGTCTGTCTGCTCTAAACAGGTACATTACTGAGTCTTTACTGTTGGTCTGTCTGCTCTAAAACAAACAAAGAGCTAAACAACATGGTCCACTCAAAAGAAAGGCACGATCACAAATCGGATTTATCAAATGCAAAGGTCAATAAAACCAGTGAGAATGTTCATGCTTTGTGTCTTGGCTACTCAAAACACAGGAGGTAAAACACAACACAATAACACGTTCCACTAAAACGTAGCCTAGATTGTTTGACCCATAAAAGAGAGACACGAACGAGCGCACATTTGATCAACGAGACGTACTTTGAAAGACACTTTCTGCCAATAAAGGCTTTAGTATGCGTCTGGCTGTTCAAACACAGGAGGTAAACAGAAACACAAAGTCCACTAAAAAGTTGATAGCTCTGCCTATAAAAGAAAGAAATGGCGTGATCAAGACCATTTACAGGACACGGTTAAGTTAAAAACAACTCTCTGCTGACAGTAAAACCAGTGAGCCTGTACTATGAGTCTTCCTGCCCTACTCGAAACACACACACTAAAAAGCTGTTTGTTGTAGGCTAAATAAAAGGCAGGTTTCACGATCGGAGAAAGGTAATTGGAAAGACAATGTGTTCTGCCAATAAACCCAGTGACATGGTTCCACAGCTGTCTACAGAGTCTCGGCAGTACTTTCATTTGAACCACAGATAGTGTGAGGAGAGAATCGTCTGGCTATTGCACTTCTGAACTGGGATGCGTGGAAGACTCTCCTCTCGTCCAATCAGTCCCCTACTCTCAATTTCTCCCCGCCGCCGTTCATACTCTCCCCTCAGCTCCCCTACTTCGCCTCCTCTCTAGGTAAAAAAAAACAGCACTTTTGTGATGAGGTTGAGAGATACAGTATACAGTCATAAATAGCGAGTAAGATGAGTATTTGTTGGACAAGCTCTGTTTTATTGCCTCTTATGGTAGATAGATACTGTACTGGGTGCATATTGAACACTACAGCTCTGATACTGTACTGGGTGCATATTGAACACTACAGCTCTGATACTGTACTGGTTTCATATTGAACACTACAGCTCTGATACTGTACTGGTTTCATATTGAACACTACAGCTCTGATACTGTACTGGTTGCATATTGAACACTACAGCTCTGATACTGTACTGGGTGCATATTGAACACTACAGCTCTGATACTGTACTGGTTTCATATTGAACACTATAGCTCTGATACTGTACTGGTTGCATATTGAACACTATAGCTCTGATACTGTACTGGTTTCATATTGAACACTATAGCTCTGATACTGTACTGGTTGCATATTGAACACTACAGCTCTGATACTGTACTGGTTGCATATTGAACACTACAGCTCTGATACTGTACTGGTTGCATATTGAACACTACAGCTCTGATACTGTACTGGGTGCATATTGAACACTACAGCTCTGATACTGTACTGGTTGCATATTGAACACTACAGCTCTGATACTGTACTGGTTTCATATTGAACACTACAGCTCTGATACTGTACTGGTTGCATATTGAACACTACAGCTCTGATACTGTACTGGTTTCATATTGAACACTACAGCTCTGATACTGTACTGGTTTCATATTGAACACTACAGCTCTGATACTGTACTGGTTTCATATTGAACACTACAGCTCTGATACTGTACTGGTTGCATATTGAACACTACAGCTCTGATACTGTACTGGTTTCATATTGAACACTACAGCTCTGATACTGTACTGGTTGCATATTGAACACTACAGCTCTGACACTGTACTGGTTTCATATTGAACACTACAGCTCTGACACTGTACTGGTTTCATATTGAACACTACAGCTCTGACACTGTACTGGTTTCATATTGAACACTACAGCTCTGATACTGTACTGGTTTCATATTGAACACTACAGCTCTGATACTGTACTGGTTTCATATTGAACACTACAGCTCTGATACTGTACTGGTTTCATATTGAACACTACAGCTCTGATACTTTCTTCTCCATAAAGATTAACGTTTCAGTTATTTTTCCAAGAAGAAGAAATCCAGCTAGTGTGTAATAGTGTGTGACGTGCCTGGGTCGAACTGTAAACGGCTGTGTTAGAGACGGATTCTGACGGTCTGTTATTAACTGGCTGGCTGGTTGTGCGTGATTGGTTTTTAGGAAGGAAATACGCCAGCAAGCATCACAGTGACTGGAGGAAATGAAGAAATTGCATAACCGATGAACTAAACTTATCAACAGTGCATTTGGAAAGTATTCAGACCCCTTGACTTGTCCACATTTTGTTACCTTACAGCCTTATTCTAAAATATATATATTTTTTAAACGTCCCTCAATCTACAAACAATAACTCATAATGACAAAGCAAAAATTGGTTATACATTTTTGCAAATTTATTACAAATAAAAAAACTTAAATATGACATTTACATAAGTATTCAGACCCTTTACTCAGTACTTTGTTGAAACACCTTTAGCAGCGATTACAGCCTTGAGTCTTCTTGGGTATGACGCTACAAGCTTGGCACACCTGTATTTGGGGAGTTTCTCCCATTCTTCTCTGCAGATTCTCTCAAGCTCTGTCAGGTTGGATGGGGAGCGTCACTGCACAGTTATTTTCAGGTCTCTCCAGAGATGTTTGATCGGGTTCAAGTCCGGGCTCTGGCTGGGCCACTCAAGGACATTCAGCGACTTGTCCCGAAGCCACTCCTGCATTGTCTTGGCTGTGTGCTTAGGGTTGTTGTCCTGCTGAACCTTAGGCCCAGTCTGAGATCCTGAGCAGATTATCATTAAGGATCTCTCTGTACTTTGCTCCGTTCATCTTTCCCTCGACCCTGACTAGTCTCCCAGTCCCTGCCACTGAAAAACATCCCCACAGCATGATGCTGCCACCACCATGCTTCCTTCAGATGTGACGCTTGGCATTCAAGCCAAAGAGTTCAATCTTGTTTCATCAGAGCAGAGAATCTTATCTCTATGATGAGTCCGTTAAGTGCCTTTTGGCAAACTCCAAGCGGGCTGTCATTTGCCTTTATGCTTGCTTGTGGGTTGAGAAACAGTGGTCTAGGACTTTAATCGCCCCTAGTACGAATCTAAAGTTGGGCATCACGTGTCTTAGTGAAGCGGAATTAAAACTATAGAAGACAAGCAGCGTCCAGGTTCATGGTTCCCTGATTGCTTATAGCCTTGTACAGTTTGTTAAGTGCCAACTCCTTGTTGTTGTCGTCCTGAGGTGGAATATATAAGGCAGTTACGATTACAGATTAAATCTCTCTCGGGAGGACAAATGGTCTGCATTTGACCATCAGGATTTCCATGATGGCTGAACAATAGGTCAAAACATGCACTGCACAATCTGTTGATGCATCTGATGTCCTGACTGTTTGGTGAATGTAAAATCCATCGAGTTGGATAACCACAGGGGGGTATGTTGATCGAAAGTCACGTTTAGAGAGAAAAAAAAGGAGAATATTGCAGTTACGAGAGTCCCTTTGATAACAAACCTACAGACCAGACAGACAGAGACACACAGAGGTCCTGAGCTCTCCATCTTCAACTCTATCCCCTGAAACTAGTTCCCTCCTCCGACTCTGTTCCCTCAACACACCACCCACTATCCTCCACCTACCCAGCCACCCACCCACCCTCCACCCAGCAAACCAACACCCTCCACAAGCCCAGCTCTACCCTCCTGCAGCCTGGACTCCATCCATTACCCCTGGGCAAATAACACAGAAATAAAAGCACAGAGGATAAATCACCTTCTCTCTCTCTCCGCCAGGCTTCCGTATTCATTTCCTCAATCCTTCCGTTCTGTGCATGTTATTCAGAGCCATACATCTTAGCCTCAGTGTTAGCCCAGTGTGTGTGTGTGTGTGTGGATCATTTATCTGAGAGCAAAAGTGTTTAGAGCTATAATGATTTAGAGAGCAGTTACGTATCAGGAATATTTACACCAGAACATTAAACATAACGTCAGTCTGAAAACACACACTACCATGCAGCTGACACACACACACACTACCCCTGCAGCTGACAGACAAACACACACTACCATGCAGCTGACACACACACACACTACCCCTGCAGCTGACAGACAAACACACACTACCGTGCAGCTGACACACACACACACACACACACACTACTCCTGCAGCTGACACACACACACACTACCCCTGCAGCTGACAGACAAACACACACTACCCCTGCAGCTGACACACACACACACACTACCCCTGCAGCTGACAGACAAACACACACTACCATGCAGCTGACACACACACACACACACACACACACACACACACACACACACACACACACACACTACCCCTGCAGCTGACACACACACACACACACACTACTCCTGCAGCTGACACACACACACTAGGGGTATGAACGTTTAAACAAAATCAGAATCCCTAAACAAAAACATTTTCAAAAGGTTTTTTTTATCCTAAACTAGACGGTTGGTTATAAAGGCCTGGGGAGGGTTCTATTCCGTGTATCCTAAACTAGACGGTTGGTTATAAAGGCCTGGGGAAAGTTCTATTCCGTGTATCCTAAACTAGACGGTTGGTTATAAAGGCCTGGGGAGGGTTCTGTTCCGTGTATCCTAAACTAGACGGTTGGTTATAAAGGCCTGGGGAGAGTTCTGTTCCGTGTATCCTAAACTAGACGGTTGGTTATAAAGGCCTGGGGAGAGTTCTGTTCCGTGTATCCTAAACCAGACATTGGGTTATAAAGGCCTGGGGAGAGTTCTGTTCCGTGTATCCTAAACTAGACGGTTGGTTATAAAGGCCTGGGGAGGGTTCTGTTCCGTGTATCCTAAACTAGACGGTTGGTTATAAAGGCCTGGGGAGAGTTGTGTCATTGAAATAAAACCAGAGGAAGAGGTGAACTTTACGCTACTTCTGGTGAAGACAGATTGAAGTCATCCTCATTGGTCAGGATGTGTTGCAGCTGTCATCCTCATGACCAAGACATAAGCACACGGTTCAGTCTGCCTGCCCCCTTCTCTCTCTCCCTCACCCCCCTGCACTTTCTCTTCACCAATGATGCAAAGTGTGTGTTCATTCTTCGGTCTGTTGCATGTAGAATATGTCAGTATGTTCATTGGTAGGTCCTGCTTTACTGAAATTGCAAGATAGACCAATCCATTGTGATATACAGCTTTTGATTAGCGATGGATCAGCCTAGTGCACGGCTCTAACTCTGGCTGTGTCCCAATACTGTCCGTTGTCCCTCCCCCTCGTTTTCCAGTGTCCCTCGGTGGGCGAGTGGCACTGTTAAATGGAGCAACTAGTGGTAGGGAGAGCTAAATAACCCTAGGGAATGGGACATCACTCACACACATCAGAAGCCACCAACAGAAATCACTGAATTGACGACGAGCCATGTGTTTTTCAATGCCTGTCCTGTAGCATTTTTTATCATTCTAATGCAACAAATGCGTACTTACCATATGAGCAACAAATGAAAAGAGCAAAACAACAATGTGGCCGTCCCTCAATGTGGAGGAGTACTGAACTGTACTTTTATTCAATAAATAACTGCAGTTTGACATGCAACAGTCGTTTTTCCTTCACTCAGTTATTTTATGCAATTTCTTGAGGAAATTAGATTAACCAGTGGAAGGATTGTAAAAGGATTAACAAATGCATCATTTTACATTTCCTTCCATCTTAGTACTTTTGTCAGCCATCTTTCCTGAAGCAACTCTCCAGCCTTGGGTAACAACGCCTCATGGGAGTTTTGGGGAACCACTCGATAGGAAGTCTGCAACGTGATTGGCATCGTTTGGAGGGCCAACTAGAGGGCTGAAAAGGCACTAACGCCTCGCTCAAAGTTGAATTGGGACACCGCTAATTGCTTCTAACACACCATATGCATGTCAAATGAAAAGAACACATAGAATAAGTTATAAGGATCCTTTTGTTGCTAATGGCAGCCTGCAGTAGTAATTTGCCCAGCCTGCAATTGGCCCAGCCTGCAAATGGCCCAGCGTCGTCCGGGTTCGGCCGTTGTATGCCGTTCATTGTAAATAAGAATTTGGTCTTAACTGACTTGCCTAGGTAAATAAAGGTTAAATAAAAAATATACAAATCCTAAGCAACTTTGCAGTTTTTTTGTGTGTTATTTCTTACAATATTAGCCCAGAACGTTTTTTTTTGTGTTTTTACATTCGGTCGGAGATAACTTTTGGATATGAGAGCAGCATTACGACCAGGAATTCGACTTTCCCGAATTGGATCCTTTGTTTGTACCCCCCAGGGCAATTTACCTTATTCCAGAGGCTGCTCCAAGACACCGCTGGTCGGAGAAGAGGTATGCGGACTGGACTTCTAGTCCGACTCAGGAGGCGGGCACACCATCCACTGCTTCCGAGTATATTACTCACTAAATGTTCAGTCACGACGGCCCACAAGGAACTACACTGGACTTTACGCAAACTGGAAACCACACATCCGGAGGCCGCATTTATTGTAGCTGGGGATTTTAACAAAGCAAATTTGAGGAAAACACTACCAAAGTTCTATCAACACATTGACTGTAGTACTAGCTCTGGAAAAACACCCAACCCCTGCTATTATCCCCCCACCCCGGGCCCTCGAATTGATTATCACGAAATTGAGGAGATAAAAGGGGCACAAAAATAAAAGAAAAAACAAATACAAAAACAAAATCTGTAAAAAGCTGAGGGATGGCGCTGGAGAAATTTAACCACTCAAATTAATAGAGCTACGGATGCCAGGACTGACCCTCAAATGATATCAAAATCATAGTTTTTAACAATGTTTTCAGGCTATACAGTGTCTGTTTTGCATTTACTTTGTTTACAAACATTGGAGTAAAACAAGCTTATATTTTGGCTTCTGATTGGGTACGACAGTTGAACTAAACTCATGGAGGCATTTGTAAGTTATATTCTTCAAGAATCATTGGGTGCAACAATAGATGTAGCAACTACTGATTGCCACCATAAGACAGAAGAAGAAGAAAAACGGCAGTTTAAAAATGTTCTGTTTGTCACATCCCTAACACCCACACACCAGCTGACACCATTTTGAACACGTCACCCTTTCCTTTTCCTAAAAAGCGGTTTGTTTTTCCACATGTCAAGTCTACTGTATGAGCCGAAACAGACGGTTACGGATGCTTGAATCTTTTCAATGTAGTCTAGGCCTGCAGGTTTTACTGAAATATTTCTAGTACTGGATTGTAGGGAAGACCTAAGCCCAGTGAAGAGGACAAAGTGAATTCTGTTTTGACATTAGAAGCCTGAGGACTACTCTTTATTAAAAAGATTCATTAAACTCTCTAACTTCCCTATGCCTCAAAACAAATCAACATTGGTCTTAGAAACCAGGAAGAACATTAGCTAGGGGATATCATTTCCTTAACAATATCAATGAGGTAACATTTAGATGGAAACAGGCCCTATACGCCTAAGAATAGCCAAGATAAAGCTTTTCATTTTCCTTTGATGGCTGTTGGGAGCACAGTTTAATCTCTGCAATACACAAACAATGAGTGAGCTACATATTATTATATGAAACCAAGAGTGATATCAAGATCACAGTTATATTAAATAATCCAACACACACAGTCAGAGGGAGGGGCGGGGATCAGGGCATCACTCTAGGTCAGGACATCCTCCGCCTAACGAAGTCCTTCATATCCCATTAACTCCTGATAGGTCCATACCGTCCATTACTACCACACACCTCCCTCCCTCCCTCACCCGCCTAACGAAGTCCTTCATATCCCATTAACTCCTGATAGGTCCATCCTGTCCATTACTTCAACACACCTCCCTCCCTCACCTCCCTCACCTTCCTCACTCGCCTAACGAAGTCCTTCATATCCCATTAACTCCTGATAAGTCCATCCTGTCCATTACTTCCACACACCTCCCTCCCTCCCTCCCTCACCTCACTCACGTCTAAACATTATGGATAAGGCTTGCAGAAACAGAAGAAGAGCACAGTGCTGTACATTGCTCACTCGATGCAAGCTGGGATCATAGGGGTGTGTGTGTGTGCACATTATAATCACCATTTGTGCAAGATGGCACCGACAGACATGGTAACTCTGCTTCTAGCTCCTAGGACATGACAGACATGGTAACTCTACTTCTAGCTCCTAGGACATGACAGACATGGTAACTCTGCTTCTAGCTCCTAGGACATGACAGACATGGTAACTCTACTTCTAGCTCCTAGGACATGACAGACATGGTAACTCTACTTCTAGCTCCTAGGACATGACAGACATGGTAACTCTACTTCTAGCTCCTAGGACATGACAGACATGGTAACTCTACTTCTAGCTCCTAGGACATGACAGACATGGTAACTCTACTTCTAGCTCCTAGGACATGACAGACATGGTAACTCTACATCTAGCTCCTAGGACATGACAGACATGGTAACTCTACTTCTAGCTCCTAGGACATGACAGACATGACAGACATGGTAACTCTACTTCTAGCTCCTAAGACATGACAGACATGGTAACTCTACTATATTTTGATTTGTTTAACACTATTTTTGGTTACTACATGATTCCATATGTGTTATTTCATAGTTTTGATGTCTTCACTATTTTCTACAATGTAGAAAATAGTAAAAATAAAGAAAAACCCTTGAAATGAGTAGGTGTGTCCAGACTTTTGACTGGTACTGTACAGATATGGGAATCACTGGCCACTTTAATAATGGAACACTAGTCACTTTAATAACGTTTATATGCTGCTTTACTCATCTCATATGTATATACTGTATTCTACTGTATTTTAGTCAACGCCACTCCGACATTAATCATCTTAATATTTATAAATTCCATTCTTTACTTTTAGATGTGTGTATTGTTGTGAATTAGATACTACTGCACTGTCGGAGCCAGGAACACAAGCATTTCACTACACCCGCAATAACATCTGCTAAATATGTGTACGTGACCAATAACATTTGATTTGATATTAAAGCGGGCTGAACAACACACACACACACACACACACACACACACACACACACACACACACGTCATTGAAGACTAAAAGCTTAAAAGAAATGAGTAAAAACGCAGGAGGGACTGAAAAGAATCTTTATAACCCTAGATCCTGGGGAGAGGGGGAGAACAGCTATCTACAGGGGGTGACATCATCTCTACATGTATTCAAGACTTCTAATCACAGACAGCAGGGAACATAATGTGGGATATGAGTACAATGACGAGGGCTAGATAAGATTCAGAGAGAGCAGAGAGAGAGAGAGAGAGAGAGAGAGGGAGGGGGGATAGAGACAGAGAGGGGGATAGAGACAGAGAGGGGGATAGAGAGACAGACAGAGAGAGCAGCGAGAGAGACAGAGAGAGGGATAGAAAGAGACAGAGACAGAGTGGGATAGAGACAGAGAGAGTGGGACAGAGAGACAGAAAGTGGGACAGAGAGACAGAAAGTGGGACAGAGAGACAAAGTGGGACAGAGAGACAGAGAGAGTGATAGAGAGACAGAGAGAGTGGGATAGAGGGATAGAGAGAAAGACAGAGAGAGTGGGATAGAGAGAAAGACAGAGAGAGTGGGATAGAGAGAAAGACAGAGAGAGTGGGATAGAGAGACAGAGACAGATTGGGATACAGAGACAGAGTGGGATAGAGAGACAGAGACAGAGTGGGATAGAGAGACAGAGAGACAGAGACAGAGAGAGAGGGATAGAGAGAAAGACAGGGAGTGGGATAGAGAGACAGATTCCGGAGGTGGGATTAGGGTATTGATCTGTGACTCTCTGAACAGAACGAGGAAAGGCACTAGGCAACAAGGAAATGAATCGAGCCTCTCAGTCTTGAGATCAGATAGCCATCCACACAAAGCAGCTCACCACGTCTTAAGACACAGAACAGAGGGATCGAGATGCAAATGATTTTGTTTTCAAGGCCATCATCATCAAAGTGCTGTGAGATTATACAGGAGGGTTGTCTGTGTGCACAGGAAGTGGGTTTGGATAACGGCAGCAATATCCTCCTGCCAGAAATATGAGTCTGAAAAACAACAGTCACGTCTAAAAGTGAGACGGTTCTCATAGCAAGGTGTACTCTGAGACAATACAACCACTTGCTCTAGTGAATGTTGGTGTTCCAGACAACATTACAGCAGTCTTCTAGAACTAGTCTCCCTCTCTAAATTATATTTCAATTCAAGGGACTTTATCGGCATGGGAAACATATGTTTACGTTGCCAAAGCAAGTGAAGTAGATAATAAACAAAAGTGAAATAAACAATAAAAACGAACAGTAAACATTAGACTTACAAAACTTCAAAAAGAATAGAGGCATTTGAAATGTCATATTATGTCTATATACAGTGTTGTAATGATGTACAAATAGTTAAAGTACAAAAGAGAAAATAAATCATAAATATTGGTTGTATTTACAATGGTGTTTGTTCTTCACTGGTTGCCCTTTTCTTGTGTCATCAGGTCACAAATCTTGCTGCTGTGATGGCACACTGTGGTATTTCACCCAGTAGATATGGGAGTTTATCAAACTTGGATTTGTTTCCGAATTCATTGTGGGTCTGTGTAATCTGAGGGAAATATGTGTCTCTAATATGGTCAAACATTTGGCAGGAGGTTAGGAAGTGCAGCTCAGTTTCCACCTCATTTTGTGGGCAGTGTGCACATAGCCTGTCTTCTCTTGAGAGCCAACGGCGACCTCTCTCAATAGCAAGGCTATGCTCACTGAGTCTGTACATAGTCAAAGATTTCCTTGATTTTGGGTCAGTCAAAGTGGGCAGGTATTCTGCCACTGTGTTCTCTCTGTTTAGGGCCAAATAGAATTCTAGTTTACTCAGTTTTTTTGTGAATTTTTTCCAATGTGTCAAGTAATTATCTTTTTTTTTATCGTTTTCTCATGATTTAGTTGGGTCTAATTGTGTTGCTGTCCTGGTGCTCAGTTAGTCTTTAATAGCTGATTCAAAGATTTTGTATTTGATCATGCATGTTTTTTTTTTGTTTTTTTTAATAGAGCCAAAAAGATTGGAGAAGTGGTTTATCTATACATCTCCGTGTTGGAAAGATAACTTTTGTGTTGTTGTCTGTTTAGTGTTTTCCAGTTTTCCCAGAAGTGGTTAGAGTCTATGGATTCTTCAATTACATTGAGCTGATTTCTGACGTGCTGTTCCTTCTTTTTCCGTAGTGTATTTCTGTATTGTTTTAGTGTTGTATTGTTTTAGTGATTCACCATAGTGAAGGTGTAGGCTCAGGTTTTCTGGGTCTGTGTTTTTGGTTGGATAGGTTTCTCAATTTCTTTATTAGGTTTTTACATTCTTCTTCAAATCATTTGGCATTGTTTTTAGATTTGATAGGGAAGTTGAAAGGTCAAATATACTGCGTGTGTATATATATCTATCTATATAGCACGTGCCACATGGAGATCAGCTATCAGACAGATCCCATTTTAGCTAAGCGCCGCTGTGCCAGCCACATAGCAGCTGCATATGGGTACACTCAATATGGCTGCCAGTAACACTGACTTCAACGGGAATGTCCGTCGTCGTAATTCTTTTTCCCGTCCCTTTGGCTGGCTGGCTGGCTGGCGCACACACACACACACACACACACACACACACACACACACACACACACACACACACACACACACACACACACACAGAGTGCAGATGATCAACTCTGTTCTGATGAAGATAGAGAACGGAGACAACACCTGCACTTGTTGACTTTATAAAAACAACATGACGTGTGTGTGTGTGTGTGTGTGTGTGCATATCTCTGTGTACATACGTGTTTCCCCTCGGAGCCGCTCCTGATGCGTGATGTGATGGTGGCCAATCAGGCTGGTAATGGGGGACAATTTGATAATCCCAGCTAGCGTTGGCAGGAAGCCATCTTTCTAATCCAGCATGCCATGCTGCTGCTACAATAACACAAACTACCTGGAGGGCTGGAAACATGATGTTCAGACCATGCATGTACTGAACCCACCACTAATACAAGTCACCCACCAATAATACAAGACACCCACGACCCACCACTAATACAAGACACCCATTACATTTTTTACATTTTAGTCATTTAGCAGACGCTCTTATCCAGAGCGATTTACAGTAGTGAATGCATACATTTCATACATTTTTTTTTTTCGTACTGGTCCCCCGTGGGAATCGAACCCACAACCCCCGTTGCAAACACCATGCTCTACCAACTGAGCCACCACTAATACAAGTCACCCACCACTAATACAAGTCACCCACCACTAATACAAGTCACCCACCACTAATACAAGACACCCACCACTAATACAAGTCACCCACCACTAATACAAGACACCCACGACCCACCACTAATACAAGTCAACCACCACTAATACAAGTCACCCACCACTAATACAAGTCACCCACCACTAATACAAGACACCCACGACCCACCACTAATACAAGTCAACCACCACTAATACAAGTCACCCACCACTAATACAAGTCACCCACCACTAATACAAGTCACCCACCACTAATACAAGACACCCACGACCCACCACTAATACAAGTCAACCACCACTAATACAAGTCACCCACCACTAATACAAGACACCCACGACCCACCACTAATACAAGTCAACCACCACTAATACAAGTCACCCACCACTAATACAAGTCAACCACGACCCACCACTAATACAAGTCAACCACCACTAATACAAGTCACCCACCACTAATACAAGACAACCACGACCCACCACTAATACAAGTCAACCACCACTAATACAAGTCACCCACCACTAATACAAGTCAACCACGACCCACCACTAATACAAGTCAACCACCACTAATACAAGTCACCCACCACTAATACAAGACAACCACGACCCACCACTAATACAAGTCAACCACCACTAATACAAGTCAACCACGACCCACCACTAATACAAGTCAACCACCACTAATACAAGTCACCCACCACTAATACAAGACAATCACGACCCACCACTAATACAAGACAATCACGACCCACCACTAATACAAGTCAACCACCACTAATACAAGTCACCCACCACTAATACAAGTCAACCACGACCCACCACTAATACAAGTCAACCACCACTAATACAAGTCACCCACCACTAATACAAGACAACCACGACCCACCACTAATACAAGTCAACCACCACTAATACAAGTCACCCACCACTAATACAAGTCAACCACGACCCACCACTAATACAAGTCAACCACCACTAATACAAGTCACCCACCACTAATACAAGACAACCACGACCCACCACTAATACAAGTCAACCACCACTAATACAAGTCAACCACGACCCACCACTAATACAAGTCAACCACCACTAATACAAGTCACCCACCACTAATACAAGACAATCACGACCCACCACTAATACAAGACAATCACGACCCACCACTAATACAAGACAATCACGACCCACCACTAATACAAGTCACAGCCTTAATATACAGTATCTGGGCTTGGGCTCTGACAAACATAATGTTCAGTTCAGCTCGCTAACCAAGTACACTCATACATCTAACAGAGTGATTATCTGTTAATGTTGTCATCACTGGGTGTACACGGAGAAACAAAACGTCCACAACAACATGCAACATCAAAACAGACTGATTTGTCCTATTCCCTTCCATTTGACCTAAAAACTACCACAAGTGTATAAGTTTTTTTTATATATGCCTAATATGTACAAGCCTATGTGAGCCACAGATGCATTAGACAAGCACTTAAGAGTGGATTATGATTCAGGTCCATGATTCTCCTTATGATGTAGATAAGAATAGATTTATAGAATACGTTTGACATTTTAGTAATTTACAGTTCTACAGTCTTATCCAGACAAACTTGCAATATATAATAACATTATAAAATGGAGAGATTAGTAACAAACATTCAGAGAATAATAAAAATGGGCTCTTCGTCAGATCAAATAGTCCCGTCTAGTGCTGCGACGCTGCTACGACGTCCCTTGTCCCTCAACCCATCAAGCATGCAGTCCCGTCTAGTGCTGCGACGCTGCTACGACGTCCCTTGTCCCTCAACCCATCAAGCATGCAGTCCCGTCTAGTGCTGCGACGCTGCTACGACGTCCCTTGTCCCTCAACCCATCAAGCATGCAGTCCCGTCTAGTGCTGCGACGCTGCTACGACGTCCCTTGTCCCTCAACCCATCAAGCATGCAGTCCCGTCTAGTGCTGCGACGCTGCTACGACGTCCCTTGTCCCTCAACCCATCAAGCATGCAGTCCCGTCTAGTGCTGCGACGCTGCTACGACGTCCCTTGTCCCTCAACCCATCAAGCATGCAGTCCCGTCTAGTGCTGCGACGCTGCTACGACGTCCCTTGTCCCTCAACCCATCAAGCATGCAGTCCCGTCTAGTGCTGCGACGCTGCTACGACGTCCCTTGTCCCTCAACCCATCAAGCATGCAGTCCCGTCTAGTGCTGCGACGCTGCTACGACGTCCCTTGTCCCTCAACCCATCAAGCATGCAGTCCCGTCTAGTGCTGCGACGCTGCTACGACGTCCCTTGTCCCTCAACCCATCAAGCATGCAGTCCCGTCTAGTGCTGCGACGCTGCTACGACGTCCCTTGTCCCTCAACCCATCAAGCATGCAGTCCCGTCTAGTGCTGCGACGCTGCTACGACGTCCCTTGTCCCTCAACCCATCAAGCATGCAGTCCCGTCTAGTGCTGCGACGCTGCTACGACGTCCCTTGTCCCTCAACCCATCAAGCATGCAGTCCCGTCTAGTGCTGCGACGCTGCTACGACGTCCCTTGTCCCTCAACCCATCAAGCATGCAGTCCCGTCTAGTGCTGCGACGCTGCTACGACGTCCCTTGTCCCTCAACCCATTAGCGCAGACGGAATCATTCTGCTATCTGACGTAAGACAGTGATTGCGTAACGGATAAAAAAATATATATATGTTTTATCTGAAGGCCTATAGTTTATACTCCCCACGAGGTTTAAAAAATGAGCAGCAGAAAAAAAGACTTTTCCACATTAAAGACGGGCCTTTTTTTGGTTTGCTTCCTGTCTTGTAGTTTGATGTGGGTTGTTCTTTTGTTTGCCTGTTCTTGGGCAAATTTAGTGGGCGCTCACAGTGGGTGTCTTCTAGGTCCCAGTTGTTGTTGCTAGGCAACTTTCAGTGGACACCCCCCATGAGTGTCAATTCAGAACCCCTCTTAAAACCCCACCTGTTTCATTTTGGTTGTTGTCAGTGATGTTTTGTTAGTTCCCCTTTCTGTTCGAGCAACATTATTGATTTTCTTGCTGGGGAACGTAAGAACCATCTCAGCTCTCAGAGTCATTACAACATTCATTCTGGTATCACCCCCATGTAGCATGTTTCTGGTCACAGGCTGAGAAAAAAAATCACAACATTTATCTAAAATCAACCCCACTGTTGGTCGATTTGGAAAGCCAAAGTCAATCAATTAACAATAGAATACTCTTAGCAAAAATATTCATATTTAATTTACAATCTGTGAACCAAAAAGTGGAGAAAAAATGAAAACAGGGAAGATCTGATTAAGGATTGTTTGTCTAGAAATCAATGTGACCCATAAAATATAATTTCATAAAAAAATAAACATTTTTTTTTCGCTACACCACCAATCACATCTGCTAAATAACGTGGATGTGACCAATCACATCTGCTAAATAACGTGGATGTGACCAATCACATCTGCTAAATAACGTGGATGTGACCAATCACATCTGCTAAATAACGTGGATGTGACCAATCACATCTGCTAAATAACGTGGATGTGACCAATCACATCTGCTAAATAACGTGGATGTGACCAATCACATCTGCTAAATAACGTGGATGTGACCAATCACATCTGCTAAATAACGTGGATGTGACCAATCACATCTGCTAAATAACGTGGATGTGACCAATCACATCTGCTAAATAACGTGGATGTGACCAATCACATCTGCTAAATAACGTGGATGTGACCAATCACATTCGCTAAATAACATTTGATTTGAACTTGGGAGAGTAAACTAAAAGGTGTTAACCCTCCACATCTCTCAAGACAACAGGACACCTGGGCCAGCAACACTTAAATATCACCTGGACAAGCACAGTGGAAACCCCTTCCCACTAACGAGATAACAAACCAGCACAGTGGAAACCCCTTCCCACTAACGAGATAACAAACCAGCACAGTTAAAACCCATTCCCACTAACGAGATAACAAACCAGCACAGTTAAAACCCATTCCCACTAACGAGATAACAAACCAGCACAGTTGAAACCCCTTCCCACTAACGAGATGACAAACCAGCACAGTTAAAACCCCTTCCCACTAACGAGATGACAAACCAGCACAGTTGAAACCCCTTCCCACTAACGAGATGACAAACCAGCACAGTGGAAACCCCTTCCCACTAACGAGATGACAAACCAGCACAGTTGAAACCTCTTCCCACTAACGAGATAACAAACCAGCACAGTTGAAACCTCTTCCCACTAACGAGATGACAAACCAGCACAGTTGAAACCTCTTCCCACTAACGAGATGACAAACCAGCACAGTGGAAACCCCTTCCCACTAACGAGATAACAAACCAGCACAGTGGAAACCCCTTCCCACTAACGAGATGACAAACCAGCACAGTGGAAACCCCTTCCCACTAACGAGATGACAAACCAGCACAGTTGAAACCTCTTCCCACTAACGAGATGACAAACCAGCACAGTTGAAACCTCTTCCCACTAACGAGATGACAAACCAGCACAGTGGAAACCCCTTCCCACTAACGAGATGACAAACCAGCACAGTGGAAACCCCTTCCCACTAACGAGATGACAAACCAGCACAGTGGAAACCCCTTCCCACTAACGAGATAACAAACCAGCACAGTTAAAACCCCTTCCCACTAACGAGATAACAAACCAGCACAGTGGAAACCCCTTCCCACTAACGAGATGACAAACCAGCACAGTTGAAACCTCTTCCCACTAACGAGATGACAAACCAGCACAGTGGAAACCCCTTCCCACTAACGAGATAACAAACCAGCACAGTTAAAACCCCTTCCCACTAACGAGATAACAAACCAGCACAGTTAAAACCCCTTCCCACTAACGAGATGACAAACCAGCACAGTTGAAACCTCTTCCCACTAACGAGATAACAAACCAGCACAGTGGAAACCCCTTCCCACTAACGAGATAACAAACCAGCACAGTGGAAACCCCTTCCCACTAACGAGATGACAAACCAGCACAGGAGTAACACATACTGACTAAGGAGGTGACGTCAATCTGTCCGCCAACGTCCAATGTCTAAAAATAAAATGGAAAAAACAAAACCCCATATACAGTTGAAATCGGAAGTTTACATACACTTAGGTTGGAGTCATTAAAACTTGTTTTTCAACCACTCCACAAATGTCTTGTTAACAAACTATAGTTTTGGCAAGTCGGTTAGGACATCTACTTTGTGCATGACACAAGTCATTTTTACAACAATTGTTTACCGACAGATTATTTCACTTATAATTCACTGCATCACAATTCCAGTGGGTCAGAAGTTTACATACACTAAGTTGACTGTGCCTTTAAACAGCTTGGAAAATTACCGAAAATGATGTCATGGCTTTAGAAGCTTCTGAGAGGCTAATTGACATCAGTTGAGTCAATTGGAGGTGTACCAGTGGATGTATTTCAGGGCCTACCTTCAAACTCAGTGCCTCTTTGCTTGACATCATGGGAAAATCAAAAGAAAGCAGCCAAAACCTCAGAAAAAAAATTGTAGACCTCCACAAGTCTGGTTCATCCTTGGGAACAATTTCCAAACACCTGAAGGTACCACGTTCATCTGTACAAACAATAGTATGCAAGTATAAATACCATGGGACCACGCAGCAGTCATACCGCTCAGGAAAGAGACGTGTTCTGTCTCCTAGAGATGAATGTACTTTGGTGCGAAAAGTGCAAATCAATCCCAGAACAACAGCAAAGGACCTTGTGAAGATGCTGGAGGAAACCGGTACAAAAGTATCTATATCCACAGGTAAAACGAGTCCTATATCGACATAACCTGAAAGGCCGCTCAGCAAGGAAGAAGCCACTGCTCCAAAACCGCCATAAAAAAGCCAGACTACTGTTTGCAACTGCACATGGGGACAAAGATCGTACTTTTTGGAGAAATGTCCTCTGGTCTGATGAAACAAAAATAGAACTGTTTGGCCATAATGACCATCGTCATGTTTGAAGGAAAAAGGGGGAGGCTTGCAAGCTGAAGAACACTATCCAAACCGTGAAGCACGGGGGTGGAAGCATCATGTTGTGGGGGTGCTTTGCTGCAGGAGGGACTGGTGCACTTCACAAAATAGATGGCATCATGAGGAAAGTAAATTATGTGGATAGATTGAAGCAACATCTCAAGACATCAGTCAGGAAGTTAAAGCTTGCACGCAAATAGGTCTTCCAAATGGTCAATGACCCCAAGCATCCTTCCAAAGTTGTGGCAAAATGGCTTAAGGACAACAAAGTCAAGGTATTGGAGTGGCCTTAACAAAGCCCTGACCTCAATCCCATAGAATATTTGTGGGCAGAACTGAAAAAGTGTGTGCGAGCAAGGAGGCCTACAAACCTGACTCAGTTACACCAGCTCTGTCAGGAGGAATGGGCCAAAACTCACCCAACTTATTGTGGGAAGCTTGTGGAAGGCTACCCAAAATGTTTTACGTAAGTTAAACAATTTAAAGGCAATGCAACCAAATACTAATTGAGTGTATGTAAACTTCTGACCCACTGGGAATGTGATGATGAAATAAAAGCTGAAATAAATCATTCTCTCTACTAATATTCTGGCATTTCACATTCTTAAAATAAAGTGGTGATCCTAACTGACCTAAGACAGGGAATTTTTACTAGGATTAAATGTCAGGAATTGTGAAAAACTGACTTTAAATGTATTTGGCTAAGCTGTATGTAAACTTCCGACTTCAACTCTATATATGAAATTCTGTTGGTGGCCATAATTTTGTATAATAATTTAAATTTATCAACGTAATGTTTTGAATCAAGTGTTTTGAATCATGACGGTGCCACGTTGAAAGTCACAGCTCTTCAGTACGGGCCATTCTACTGGCAATGTCCGACTATGGAGATTGCATGGCTGTGTGGTCGATTCTATACACCTGTCAGCAACGCCTGTGGTTGAAATAGCTGAATCCACTCATTTGAAGGGGTATTGGCATATTTTTGTATATATAGTGTATTTAGCTTATCAAATCAAGACATTTTAGCTTTTATTTATTTTTATAATTTCTAAAAAATATTATTCCACAAGCACTATATTACACTAGATAGTTCTTGAATATGTTTTTCCAAATCTTTTTCTTTTCCTCTGACTTATGCTGTGCCTCTATGGTACAGTTTTCATTACAATCCATTCGTGATGTTAGTTCCTCCTTTGTTAGTCTAATCTCTTTTGACCTAAATTGTTTGTTTTAAAGATGGATTGCTTGGCCTCTTAAGGCACATTTGAAAGTGTCCCATACAATGTGTTGTAGAACTTTGATCTCTGTAGAACACTGATCTGATCTCTGTCTGTCTCTCTGCAGGCGTAACACTCCTTCCTTTTCTACATTAGCCCAGTGTGGCTACATTAGCCCAGTGTGGCTACATTAGCCCAGTGTGGCTACATTAGCCCAGTGTGGCTACAATAGCCCAGTGTGGCTACATTAGCCCAGTGTGGCTACATTAGCCCAGTGTGGCTACAATAGCCCAGTGTGGCTACAATAGCCCAGTGTGGCTACGTTAGCCCAGTATGGCTACGTTAAACCCAGTGTGGCTACATTAGCCCAGTGTGGCTACAATAGCCCAGTGTGGCTACAATAGCCCAGTGTGGCTACGTTAGCCCAGTGTGGCTACGTTAGCCCAGTGTGGCTACGTTAGCCCAGTGTGGCTACATTAGCCCAGTGTGGCTACATTAGCCCAGTGTGGCTGTGTAACGACAGTATGTAACTACTCAATTCCAACACAAAGGCAAAAGATAAACCGAGAAGCCGGATGGAACATGGGCTGTTGAGAAGAAGGTGAAGGCCAGATCAAGATGGCAACAGTAGCTACATGATAAATAATACCTACCAATCCGTGCCCCCCCAGGATGCTGGGTACCAAAACATCTCCTCCACCTGCTAGAGGGGAACAAGCAGACAGGCGTTCCAAATGTCATCACACACACTCTCGTGTCCCTAATGGCACCGCAGTTTATGCATCTAATGAGCGAGTGGGGCTTCTTCTGGATTACCTCCTACACCCAGTCAGTCACAGCTCTCACACATTTCTCCTTCTCCAGAACTGCTAACCACGTTCAGTACTAAACCGTCACCTTGTAGGCATGTTTCTGCCTGTTGGCAAGATTAACCCAATAATTTAGCCCAAACTACCTCTTCCCCTACTGTATTTATTTATTTATTCTGCTCCTTTGCACCCCAATATTTATATTTCTACTTTGCACTTTCTTCCACTACAAATCTACCATTCCAGTGTTTTACTTGCTATATTGTATTTACTTTGCCACCATGGCCTTTTTTGCCTTTACCTCCCTTATCTCACCTCATTTGCTCACATTGTATATAGACTTATGTTTCTACTGTATTATTGACTGTATGTTTGTTTTACTCCATGTGTAACTCTGTGTTGTTGTATGTGTTGAACTGCTTTGCTTTATCTTGGCCAGGTCACAATTGTAAATGAGAACTTGTTCTCAAATTGCCTACCTGGTTAAATAAAGGTGAAATAAAAAATAAATAAAACAGTGTTTTTACCTTCTAAAATAACATTATGCACAGACTTAATGTAACTTTGGAAGAGTCTCGTTTGGGCAAAAAGACCATCCTCCCCCCTCTGTGACCCGGAAACCGATAAGTGGTAGAAGAGAAGACAATTCGTTAGTAGGCGAACAGAGGAGTGTGTCGTCGTCGTCCCCCTCCTCGATAGCCACCTTTCACCGTATCCTACCGCAGAAGAATTCAGAAATCTGCCACACTCCTTTTCAATCAGCTTTTATCAGAGGAGAAAAACATGCGCATGTTTAAAAACAACGTGCTACTTATCATTTTACCTATAAAATGTAACACACAACAAACTTCATTTGGGAACGGCTCATTTTCGTCCATGTTCCCCTCTCCTCGCTGCCTCTTCTTTTACCTTGGCCCTTTTTCAAAACGGAGCCGTCGAGAAGACGGAGGAGTTAGCTAATTTAATTGATTAAAGGCCAGTCTTTCAAAATAACATAGCTTATGCAAAGACCATGTTCCTCCTCTGTGTTCATCTGTACACAACACTTACAGAATATTTTGGGTTCTTCCTTCAGCCTGAGTGCCAGTCTGCCAGCACAAACAGATCTGGGACCAGCTGGTTTCAAGAGGGTGCAAATTAAAAATGTTGCGGAACCTTGCAAGTGTGGGCAGAATGGATTGAAGGAAGGAGCGAAGAGAGGTTGTCAAAATATCATAACAGCCAAGTGTGATCCAGGCCTAAGACAACAACAACAACGACGTCACATCTGTGCCAAACGGTTTCCCGATATAGTTCAAATGTACCGCAGTGTCTCAGTCAATTCTCACGCAAGTGGAACATCGACACAAATGCAAAATAAACATGCCCCCAGCATGCATCTTTGAAAATAACATTAAACGTCTGTAGCCATCGCGTGTGAAAGTAATGTAAAAAAAAAAAAAGAATGTGCAAATGCAGAGCTTCAATCATGAGCCTTGAATTGACTGTTACTGGCAATGCAATAATCCATCAACTCATGTTCTGCTAATTGGCAGGTGTGTCTAGAACTGATTAAATAAACAATTTATGTGATTTAATCTAATCACTCTTTTTCTCTCCTCGTCTCTGTATCCCTCCCTCTCTCTCCCCCCCCATCTCTGTATCCCTCCCTCTCTCTCTCTTCTCACTGTCCCCAACCCCTCTCCATATCCCTCACTCCTCCCTCTCCCCCTCTGTATCCCTCCCTCTCTCCTCACTCCTCTCTGTCCCCCATCCCTCTCCCTCTCCTCCAGATGTATCAATCTACTTGTATTATGACCGATCACCCTCACCGTCAGGGTTTATCGACCACTCTTCCGTCGCCACGGTAACATCAGACGGCAGGACGACACAGACAGACAGACGAGAGTCCGGATGACCTCCGTCACAACAACACGTTCTCGACGAACAGAAAACAAGACCTAATGAGTCTTCAATAAGCAGCTTCAACAAAGATCACCGTCTCCTGTACGGGCACCCAGCGCTTTCTACACCACAAATAAAGAGAGCACTCACACTGGTAAGGACACCACAATGCCAAAGATACCGGTATTATTAGGCTACAGCACAGTGACGAAGAGGACAATGAATGCTATTAGCAACACTTTTAGAAAGCATTATGCAGGCTAGATAGTGAAGGAAGTGGAGTGTAACAGAACGACTGATGAACAGTAGTAGGATTACATACAACAAACTAGCAATTATTTTGTTTTGTCATACCCGTGGTATATGGTCTGATATACCACGGCTGTCAGCCAATCAGCATTCAGGGCTCGAACCCCCCAGTTTATAATGACTGATGAAAAGTAGTAGGATTACATACATCTAGACAGCTGGGAGAAGATGGAGGGGATGGAGCAGGTAAATAAATGGGAAGAACTGTACAATATACTACATCAATAAAATACATGTATTGTCTAAGCTATTCCTTTGTTCTGTCCACGCATGATGATCATGTGACCTTTACTGACCTATCAGATCTTTGTTCTGGCCATGCATGATGATCATGTGACCTTTACTGACCTATCAGATCTTTGTTCAGTCCATGCATGATGATCATGTGATCTTTACTGACCTATCAGATCTTTGTTCTGTCCATGCATGGTGATCATGTGACCTTTACTGACCTATCAGATCTTTGTTCTGTCCATGCATGATGATCATGTGATCTTTACTGACCTATCAGATCTTTGTTCTGTCCATGCATGATGATCATGTGACCTTTACTGACCTATCAGATCTTTGTTCTGTCCATGCATGGTGATCATGTGACCTTTACTGACCTATCAGATATTGGCATTAACTCGAGAAAACAAATGCTTTACTACCACAACACATTGGACTAATGTTTTATAGGGGCATTTAAATCTTACCCTACGAGGTGCAGAGTACTGATGGTTTTCTGTTATGCCGGATAATTAATTGTCCCTCGTTATAAATCAGTCTCTGATTAAAGGGGAAGAATGAAAAAAGCAGTGTAACTGGCTTCCAGGTCCAAAAATTGGATTCGATGGATCTATACTGTGTCTTGACTTTCTAGTCTGTAACTATAATGTGACTATCGATTCACAACACATTGCAAGCATTTCAAACACCAAGACAGATGTATTAAAAAGTTATATATATATATATATGTGGAGAGAGTTGTTTTATAATAGAAAAATAAACCTGCCGACTGACTGACCTCTCATTGTCCTGTCCTGGTGTTTACCTGCTTTTATCGACATAACAGACAGTTGAACAAAAGAAGATGGCTGCATGGCGAAAAACACAATACACTGAGGTGTGTGTGTGTGTGTGTGTGTGTGTCTCTGCTGATGGGTCAGTTCTGTCTTTCCTTTAACGACAATAGTAGTGCACTATTATAGGGAATAGGGTCTCATTTGGGATACTGTAGTTCAGATCCCTCCACTGCATTGTATCCACTCTGTTCAGTATGAGGAACAACCTTTACTCTCCATGGATAGATTGAGATATATACAGTGCATTCAAAGTGTTCAGACCCTTGATTTTTTTGTGATATACGTTTGTGGCGGCTAATTTCTGCATTACCAAATGAGGAGAGTTACAAACTTCACACACCAGTCAGAGTTATACTTAAAACTACATCTTTAATAATTAAGAAGCTTTTGCAAAATTACTTGACTTTTCAATGATGCGCTATCTCTAATGAACCATTGAAAAGTGATTACACAAAAGTACGAAGATCTTTTATACCCAAGATCCACCCCTCTCAACGTACATGACGAACAACAGATCTTAGGAACAGTTCACAAAGAGACCTTATACTTTAGAAAGGAGTATCCCTTAGCCAGATAACATTCGCTATAAATTATTGTTCAGTATGGTCCCTAATGACGAGGTTCTAATCTCGTTTCTGGTACTTCATAGTACAAAAACACCACCTCATCCAATGGCATATATCAATTGTCAACTCTAGATACTCCCATCTCAAGCAAACCCCCTCTTGACCCCACTCCTGGACAAGCTCACTGAGGGGAGTGACTTGCACACAGACATTGTGGAGACAAATAATTGGTTCCCCATTAATCACGCCATCCCTTCACATGGTTTAAGAATAGGTAAAGACACATTCACATATGAAGACAATGTTCCATTATGTCCTCTACAGGGACATGTGAAAGACAAGTCTGACCTCTCCCCTCTCTGGGCCCCAAGTGACTGAGCCCCAGCTAAGGGAAAAGTGCAACTAAAAGACACCGGAGTCCAAAGGGATACTTTCTAATGACAAGTATTTCACATAAGCATATTATGCTAATAACACATCTTAATTATCTATGTTACCCAACTAATTCTGATTCATGCGCCACACGTTCCAGCCTTATTACAAAATGGATGAAATCGCCCCCTCATCAATCTACACACAAGACCCCATAATAACAAAGCAAAAAAAAACAGCTTTTTAGATCTGACATTTACATCAGTATTCAGACCCTTTACTCAGTACTGTGTTGAAGCCCCTTTGGCAGCGATTACAGCCTTGAGTCTTCTTGTGTATTACGCTACAAGCTTGGCACACCTGTATTTGGGGAGTTCCTCCCATTCTTCTCTGCAGATCCTCTCAAGCTCTGTCAGGTTGGATGAGGAGCGTTACTACACTGTGTGCTTATGGTAGTTGTTCTGTTGGAAGGTGAACCTTCACCCCCAGTCTGAGGTCCTGAGTGCTCTGGAGCAGGTTTTCATCAAGGATCTCTCTGTACTTTGCTCTTTCCCTCGATCCTGACTAGTCTCCCAGTACCTGCTGCTGAAAAACATCCCCACAGCATGATGCTGCCACCACCATGCTTCACCGTAGGGTTGGTGTCAGGTTTCCTCCAGACGTGATACTTGGCATTAAGGCCAAATAATTCAATCTTGGTTTCATCAGACCAGAGAATCTTGTTTCTCATGGTCTGAGAGTCCTTTAGGTGCTTTTGGGCAAACTCCAAGTGGGGGAGTGCTGCAGAGATGGTTGTCCTTCTGGAAGGTTCTCCCATCTCCACAGAGGAGCTCTGTCAGAGTGACCATCTGGTTCTTGGTCACCTCCCTGGCCAAGGCCCTTCTCCCCGATTGGTCAGTTTGGCAGGGCTGCCAGCTCTAGGAAGAGTCATGGTGGTTCCAAACTTCTTCTATTTAAGAATGATGGAGGCCACTGTGTTCTTGGATAACTTAAAATGCTGCAGAAATGTATTGGTACCCTTCCCCAGTATTGTGCCTCGACACAATCCTGTCTCAGAGCTCTACGGATATTTCCTTCGACCTCATGGCTTGGTTTTTGCTGACATACACTGTCAACTGTGGGACCAAATATAGACAGGTGTGTGCCTTTCCAAATCATGTCCAATCAATTGAATTTACCACAGGTGGACTCCAGTCAATTGGTAAAAACATCTCAAGGATGATCAATGGAAACAGGATGCACCTGAGCTCAATTTCGAGTCTCATAGCAAAGGGTCTGAATACTAATTTAAATAAGGTATTACTGTGTGTGTGTGTGTATATATATATATATATATATATATATATATATATATATATATATATATATATATATATATATATACACATACACACATACATACATTTGCAAACATTTCTAAACACCTGTTTTCACTTTGTCATTATGGGGTATTGTGATGTCATTATGGGGTATTGTGATGTCATTATGGGGTATTGTGATGTCATTATGGGGTATTGTGTGTAGATTGATGAGGGGGAAAAAAATATGAAATTCATTTTAGAATCCGGCTGTAACTTGTGGGAGAAGTCACAGGGTCTGAATACTTCCAGAATACACTATAGATGTGTGTGCATGTTTTAATTAAAAAGCAAAGCATCAGGTAACCAGATACTTTAGTGATGTTCTCAGAGTTAATTAAAAACAGATGATATACCATATGCTACATGCTATTGGTTCTCATCTTGGGCTACTAATGCCCCTTGCAGGTACCTGGCCTATCCACAGGGGGTACTTGGAAAGATCATAGCTACACTGGATCAATTACCCCCATAAGGGAGCACTTACAGCAGAACAAAATGTGATTTGCGGTACAATAACTAAAAAACAGTTTGAGAAAAAGGACTGCTCTATGCAGTTGGTAGAGAGTGTTCAGAATGTTAAAACAGTTTGTACTTTGCAGTGCCACGTGCGCCTGACTAGAAGGCCAATCCAATAATCTCAGGAGGCAGTTGTACACCTTACCAAAGCCAATAACACATGGCCCGACGAGCTACAACGCCAACACAAGTCAAAGTATCATGTTCTATCACTGGCCAAATCATTACACAACACAGGTGCTGCTGGAGTCCAAGGCAAGTCTAGAGTAAGCCATGAATTTCCCAGCGGCATTGACAGCCATAGCCGTTGATGCCAATTTGTATGGCCATAATGTCCTCTAAAAAGAAGCCATTCCTTGCGGCCAAAATGGCCATTGTGCCCTTGGCCTGAATATAATAATTATAATTCCCTTCTCCCGGGTGCCAATCGCCATGCTCTGATACACTTCTCACTCACATGGATCTCTCAGATCTCAATTCTTATTAGCCAATACCCGTCATGTTGATCGGGTCCTTCTCACTCAGGCCTCACAGCTCCGACGTACAGGTGAAGACAGACGCATCAGGGATGCAACAGAGTACATCCTTCTTATCCAATTCCGAGGAGCACATTGATGACGTAAGAACTGTCCACATTTACTTTTTCCTCAGCCAACAAGACGAGTAACAAACAGAAACAGCACTAGTCTATGTCAATCTACTGTCCCCCCCCCCCATAGTACAAAAAGCCAACCTATTCTATTGGTCAGCTCGTCGTTCTGTGTGAGAAAGAAATATTCCTAACAGAGTCTGGGACAGTTGTGGGACTATAGTTCCCTAATTCATACAACCACAGTACTTAAAACAACGTTTAAAAGCAATGATTCTGATGCAACAGATTAGAACTTGTAATTTAATGTGTTGATAAATGTATTTATTCACATTATAAAAGCGCAGCAATGCGCACAGGGCTGTAGGCTATATACACGGCGAATGTTCAAAAATGCAAATTAGCGGGGAAAACATTTTTTCTCAAAAGCACACCGCAAATGCAAGTGGTTTCATGTTGACAAATGAAAATATCCTTCAGAAATTTCGAAAGAGGGAAGATCTAAAGATGCAACAACTAGCACGGGTTGCTAATATGACTAGGATTATCATCAACTAGCATGAGTTGCTAATATGACTAGGATTATCAACAACTAGCATGAGTTGCTAATATGACTAGGATTATCATCATCTAGCATGAGTTGCTAATATGGCTAGGATTATCAACAACTAGCATGGGTTGCTAATATGACTAGGATTATCAACAACTAGCATGAGTTGCTAATATGACTAGGATTATCAACAACTAGCATGGGTTGCTAATATGACTAGGATTATCAACAACTAGCATGAGTTGCTAATATGACTAGGATTATCATCAACTAGCATGAGTTACTAATATGACTAGGATAGTCATCAACTAGCATGAGTTGCTAATATGACTAGGATTATCATCAACTAGCATGAGTTGCTAATATGACTAGGATTATCAACAACTAGCATGGGTTGCTAATATGACTAGGATTATCATCAACTAGCATGGGTTGCTAATATGACTAGGATTATCAACAACTAGCATGAGTTGCTAATATGACTAGGATTATCATCATCTAGCATGAGTTGCTAATATGGCTAGGATTATCAACAACTAGCATGGGTTGCTAATATGACTAGGATTATCAACAACTAGCATGGGTTGCTAATATGACTAGGATTATCATCAACTAGCATGGGTTGCTAATATGACTAGGATTATCAACAACTAGCATGAGTTGCTAATATGACTAGGATTATCATCATCTAGCATGAGTTGCTAATATGGCTAGGATTATCAACAACTAGCATGGGTTGCTAATATGACTAGGATTATCAACAACTAGCATGAGTTGCTAATATGACTAGGATTATCATCAACTAGCATGAGTTACTAATATGACTAGGATAGTCATCAACTAGCATGAGTTGCTAATATGACTAGGATTATCATCAACTAGCATGAGTTGCTAATATGACTCGGATTATCATCAACTAGCATGAGTTACTAATATGACTAGGATTATCATCAACTAGCATGGGTTGCTAATATGACTAGGATTATCATCAACTAGCATGGGTTGCTAATATGACTAGGATTATCAACAACTAGCATGAGTTGCTAATATGACTAGGATTATCATCATCTAGCATGAGTTGCTAATATGGCTAGGATTATCAACAACTAGCATGGGTTGCTAATATGACTAGGATTATCAACAACTAGCATGAGTTGCTAATATGACTAGGATTATCATCAACTAGCATGAGTTACTAATATGACTAGGATAGTCATCAACTAGCATGAGTTGCTAATATGACTAGGATTATCATCAACTAGCATGAGTTGCTAATATGACTCGGATTATCATCAACTAGCATGAGTTACTAATATGACTAGGATTATCATCAACTAGCATGAGTTGCTAATATGACTCGAATTGTGTCCATGGCTGCTGGACAATGAAAGAACGATGACTTGAAAACCAATAGAACAGGAGAGAATTAGCCAACTAGTTTTAATGGTATATAGTATATGAGGAAGGGATTCAAATACCTCCCTCAACATTCCTATGGTTGGAATTGGTTTTAGGCTAATTTGGGAAAAAAAGACATGCCTTATAAAATAACAACAACAACAAAAAAGTCAAAGTTTTAAACAATTACGTTTTGGGTTAAATAGTTTCCAAATGTTGACTGGGCAACAGGCACTGCGCTTTCTCTCCTATCTGAAGAAAATACTGCCACGAGTATGCCGACAGAATCAAACCTTTAGACGTTAATATGAATGATCCTATATTTTATTTGTCATACATGACTGGCGTTAAGTCTATATATGTAATTAAAAGTATTATTTGGCTACATTTTCTGGCTTCCCACTGATGTCAGCATGGGTGTGGACATGAGAGGATTGTAGTCAAAACGCAAGGTCTATCACCTACACTTTGACATGTAGGCTCATTATGTACATTTCCATACACTTATGGTTTTTCTAAACAGAATAGAGAGTATTTTTCAAATCAATTTATTTGTCTATTTTGGTTAATAGCCTTGGTGCCCTAGCAGATGGCCTTGCTGCCCTGGCAGATTGCTTCTGGTGTTGGGAAGTCGATACACCACTTTCTGTTTCTGATTAGCACAGACCTGAGACGTCTTACTGGTTTCCCTTCAGAGGCTTCCGGGTGAGGAGCAGCGGAGGGAGGTGTGTGTGTGTGTGTGTGTGTGTGTGTGTGTGTGTGTGTGTGTGTGTGTGTGTGTGTGTGTGTGTGTGTGTGTGTGTGTGTGCCATTGGATCGTTAGTTCAGTGACCCCAGTGTAGGAGTGCCTGCTCTCTGTGAAACCAAACAAATTTGCACCTGAAAATAATCACTTCTATCAGCACCCATCTGTCAACCATTCAACCGTGTAAGCCAAGTGATGGAGGCATGACACCAAGAAATGGAGCTGTACAGCTGGCTAACTGAAGTTAATGTCCATTGATGTATCCCAAATGGCACCCTATTCCCTTTCTAGTACATTACTTTTGACCAGGGCCAATAGGGGCACTATATATAGAGAATAGGTGCCATCTGGGATTCATAACAGCAATAACTAGAGCTGGCTAACCGAGGACAACCTACAACTCAACAGTACACCATGATTAATGTCCCACTGACCCACATTGAACAGGGAAAAGACAGGCCTTTGTAGGGAGGAAAAAGACAGGCCTTTGTAGGGAGGAAAAAGACAGGCCTTTGTAGGGAGGAAAAAGACAGGCCTTTGTAGGGAGGAAAAAGACAGGCCTTTGTAGGGAGGAAAAAGACAGGCCTTTGTAGGGGGCCAGTAAAGTAATCAGGTGATGTACGGTATAGCTTTTAGTCTGACCATACCTTCACGCTCTAACAACCAACCCTGGTTCAACAACCACACAATACCATAACTGTACTGTCTAACAACCACACAATACCATAACTGTACTGTCTAACAACCACACAATACCATAACTGTACTGTCTAACAACCACACAATACCATAACTGTACTGTCTAACAACCACACAATACCATAACTGTACTGTCTAACAACCACACAATACCATAACTGTACTGTAACAACCACACAATACCATACCTTTACTGTCTAACAACCACACAATACCATAACTGTACTGTAACAACCACACAATACCATAACTGTACTGTCTAACAACCACACAATACCATAACTGTACTGTCTAACAACCACACAATACCATAACTGTACTGTCTAACAACCACACAATACCATAACTGTACTGTCTAACAACCACACAATACCATAACTGTACTGTCTAACAACCACACAATACCATAACTGTACTGTCTAACAAGAGATGGGGTTGATGAAAGGGATGAGAGAAATATCATTACAGTGGGATGATGCAACCCTGGTAACACCAGGACTAACTTTAGATGGTAAGTGGAGATTTTCTTTGGATTTGAGTTCGTAATCATTAAAAGCCAACCTGATGTAATGTAACCAGTAGAGAATAGCGCTTCTCATCTCAGTCAGGAATCACAAGGTCTCCTATTCACTACATGGTGCACTTCTGTTCTGGTCAAAAGTAGTACACTACATACGAAATAGGGTTCCAATTCAGATGCAGTCAAGATGTCATGTGACAGACAGTGATAACTTACAGATGTTCAAAGACATGAGAGTGTGTGGAGGGAGTGCAAAATGTTGAGTGAATTTTATAGAGAACACTGAATAGGCTATTTAATACTTAGTATGTTGAATGGACAGTGAGTAGTGGTTTATTTTTCATCTCAAAGAGCATAAACTCTAGGGTCAAGTGAACTGTAGTGACACTAATGAAAGGTGTTTCCTAGTGTGTTTGATGTTAAAAGCAGAGTATTGAAGATGGTAAGGCAGAAGATGGGCCAGCATCAATGGGTGGTCCAGTAAACAACCTTTTCTGACAGTAGGTACAAGTTTTTTTCCGGTCATATTTGTCTAGGAGACAAAGCGACAATAAGAGATGAAAGGAGAGAATAGGAAACTGTAAGGAGAATGTGGGAGGTGGTAGGAGACAAAGTGACAACCAGAAGAAGTGTTCATCTAGACCACCCAGCCATCCTCAGAGGGGAAATTCTATTCTAAGTATATTAGCATATTACAGTATCCTTACATTTGCCAGGGCATCAACCAGCTTTGTCCATCCGTTAAACCAGGGCTCTCTCCAACCCTGTTCCTGGAGAGCTACCCTCCTGTAAGTTTTAACTCCAACCCTGTTCCTGGAAAACTACCCTCCTGTAGGTTAACTCCAACCCTGTTCCTGGAGAGCTACCCTCCTGTAAGTTTTAACTCCAACCAAATACCACTGTTGCTATCAAATCAAAGTTTATTTGTCACGTGCGCCGACTACAACAGGTGTAGACCTTACAGTGAAATGCTTACTTCCAGGCCCTAACCAACAGTGCCATTTAAGTAAAAAAACAGGTATTAGGTGAACAATAGATAAGTAAAGAAATAAAAACAACAGTAAAAAGACAGCGAAAAAAAAAAACTGTAGCGAGGCTATAAAAGTAGCGAGGCTATATACAGACACCGGTTAGTCAGGCTGATTGAGGTAGTATGTACATGTAGATATGGTTAAAGTGACTATGCATATATGATAAACAGAGAGTAGCAGCAGCGTAAAAGAGGGGTTGGCGGGTGGTGGGACAATGCAGATAGTCCGGGAAGCCAATGTGCGGGGGCACCGGTTAGCCGGGCTAATTGAGGTAGTATGTACATGAATGTATAGTTAGTGACTATGCCTAGTTAGTGACTATATGATAACCAGAGAGTAGCAGCAGCGTAAAAGAGGGGTTGGGGGACAATGAAAATAGTCCGAGTAGCTATTTGATTACCTGTTCAGGAGTCTAATGGCTTGGGGGTAAAAAGCCTTTTGGTCCTTCCTATACATGCACACCAGTAATAAAGAGAACAGTCTATGACTGGGGTGGCTGGGGTCAATGACAATTTTTAGGGCCTTCCTCTGACACCGCCTGGTGCAGAGGTTCTGGATGGCAGGCAGCTTAACCCCAGTGATGTACTGGGCCGTACGCACTACCCTTTGTAGTGCCTTGCGGTCGGAGGCCGAGCAGTTGCCACACCAGACAGTGATGCAACTGTCAGGATGCTCTCGATGGTGCAGCTGTAAAAACTTTTGAGGATTTGAGGACCCATGCCAAATCTTTTTAGTTTCCTGAGGGGGAAAAGTCTTTCTCGTGCCCTCTTCACAACGGTCTTGGTGTGCTTGGACCATGTTAGTTGTTGGTGATGTGGACACAAAGGAACTTGAAGCTCTCAACCTGCTCCACTACAGCCACGTCGATGAGAATGTGGGCATGCTCGGTCCTCCTTTTCCTGTAGTCCACAATCATCTTCTCTGTCTTGGCTACGTTGAGGGATAGGTTGTTATTCTGGCACCACCCAGCCAGGTCTCTGACCTCCTCCCTATAGGCTGTCTCATCGTTGTTGGTGATCAGGCCAACCACTGTTGTGTCATCAGCAAACCTAATGGTGTTGGAGTCGTGCCTGGCCATGCAGTTGTTGGTGAACAGGGAGTACAGGAGGGGACTGAGCACTCACCCCTGTGGAGCTCCAGCGTTGAGAATCAGCGTGGCAGATGTTGCTACCCACCCTTACCACCTGGGGGCGGCCTGTCAGGAAGTCCAGGATCCAGTTGCAGAGGGAGGTGTTTAGTCCCAGGATCCTTAGCTTAGTGATGAGCTTTGAGAGCACTATGGTGTTGAACGCTGAGCTGTAGTCAATGAATAGCATTCTCACGTAGGTGTTCCTTTTTCCAGGTGGGAAAGGGCAGTGTGGAGTGCAATAGAGATTGCATCATCTGTGGATCTGTTTGGGTGGTATGCAAATTGGAGTGGGTCTAGGGTTTCTGGGATAATGGCGTTGATGTGAGCCATGACCAGCCTTTCAAAGCGCTTCATGGCTACAGACGTGAGTACTACGGGTCTGTAGTCATTTAGGCAGGTTGCCTTAGTGTTCTTGGGCACAGGGACTATGGTGGTCTGCTTGAAACATGTTGGTATTACAGACTCAATCAGGGACATGTTGAAAATGTCAGCGAAGACACCTGCCAGTTGGTCAGCACATGCCCGGAGCACACGTCCTGGTAATCCTTCTGGCCCCGCAGCCTTGTGTATGTTGACCTGTTTAAAGGTCTTACGTCGGCTACGGAGAGTGAGATCACACAGTCGTCCGGAACAGCTGATGCTCTCATGCATGCCTCAGTGTTGCTTGCCTCGAAGCGAGCATAGAAGTTTTTTAGCTCATCTGGTAGGCTCGTGTCACTGGGCAGTTAACGGCTGTGCTTCCCTTTGTAGTCTGTAATAGTTCGCAAGCCCTGCCACATCCGACGAGCATCGGAGTCGGTGTAGTACGATTCAATCTTAGCCCTGTATTGGCGCTTTGCCTGTTTGATGGTTCATCCAAGGGCATAGCGGAATTTCTTATAAGATTCCGTGTTAGAGTCCCGCTCCTTGAAAGCGGCATCTCTACCCTTTAGCTCAGTGCGAATGTTGCCTGTAATCCATGGCTTCTGGTTGGGGTATGAACTAGAGGTCGATCAATTAAATCGGCATGGCCGATTAATTAGGGCCGATTTCAAGTTTTCATAACAATCGTTAATATGCATTTTTTGGGAATGCCGATTATGGCCGATTACATTGTAATCCACCAGGAGACTGCGTGGCAGGCTGACCACCTGTTATGCGAGTGCAGCAAGAACCCAAGGTAAGTTGCCTGTTAATTTTTCATCAAATCACAGCCTACTTCGCCAAACGGGTGATGATTTGACAAAAGCGCTTTCACGAAAAAAGCATAATCGTTGCATCAATGTACCTAACCATGAACATCAATGCCTTTCCTAAAATCAATACAAAAGTATCTTTTTTTAAACCTGCATATTTAGTTAAAAGAAATTGATGTTAGCAGGCAATATTAACTAGGGAAATTGTGTCACTTCTCTTGCGTTCAGCGCAAGCAGAGTCAGGGTATATGCAGCAGTTTGGACTGCCTGGCTCGTTGCGAACTGTGTGAAGACCATTTCTTCCTAATAAAGACCGTAATTAATTTGTCAGAATTGTACATAATTATGACATAACATTGAAGGTTGTACAATGTAACAGCAATATTTAGACTAAAGGGTAGCCACCCATTCGATAAAATACGGAACAGTTCCGTATTTCACTGAAAGAATAAACGTTTTGTTTTAGAAATTATAGTTTCCGAATTTGACCATATTAATGACGTAAGGCTCGTATTTCTGTGTGTTTATTATATTATAATTAAGTCTATGATTTGATATTTGATAGAGCAGTCTGAGCGGTGGTAGGCAGCAGCAGGCTCGTAAGCATTCATTCAAACAGCACTTTCCTGCGTTTGCCAGCAGCTCTTCGCAAAGCTTGAAGCACAGCGTTGTTTATGACTTCAAGCCTATCAACTCCCGAGATTAGGCTGGCAATACTAAAGTGCCTATAACAACATCCAATAGTCAAAAGTATATGAAATACAAACGGTATCGAGAGAAATAGTCCTATAATTCCTATAATAACGACAACCTAAAACTTCTTACCTGGGAATATTGAAGACTCATGTTAAAAGGAACCACCAGCTTTCATATGTTCTGATGTTCTGAGCAAGGAACTTAAACGTTATCTTTCTTACATGGCACATATTGCACTTTTACTTTCTTCTCCAACACTGTGTTTTTGCATTATTTAAACTAAATTGAACATGTTTTATTATTTATTTGAGACTAAATTGATTTTATTTATGTATTATATTAAAGTTAAAATTAAAAAAAAAGGTTCATTGTCCATTCAGTATTGTTGTAATTGTCATTATTACAAATATATATATCCTTATCCAGAGCGACTTACAGTAGTGAATGCATACATTTCATAAATTTTTTCCCCGTACTGGTCCCCCGTGGGAATCGAACCCACAACCCTGGCGTTGCAAACACCATGCTCTACCAACTGAGCCACAGGGAACGGTAGGGATGAGTAGGGACGAGAACCTTCATTTCCTGAAGTTCCAAGCGGCCAAAACCATTTGTTTTTGAGACGAGGGTCTCATCAAAGCTGTGTTGTATTTATTAAGTATTTCTGAGCTATTTTTCAAAAAGGTGCATTGGGATGTATTACAAGATCAAAACATTTTTCAACAAAAAGGAGAATTATAACAATAACCGTTTCCATATGCATGACAATTAAATCATTACTCCAAATTCCAGAATCATCACAACCCTACATAGGACAAAGTCACACAGAAGCATAATTATTTGCAAGGAATCGGACATAACCCGGGAAATATGAACGAAGAAAATGATATATTGAATTAAAGCCTCCCCCCGGCCTTCCCTGTGGCTCAGTTGGTAGAGCATGGTGTTTGCAACGCCAGGGTTGTGGGTTCGATTCCCACGGGGGGGGCCAGTACAAAAAAGAAATGCATGAAATGAAAATTAAATGTATGTATTCACTACTGTAAGTCGCTCTGGATAAGAGCGTCTGCTAAATGACTAAAATGTAAAAATGTAAATGTAAAATCAACAGAAGTTGTACCTCATGATTCTTGCGAACAATCATGTGCACAATAAACATTGCGCCGAATCAGAGGGTAAGAAATGGTAGGCTAAATGTATCATATCAAAATGTATCATATCAAGCATGAAACCAAAATGTTGCAATAAACGGTACGGGATGGAATGATCAAATTCTAGCAATTATTGTAGGACTAGATGGAATATAGATTTACCATGTGACTCGTTTCAGGCAACTAGGCGTATGTCGCGCGTCACGACTTCACAGGAGAGACATTTGAACATAATCTTTAATATTTATCAAAGTGTGTTTTTTTGGCAGAAATGCCTTCTGAAACGTGAACTTTCATATTCCATAATGTTAAACTTGTATGCCACCTGTCAATACGAATACAATTGTTAAATTACAAGCTTAGTTAGTTTAGCATAGAAAGTGGGCAACCTTCCCGCTAGCCATGATTGGCTAAGATAATGAGTGGGCTGGACATGCCGAGAGATGAGTATGGATTGGTCTGCCATGTAGCACACTTCTGTCTAGTTGAGCTGGTTAGTATGTGTAGGTAATCCTTTCTAATGCTTTTTAGCTAGCTATGTGTCTTAACAAAAGACTCCACTACGCAAGTAAACATTTCACTGTTGATAGAAGTAGCTGGTAAATTCGCTCTGGCTAAATACTCCGATTTCAGAGCACTCTCGTCTTAGTGTGCCGGAGCGCAGAATAACTGATGAATTTACGAACGCTCAACAACTGTTGAATATGGCCGGTGTCAGTAAACATTTGCAAAAAAGTGTCAATTGTTGCCAGCGGCAGTCTCCAACGCTCTGGATAACATAACAACAGCCTCACCAGCTATGCTAGGGTGAATAAAATAGTCAGAGTGAGCTGTTCTCTCATTTGTGTCTGGAAGTAGCTATCAAACCAGCCAACGTTAGCCGGTTAGCTTGACTGCTGTTAGGACAGAATGCTCAGATCAACCCTTAAAGATATGGGTGGGGCTAAAACTTTACAGGGTGTGAACGATGCTAAATAAGTGTAGACAAAGAAGAGCTCTCCAGTAGGTACCAAAACAGTCCAATGTAAAAAAACACAATTTCAAATTTTGCTACATAAGTCCGAATCAAGGCGGTCAGTCAAATACAGTTGAAGTCGGAAGTTTACATACACTTAGGTTGGAGTCATTAAAACTTGTTTTTCAACCACTCCACAAATTTCTTGTTAACAAACTATAGTTTTCGCAAGTCGGTTAGGACATCTACTTTGTGCATGACACAAGTCATTTTTCCAACAACTGTTTAGAGACAGATTATTTAACTTATAATTCACTGTATCACAATTCCAGTGGGTCAGAAGTTTACATACACTAAGTTGACTGTGCCTTTAAACAGCTTGGAAAATTCCAGAAAACGATGTCATGGCTTTAGAAGCTTCTGATAGGCTAATTGACATCAGTTGAGTCAATTGAAGGTGTACCTGTGGATGTATTTCAAGGCCTACCTTCAAACTCAGTGCCTCTTTGCTTGACATCATGGGAAAATCAAAAGAAAGCAGCCAAGACCTCAGAAAAAATTAAGCAATTTCCTAATGCCTGAAGGTACCACGTTCATCTGTACAAATAGTACGCAAGTATAAACACCATGGGACCACGCAGCAGTCAAACCGCTCAGGAAGGAGACGCGTTCTGTCTCCTAGGGCTGAATGTACTTTGGTGTGAAAAGTGCAAATCAATCCCTGAACAACAGCAAAGGACATCGTGAAGATGCTGGAGTAAACAGGTACAAAAGTATCTATACCCACAGTAAAACAAGTCCTATATCGACATAACCTGAAAGGCCGCTGAGCAAGGAAGAAGCCACTGCTCCAAAACCACCATAAAAAAGCCAGACTACGGTTTGCAACTGCACATGGGGACAAAGATCGTACTTTTTGGAGAAATGTTCTCTGGTCTGATAAAACAAAAATAGAACTGTTTGGCCATAATGACCATCGTTATGTTTGGAGGAAAAAGGGGGAGGCTTGCAAGCCAAAGAACACCATCCCAACCGTGAAGCACGGGGGTGGCAGCATCATGTTGTGGGGGTGCTTTGCTGCAGAAGGGACTGCAGGGACTTCACAAAATAGATGGCATCATGAGGAAAGTAAATTATGTGGATAGATTGAAGCAACATCAAGACATCAGTCAGGAAGTTAAAGCTTGCTCGCAAATGGGTCTTCCAAATGGACAATGACCACAAGCATCCTGCCAAAGTTGTGGCAAAATGGCTTAAGGACAACAAAGTCAAGGTATTGGAGTGGCCATCACAAAGCCCTGACCTCAATCCCATAGAAAATGTGTGGGCAGAACTGAAAAAGTGTGTGCGAGCAAGAACGCCTACAAACCTGACTCAGTTACACCAGCTTTGTCAGGAGGAATGGGCCAAAATTCACCCAACTTATTGTGGGAAGCTTGTGGAAGGCTACCTGAAACGTTTGACTCAAGTTAAACAATTTAAAGGCAATGCTACCAAATACTAATTGAGTGTATGTAAACTTCTGACCCACTGGGAATGTGATGAAAGAAATAAAAGCTGATATAAATCACTACTATTATTCTGACATTTCACATTCTTAAAATAAAGTGGTGATCCTAACTGACCTAAGACAGGGAATTTTTACTAGGATTAAATGTCAGGAATTGTGAAAAACTTTGTTTAAATGTATTTGGCTAACGTGTATGTAAACTTCCGACCTCAACTGTATATGCATTTGAACTTGTGAAAGTGATCAAAGCACTTTTCTATCAAGTCGAGTCTCAAGTCAAAGTCGTGACTCGAGTCCACAACTCTGTCAAAAACACAACACTACTAATACAACACCTCTGTGTTCTTTCTCAACTATTCCAATTAATGGAACACCATTTAAACCCAATCACTGGAACCCCGTTTCACAAAGGAACAATTAACCGAGGATATTACATTAGTTAATGGAGTTAAAAGGCAGTAGCTTAAAACTCAAGTAATACGGAGAATAAATGTAATCTATTTAGATATGTTTAATGACCCATTGATGCAGAATTACTGCTTTAGTCCCTGCTCACAATAGCTAACCTCTGGCATATTGTCCCTCCAAGTGAAATAAAAGCCTGCTACTTGCTACAGATCCTTTCTTAGCCTTGCTGAGCCGTATAAAAATCCATGTGAATTCACAATGAAGCTGCACTGCAGCCAGCAACGGTTTGAGTCTAACGGTGCGTCCATTTCAGATTGCTAAGCATCGCACCTGTACCACTGACCTGTACTCCCACTACTGACCTGTACTCCCACTACTGACCTGTACTACTGACCTGTACTACCGCTACTGACCTGTACTACCACTACTGACCTGTTCTACCACTACTGACCTGTACTACTGACCTGTACTACCACTACTGACCTGTACTACTGACCTGTACTACCACTACTGACCTGTACTACTGACCTGTCCTACCACTACTGACCTGTACTACCACTACTGACCTGTACTACCACTACTGACCTGTACTACTGACCTGTACTACCACTACTGACCTGTACTACCACTACTTACCTGTACTACTGACCTGTACTATCACTACTGACCTGTACTACTGACCTGTACTACCACTACTGACCTGTACTACTGACCTGTACTACTGACCTGTACTACCACTACTTACCTGTACTACCACTACTGACCTGTACTACTGACCTGTACTACCACTACTGACCTGTACTACCACTACTGACCTGTACTACCACTACTGACCTGTACTACTGACCTGTACTACTGACCTGTACTACTGACCTGTACTACCACTACTGACCTGTACTACTGACCTGTTCTACCACTACTGACCTGTACTACTGACCTGTACTACTGACCTGTACTACCACTACTGACCTGTACTACTGACCTGTACTACCACTACTGACCTGTACTACCACTACTGACCTGTACTACTGACCTGTTCTGCCACTACTGACCTGTACTACCACTACTGACCTGTACTACTGACCTGTACTACTGACCTGTACTACTGACCTGTACTACCACTACTGACCTGTACTACTGACCTGTACTACCACTACTGACCTGTACTACTGACCTGTACTACCACTACTGACCTGTACTACTGACCTGTACTACTGACCTGTACTACCACTACTGACCTGTACTACTGACCTGTACTACTGACCTGTACTACCACTACTTACCTGTACTACCACTACTGACCTGTACTACTGACCTGTACTACCACTACTGACCTGTACTACCACTACTGACCTGTACTACCACTACTGACCTGTACTACTGACCTGTACTACTGACCTGTACTACCACTACTTACCTGTACTACCACTACTGACCTGTACTACCACTACTGACCTGTACTACTGACCTGTACTACTGACCTGTACTACTGACCTGTACTACTGACTTGCACTACCACTACTGACCTGCACTACCACTACTGACCTGTACTACTGACCTGTACTACTGACCTGTACTACCACTACTGACCTGTACTACTGACCTGTACTACTGACCTGTACTACTGACCTGTACTACCACTACTGACCTGTACTACTGACCTGTACTACTGACCTGTACTACTGACCTGTACTACCACTACTGACCTGTACTACTGACCTGTACTACCACTACTGACCTGTACTACCACTACTGACCTGTACTACCACTACTGACCTGTACTACTGACCTGTACTACTGACCTGTACTACCACTACTGACCTGTACTACCACTACTGACCTGTACTACCACTACTGACCTGTACTACTGACCTGTACTACCACTACTGACCTGTACTACCACTACTGACCTGTACTACTGACCTGTACTACTGACCTGTACTACTGACCTGTACTACCACTACTGACCTGTACTACTGACCTGTACTACCACTACTGACCTGTACTACTGACCTGTACTACCACTACTGACCTGTACTACTGACCTGTTCTACTGACCTGTACTACTGACCTGTACTACCACTACTGACCTGTACTACCACTACTGACCTGTACTACTGACCTGTACTACCACTACTGACCTGTACTACCACTACTGACCTGTTCTACCACTACTGACCTGTACTACCACTACTGACCTGTACTACTGACCTGTACTACCACTACTTACCTGTACTACCACTACTGACCTGTACTACCACTACTGACCTGTACTACTGACCTGTACTACTGACCTGTACTACTGACCTGTACTACTGACTTGCACTACCACTACTGACCTGTACTACTGACCTGTACTACTGACCTGTACTACCACTACTGACCTGTACTACTGACCTGTACTACTGACCTGTACTACCACTACTGACCTGTACTACCACTACTGACCTGTACTACTGACCTGTACTACCACTACTGACCTGTACTACCACTACTGACCTGTACTACTGACCTGTACTACCACTACTGACCTGTACTACTGACCTGTACTACCACTACTGACCTGTACTACTGACCTGTACTACCACCACTGACCTGTACTACTGACCTGTACTACTGACCTGTTCTACCACTACTGACCTGTACTACCACTACTGACCTGTACTACCACTACTGACCTGTACTACTGACCTGTACTACCACTACTGACCTGTACTACTGACCTGTACTACCACTACTGACCTGTACTACCACTACTGACCTGTACTACCACTACTGACCTGTACTACCACTACTGACCTGTACTACTGACCTGTTCTACCACTACTGACCTGTACTACTGACCTGTACTACCACTACTGACCTGTACTACCACTACTGACCTGTACTACTGACCTGTACTACCACTACTGACCTGTACTACTGACCTGTTCTACCACTACTGACCTGTACTACTGACCTGTACTACCACTACTGACCTGTACTACCACTACTGACCTGTACTACTGACCTGTACTACCACTACTGACCTGTACTACCACTACTGACCTGTACTACCACTACTGACCTGTACTACTGACCTGTACTACTGACCTGTACTACTGACTTGCACTACCACTACTGACCTGTACTACTGACCTGTACTACTGACCTGTACTACCACTACTGACCTGTACTACTGACCTGTACTACTGACCTGTACTACTGACCTGTACTACCACTACTGACCTGTACTACCACTACTGACCTGTACTACTGACCTGTACTACCACTACTGACCTGTACTACTGACCTGTACTACTGACCTGTTCTACCACTACTGACCTGTACTACTGACCTGTACTACCACTACTGACCTGTACTACTGACCTGTACTACCACTACTGACCTGTACTACTGACCTGTACTACCACTACTGACCTGTACTACTGACCTGTACTACTGACCTGTTCTACCACTACTGACCTGTACTACTGACCTGTACTACTGACCTGTACTACTGACCTGTACTACCACTACTGACCTGTACTACTGACCTGTACTACTGACCTGTACTACCACTACTGACCTGTACTACTGACCTGTACTACCACTACTGACCTGTACTACTGACCTGTACTACCACTACTGACCTGTACTACTGACCTGTTCTACCACTACTGACCTGTACTACCACTACTGACCTGTACTACTGACCTGTACTACTGACCTGTTCTACCACTACTGACCTGTACTACTGACCTGTACTACTGACCTGTACTACCACTACTGACCTGTACTACTGACCTGTACTACCACTACTGACCTGTACTACCACTACTGACCTGTACTACTGACCTGTACTACTGACCTGTACTACTGACCTGTACTACCACTACTGACCTGTACTACCACTACTGACCTGTACTACTGACCTGTACTACTGACCTGTACTACCACTACTGACCTGTTCTACCACTACTGACCTGTACTACCACTACTGACCTGTACTACTGACCTGTACTACTGACATGTACTACCACTACTGACCTGTACTACTGACCTGTACTACCACTACTGACCTGTACTACTGACCTGTACTACTAACATGTACTACCACTACTGACCTGTACTACTGACCTGTACTACCACTACTGACCTGTACTACTGACCTGTACTACTGACATGTACTACCACTACTGACCTGTACTACGGAGTGGAAACCTACAGGATGGTAGCTCTCTAGGAACAGGGTTGGAGAGTCTTGCTCTACAAACACTGTTATTATTATTTGACCCTGCTGGTCATCTATGAACATCTTGAACAACAATCTGGTCTTAATGTCCATGTACTCTAATAATCAACACCCGGCACAGCCAGACGAGGACTGACCACCCCTCAGAGCCTGGTTTCTTCCTAGGTTCCTGCCTGTCTAGGGAGTTTTCCCTAGCCACCGTGCTTCTGCATTGCTTGCTCTTTTTAGTTTTAGGCTGGGTTTCTTTATAAGCACTTTGTGACATCTGCTGATGTAAAAAGGGCTTTATAAAAATTAATTTCATTTAATTGAAGTGCTGAAGTGCGTGTTCATGCACTAAGTGCTTACTCGGGCTGCTTTGTGCCCTCACTGAGACAGAGAAGTAACAGATGTACATTATCACTCCACACACTAACCCTGCTCTGTGATCTGAAGACAGCCGTGAACCTGTGGAACCTGACAGCAACTTAACACTAAGAATAGCACTGCTATAACACTACGTGAAGTATGAATATGTAGATAATATTAGAGCATAGGATAAAGAGGTGACTAAACGGGGTGTTAAGAGAGAACATCTGTCAACCGACAGGATAAAATCAGTCGGGTTACACAAGACGGTAAACAGTTTTTCTCAACCCAAAAAAATACCAATGTATTTTTGTGTGCTTTAGTATTTGATAGTATTATATGAAAATGTAAAAGGTCTCAAAATGGACCCAGCCTTTGTTGATAGAGTACTTCAGGGAAATATCAAATATTATCCACCGAATAGATAAGCTATATATAAAACATATATTGGTAATAATCATTTTAATATTATCCTATTTCTCAGTGTGTCTGAGCAGTCAGCAGGTGTTAAATGCAACCAGAGGCCTACAGCAGCAATACACTAGTCATATATTGTCTGATACTTGGCTTCTGTTCCGACAAGAAGCTGTAATATCTCAGTAATTGAATTTTCTTGACAGAGCCCCATAACACCCCGGTTTTGGCTGTGATGGGTGCTATTGTGAGCCTTTTACAGACAGGAGAGAGGGAGGGAGGGAGGGAAAGAGCGAGAGGAGGGAGTGGGAGAGGGGAGTGGGAGAGGGGAGTGGGAGAGGGGAGTGGGAGAGGGGAGTGGGAGAGGGGAGTGGGAGAGGAGGGAGTGGGAGAGGGGAGTGGGAGAGGGGAGTGAGAAAAAAGATAAAAGGAAAGAAAATCATATCATCTAGCCTCGTGTTGTTTGCCGAACCGGTCGGGGTGACTGAGATGTTTTACCTCTCTCTCTCTCTCTCTCTACTCCTGCGATGATAAGAGACAATGGCATCTGTAGGAAAGCTTCTACAAGATGGGAACACACGTACTGCAACTGGAGCGAGTGAATGTTCAACTTATCTAGATGATCTCATAAGAGTAAAAGAGGGGGATGGTGAGAGAGAGAGAGAGAGCAAGACAAGAGACACAGAGACAAGCTCGCCATTTGTAAAAGGTCTGAAGAGCCTGTGTCATCAGGATTAAAATCTACTGTAGTAAATTACAGCAAATAACTAAGGAGGCAAAGTCTACTCCATGTAAGACAATTGAAATCCACTCAAGTTCAAAATGTAACTGTAGAGTACATTTTTTCACAGCTTTTAAATGTTATGTCATGTTGAAATTGCAACTGGCCAAAAAATGCTTTACCACATTACAGAAAAAAACCCTGAAAAAACCCCCAAGTGAATGGGTGTGTCTCAAATGGCACCCTATTCACTATATATTTTATTCACCTCATTTTTTTGCGTTGCTATGGGACCAGACAAACTAGTTAACTAGCTAACTAGGTAGTTGGGGGCTACAGATGGTTTAGCTAATGTTAGCTAGCTAGCTAGTTGGGGGTTACAGATGGTTTAGCTAATGTTAGCTAGCTAGATAGTTGGGAGCTACAGATGGGCAAGCTAATGTTAGCTAGCTAAGAACTGTTTTTGCATGCATGCATGCTGCACAGTGCCTGTGGGAGAAGATTGGATAAGTTAAAATACCATGAGATAATTGTCGCTATTTTCATAAATGGAACAGATCAGCTATCTATCCAACATTGCAAATGGAGCAAGCTAGCTACTTGTAAGTATTTAGAAAAACATACATACAAATACATGGCTATGGTTTGCACACAGGTCAGCTGCAACCAATGTAGCTAGCTATGTAGCTAGCTATGTAGATAGCTATGTAGCTAGCTATGTAGCTAGCTATGTAGCTAGCTATGTAGCTAGCAAGCTAACATTTCCTCTATGAACGAAGCAAACTAGCTAGCTATATACCAACCTAGATAACAAGAGAGTAGTGGAGTTCTGCATATGATTCCCTATGAGTTCTAGAGTCCAGCTTTCCAACGCTCACAAAGCGGAACTACCAGAACCACTTTTTCTTATTTTTACAAACATTTTGATTTGGTTTGTACAGTAGCTAATAAAAGCCTAATGAAAAGGAATAACGTCTAGACCAGAGCTGAACAAGAGAACATCACCGGCAAAAATCGATCAATCACTCAGCCGGAAGCTAGAAGGCACAGGTACTAGCTGTCCCACGCTCCGTCCCAAGTGCAACCCTACTCCCTACATAGTGCACTACTTCGGCTCTGGTCAAAGGTAGGAAATAGGGTGCCATCTGAGACACAGTTCTATTACAGTCCAGCCCTGAACAGAGAACTTAACTGGTGTTTCAATTCACTGGGATAGAAAATAATGAGGACAGGGTAGGACTGCTCTCTCTCGTTACACTCACACACACACACTGTGATCTGGTTAGAGGTGGCATGCTAGGCAGAGAGATTACAGCCTGCTCCCCTCCCGGTCCAGTCCTGACCAACCCACCACCATACAATTACCGGAGAACCAGCAGGATACAGACTATTAACAGCAGAGTACAAAGGACAGGGTTTTACACATGTCCAACAATTGCAAAGGACCCGTACCAATTTTTTTTATATAATGTTTGAGCCACTCAGATAGCATAAGAACAAGGCATACTGGCAACATTTGCATAATTGAAGGAAATTACATTTGAAATTCACATTTTTCGCTTAGCCCCATGACAAAATGTGTGAATGGCAACGACCTAGCTTTAATACTGTAAAATATTCTCTCTGACGCATGGCAAAATGTTAAGAACTGCAGGAAAGAGGGCCTCCAAAACCATGATATTGGCCATGTCCACTACCCCCCCCCCCCCCGGGGGGCAAATACTGCTTATTCACTTACCCTTGTCTCTCACAGTCCACCAGGATTCTCACCAGAATCCCTGTTACAGCCACTAGGATGGGATAGTGGTCGACGCTCTCTAGGCCTGGACACCAGGAACACAGGGAAAGACATTGTTAAGATCTCCGGGTACAAAGAACGAGGTTGCTGTTAAGCACTTTGTCACATTTTCAAAAGCGCCATATAAATTTGAAATATTACATTTTCTTTATTTCTTTTAAAATGATTATCTACTTCCCCAGAGTCAGATTAACTTGTGGATAACAATGTGTATGTCTCCGCGTCTAGTATGAACGAAGATAAAAAAAAGGTAGTTTTACGAGCCAAAGCTAATTAGCATGCTAGCTGTTCTCATAGACTTCCAGTCATTGTGCTTAGTTAGTAATTGCGCTAATGTTAGTTAGCAACTTTCTTCAAACTGCACGAAGAGACAAATTTGGGGGGGGTGGGGGGGAGGGTCTGTCAGATTGCGAAGGGTTTGATATTCCAGATCAGTGTGATTCTCCCCATAAAAACACACAAATAAAACAGATTATTGGAGTCAGGGGTAAAGCGGGTGATTCAGGATAACATTTGGAACTGAGAGCAAAGTGTATCTGCCAAACAAGCACTTGTCCCCAGCCCCTCGAGGACCTTAATGCCCATCAGTAAAGTGCCAGATACACACACACACACACACACACACACACACACACACACAAAATTCCTAGAAAAAGACCCTACGCGTCAGTCAGCACATTGAACACAATGGCTGTGAATAATGCATCACACTGCTCCGTGTTGTCATTTCTGATGAATGGCTGTGCTGAGTTGGACCCAATCTTCATTTCCTGCAGCTGAAGTGAATGATCAGATTTTTCACACGTCAGAGTGTAAGTAGTAACCGTAGCTCAGGGAAAACACCCACTAACAGAAGTGTGTGATATTAATAAAGCTCGGGCCAGGAGAACTTTCGAAGGCATGCTACCTTGACCAAGATATTTTATTTCCTTCATCTCCGAATCTTTCAGACTGGGTGTGATGTGTTATCATTGACTAGAGGTACAGTATATCTGTCTGCATCATATTGACCAGTGGGTACAGTATGTCTGTCTGCATCATATTGACCAGTGGGTACAGTATGTCTGTCTGCATCATATTGACCAGTGGGTACAGTATGTCTGCCTGCATCATATTGACCAGTGGGTACAGTATGTCTGTCTGCATCATATTGACCAGTGGGTACAGTATGTCTGTCTGCATCATATTGACCAGTGGGTACAGTATGTCTGTCTGCATCATATTGACCAGTGGGTACAGTATGTCTGTCTGAATCATATTGACCAGTGGGTACAGTATGTCTGTCTGCATCATATTGACCAGTGGGTACAGTATTTCTGTCTGCATCATATTGACCAGTGGGTACAGTATGTCTGCCTGCATCATATTGACCAGTGGGTACAGTATGTCTGTCTGCATCATATTGACCAGTGGGTACAGTATGTCTGTCTGCATCATATTGACCAGTGGGTACAGTATGTCTGTCTGCATCATATTGACCAGTGGGTACAGTATGTCTGTCTGAATCATATTGACCAGTGGGTACAGTATGTCTGTCTGCATCATATTGACCAGTGGGTACAGTATGTCTGTCTGCATCAGATTGACCAGTGGGTACAGTATGTCTGTCTGCATCAGATTGACCAGTGGGTACAGTGTGTCTGTCTGCATCTGTAGTGGTATAACACTGCAGGAGTAGTATCATTTACAGATTTTAGAATGTCAATAGCAGACTTGGTGAAAGAGCGGTGTCATCTCTGTACTTATACTATTACTTGTTTAATACTGCAATACTACTAGAAGTATACAATAATATTGGGAGTACAAGAAGTTACTGGATGAGAGTGAGCACTACCTGGGAGACGGAGGTTGACCACACGGTCGAACAGGTTCCTCTCCGCGGTCACTCTGTTTAACACCTGGTTCAGAAGCTGGAGAGAGAGAGGGAGGGAGAGAGAGAGAGAGAGACAGAGACAGGAGGGAAGGAAGGAATGAGGGAGAGAGAGGAAGAAAAGCGAGACAGAGAAAAGGGAGGGAGGGAGTTACAAACGATTCAATAGTTATTTTTTCAATTAAAAGAAACAGACCAGAAAGTAAAAGCACATCGTGTGTGTATTGTCTAGATCCATTTATCCTTGTTTCCAATGCTCTGGTCGAGAATCTGTCCATCCTGCACCTGATGAATCATTCAATCAGCCGGAAGAAGAGAGTGTTAGATTATCAGGACTGGGCTGGCACACTAAGTGGGTGAGGGAGGGAAGATGGAGAAACAAGGGAGGGAGAACCATCATCTGTCACTATCAACCAATTCACGTTATATATGGGTTGGTAAATAGATTAGGACCTGGTAATACCAGGGTTGGTAAATAGATCAGGACCTGGTAATACCAGAGTTGGTAAATAGACTAGATTGACTCTTGCCTAGTTAAAGGTTAAATAAAAGAGCACTTTTTGCCAGTCCAGTCTGGTCCAGCGACGGTGGGTTTGTGCCCATAGGCGATGTTGTTGCCGGTGATGTCTGGTGAGGACCTGCCTTACAACAGGCAAACAAGCCCTCAGTCCAGCCTCTCTCAGCCTATTGTGGACAGTCTAAGCACTGATGGAGGGATTGTGCGTTCCTGGTGTACCTCGGGCAGTTGTTGTTGCCATCCTGTACCTGCCCCGCAGGTGTGATGTTCGAATGTACCGATCCTGTGCATGTGTTGTTATACGTGGTCTGCCACTGCGAGGACGATCAGCTGTCCGTCCTGTCTACCTGTAGCGCCGTCTTAGGTGTCTAATAGTACGGACATTGCAATTTATTGCCCTGGCCACATCTGCAGTCCTCAAGCCTCCTTGCAGCATGCCTAAGGAACGTTCACGCAGATTAGCAGGGACCCTGGGAATCTTTCTTTTGGTGTTTTTCAGAGTCAGTAGAAAGGACTCTTTAGTGTCCTAGGTTTTCATAACTCTGACCTTAATTGCCTACCGTCTGTAGGTTGTTAGTGTCTTAACAGCCGTTCCACAGGTGCATGTTCATTAACTTTTTTAGGATAGGGGGCAGCATTCGGAATTTTGGATGAAAAGCGTGCCCAAAGTAAACTGCCTGCTACTCAGGCCCAGAAGCTAGGATATGCATATAATTGGTAGATTTGGATAGAAAACACTCTAAAGTTTCTAAAACAGTTTGAATGATGTCTGTGAGTATAACAGAACGTATTTGGCAGGCGAACCCCGAGGACAAACCATCCAGGATTTTTTTGTTGTTGTTGAGGTGACAGTGTTTTCAATGGGTTTTCTATGTCGATCTAGATTTCTAAGGCACTTGCTTGCAGTTCCTATCGCTTCCACTGGATGTCAACAGTCTTTAGAAATTGGTTGATGTGCTTCTTTTGAGTAATGAAGAAGTATGGCTGTTCAGAACGAGGGGTGTGGTTGGGGTTGTGGTTGGGGTGCGCGACCTGAAAGCTCGCTCCACTTTGTTTTCGTCCGGTATTTAACACAGTTTATCTCGGCTTAAATTTTTGATTATTTACGTAAAAAAATACCTAAAGTTGTATTTGGAAAGTTGTTTGAAATGTTTGGATCAAGATTACAGGTAACTTATTAGCTATTTTGTAGTCATGTTGCGCGAGTTGGAAGCAGTGTTTTTTTTTAATAAAACACGCCAAATAAATGGACATCTTGGAGATATAACGACGGAATTTATCGAACAAAAGGACCATTTATGATGTTTATGGGACATATTGGAGTGCCAACAGAAGAAGATCTTCAAAGGTAAGGCATGAATTATATCGTTATTTCTGAGTTTAGTGTCGCGCCTGGCGGGTTGAATTATGATTGTCATGTGTTTGTTTGATGGGGTGCTGTCCTCAGATAATAGCATGGTTTGCTTTCGCCGTAAAGCCTTTTTGAAATCTGACACGGTGGCTAGATTAACAAGAAGTTAAGCTTTAATTTTGTGTATTGCACTTGTGAATGTATGAAAGTTAAATATTTCTAATAATTTTTTGGGAATTTCGCACTGCCATTTCACCCGATGTTGTCGAAACTTTCCGCTAGCGGAATCCCTAGCCGTAGGCTATCCCATCTAGTTTGGCTTATTGGGACTATCATTTGTTTTTCAACAGGACAATGACCCAACACACCTCCAGGGTGTGTAAGGGCTATTTGACCAAGAAGGAGAGTGATGGAGTGCTGCATCAGATGACCCGGCCTCAACACAATTGAGATGGTTTGGGATGAGTCAGACCGCAGAGCGAAGGAAAAGCAGCCAACAAGTGCTCAGAATATGTGGGAATTCCTTCAAGACTGTTGGAAAAGCATTCCAGGTGAAGCTGGTTGAGAGAATGCCAAGAGTGTGCAAAGCTGTCAGACGAAAAGGGTGGCTACTTGAAGAATCTCAAATATATTTTGATTTGTTTAACACTTTTTTGGTTACAATATTATTCCAAATGTGTTCTTTCATAGTTTTGATGTCTTCACTAGTATTCTACAATGTAGAAAATAGTAAAAATAAAGAAAAACCTTTGAATGAGTAGTTGTTCTAAAACTTTTGACCGGTAGCACAAAACTACCTTTATACAGTGCATTCAGAAAGTATTCAGACCCCTAGACTTTTTATACATTTTGTTACGTTACAGCCTTACTCTAAAATTGATGAGGAAAAACATTACATCTAATCAATCCACACACAATACCACATAACGACAAATGGAAAACAGGTTTTTAGAAATGTTTGCAAATGTATAAAAAAAAAAACAGTAATACCGTATTTACATAAGTATTCAGACCCTTTGGTATGAGACTTGAAATTTAACTCAGGTGCATCCTGTTTCCATTGATCATCCTTGAGATGTTTCTACAACTTGATCGGAGTCCACCTGTGGTAAATTCAATTGATTGGACATGATTTGGAAAAGGCACACACCTGTCTATATAAAGGTCCCACAGTTGACTGTGCAGGTCAGAGCAAAAACCAAGCCAGGAGGTCGACAGAATTGTCCGTAGAGCTCCGAGACAGGATTGTGTCGAGGCACAGATCTGGGGAAGGGCACCAACAAATTTCTGCAGCATTGAAATTCTAAGAACACAGAGGCCTCCATCATTCTTGAATGGAATTAGTTTGGAACCAACAAGACTCTTCCTAGAGCTGGCCACCCGGCCAAACTGAGCAATAGGGGGAGAAGGGCCTTTGTCAGTGAGGTGACCAAGAACCTGATGGTCACTCTGACAGAGCTCCAGAGTTCCTCTGTGGAGATGGAAGAACAATACTCTTTGGTCTGATGAAACAAAAATTAGGTCTGAATGCCAAGCGTCACGTCTGGAGGAAACCTGGCACCATCCCTACAGTGAAGCATGGTGGTGACAGCATCATGCTGTGGGGATGTTTTTCAGCGGCAGGGACTGTGAGACTAGTCAAGATCGAGGGAAATATTAACAGAGAAAAGTACAGAGATCATTGATGAAGTCCTGAGTGCTCTGGAGCAGGTTCTCAGACTGGGGCGAAGATTCACCTTCCAAGACAACGCAGGAGTGGCTTCGGGACAAGTCTCTGAATGTCCTTGAGTGGTGCAGTCAGAGACCAGACTTGACCTGGATCGAACATCTCTGGAGAGATCTGAAGATAGCTGTGCAGCAACGCTCCCCATCCAACCTGACAGACCTTGAGAGGATCTGCAGAGAAGAATGGGAGAAACTCCCTAAATACAGGTGTTCCAAGCTTGTAGCGTCATACCCAAGAAGCCTTGATGCTGTTATCGCTGCCAAAAGGTGCTTCAACAAAGTACTGAGTAAAGGGTCTGAATACTGATGTAAATGTGATATGGAGTATTGTGTGTAGATTGATGAGGGGGGGGAAAAAAACAATTTAAATATATTTTTAGAATAAGTCTAACAAACACTGCTTCAACCGCAGGTGCAGAACTGCGACATCAGCAGATGTGGTGGATCCAACGCAAAAAAAAACAACGTTTATCTCTAGCTTAAACTGATAGAATTGGGATTTGTGTATTATGTTACTTAGAATGACGCACCAGTACATTTTACATTACATTTTAGTCATTTAGCAGACGCTCTTATCCAGAGCGACTTACAGTAGTGAATACATACATTTCATACAATTTTTTATTTTTTTCCTGTGCTGGCCCCCCGTGGGAATCGAACCCACAACCCTGGTGTTGCAAACACCATGCTCTACCAACTGAGCTACAGGGATATGGGGATATGGTAGAAAAATTACAAGATTGATATTATACTGATTATGCATCGAATAGCTTTGATGAGTACTCTCATCTTTGTGAGTGTGACTGAGTTGGGCTTCTGGGGCTTGGGTGCTAGCAATTGATTTGTAATGGCTTGGTGATAAAACCTACAGCCTGCATTCCATAGAATGACTTGGTGTTTGTGACCCGAGATAGCCTGGAGGAGTAGAACATCTTTGTCTCTAATCATCTTTGCGTCTGAGAAACAACAGCACGTAACTCACAAGATGAACCCAAGACAGCCTGTGTGATGCCCCGAGCTGCTGGGGAGGGGTGGAACCAGCCATGACTAAGCATGTTTAGTGGCAGCTATATAAGACCCATGATTCCTCTGTAATGTTGGGCTCTCAACGATCACCGATGGGGTGGTCGTTGACAAGGCTTCATTATTGCAAAGAAATATATAAAATCGACAATAAATATTGATTATTTGAAGAAATAACAAAGTCTCTCACTTAATAAAGAATTTTTCACGACAGGGGTTTTTAAAGTAATGTCAAACTGAAAGACTATCCTGTCTCCTTATTTCTCCGGGTTAGCCTAGTGTCTGCTAAGTTTGTTACATGGTAACTACAAAGTCATAAAAATAATCACTTTACATTAAGTTGCTCCTGGGTAAGTACATTGTAAACACATGTATATCCCTTGTAGCATTGTAGTTACATAGTTGGTTGTTAGATTACTTTACAACGTAACAAAGTACAATGAAACTAAAAGGGTCGCTCGTAAATGTCCTCCTGTCTCCTAATTTCTCCTCGTTAGCCTTTTGTCGACAAAGGGTGTACCCTAATGGGTAGGTAATTATAAAGGGTGTACCCTAATGGGTAGGTAATTATAAAGGGTGTACCCTAATGGGTAGGTAATTATAAAGGGTGTACCCTAATGGGTAGGTAATTATAAAGGGTGTACCCTAATGGGTAGGTAATTATAAAGGGTGTACCCTAATGGGTAGGTAATTATAAAGGGTGTACCCTAATGGGTAGGTAATTATAAAGGGTGTACCCTAATGGGTTTCACTTTACATTAAGTTGCTTGCTCCTGGGTATTTGCATGATAAAGTATATCCTATGAAACAAAATCGTTCTTACATTACACTTGATTCGGTATAGCCTTTGAGCCAGGTCATAGCATGGAAAAAAACAAAATAGAAAATGAGTAGACGTTAATATTAGTATATTTTTTATTTCACCTTTATTTAACTAGGAAAGTCGGTGAAGAACAATGACGGCCTACTCTGGCCAAACCCGGCCCAATTCCGCGCCGCCCTATGGGACTCCCAATCACGGCCGGTTGTGAAACAGCCTGTAATCAAACCAGAGGGTCTATAGTGACACCTCAAGCACTGAGATGCAGTGCCTTACACCGCTGCTCCACTCAGGAGACCGGTATTGAACCTGACGTTACCAGGTCCTAGGCTATTTATTAACCCTGGCGTTACCAGGTCCTAGCCTATTTATTAACCCTGGCGTTACCTGGTCCTAGCCTATTTATTAACCCTGGCGTTACCTGGTCCTAGCCTATTTATTAACCCTGGCGTTACCTGGTCCTAGCCTATTTATTAACCCTGGCGTTACCTGGTCCTAGCCTATTTATTAACCCTGGCGTTACCTGGTCCTAGCCTATTTATTAACCCTGGCGTTACCTGGTCCTCGCCTATTTATTAACCCTGGCGTTACCTGGTCCTCGCCTATTTATTAACCCTGGCGTTACCAGGTCCTAGCCTATTTATTAACCCTGGCGTTACCTGGTCCTAGGCTATTTATTAACCCTGGCGTTACCTGGTCCTAGACTATTTATTAACCCTGGCGTTACCAGGTCCTAGCCTATTTATTAACCCTGGCGTTACCAGGTCCTAGCCTATTTATTAACCCTGGCGTTACCTGGTCCTAGGCTATTTATTAACCCTGGCGTTACCTGGTCCTAGCCTATTTATTAACCCTGGCATTACCTGGTCCTAGCCTATTTATTAACCTTGTTGTAACATACATGTGGATTTAATGGTAGTGGCACCATGCAGTTACAGTTGAAGTCAGAAGTTTACATACACCTTAGCCAAATACATTTTAACTCAGTTTTTCACAATTCCTGACATTTAATCCTAGTAAAAATTCCCTGTTTTAGGTCAGTTAGGATCACCACTTCTTTTTAAGAATGTGAAATGTCAGAATAATAGTAGAGTGATTAATTTCAGCTTTTATTTCTTTTATCACATTTCCAGTGGGTCAGAAGTTTACATACACTCAATTTAGTATTCGGTAGCATTGCCTTTTAAATTGTTTAACTTGGGACAAACATTTCGAGTAGCCTTCCACAAGCTTCCAACAATAAGTTGGGTAAATTTTGGCCCATTCCTCCTGACAGAGCTGGTGTAACTGAGTCAGGTTTGTAGGCTTCCTTGCTCGCAAACGTATTTTCAGTTCTGCCCACAAATGTTCTATAGGATTGAGGTCAGGGCTTTGTGATGGCCACTCCAATGCCTTGACTTTGTTGTCCTTAAGCCATTTTGCTACAACTTTGGCAGTATGCTTGTGGTCATTGTCCATTTGGAAGACCCATTTGCGATTAAGCTGAAACATCCTGACTGATGTCTTGAGATGTTGCTTCAATATATCCACATAAATGTCCGTCCTCATGATGCCATATATTTTGTGAAGTGCACCAGTCCCTCCTGCAACAAAGCACCCCCACAACATGATGCTGCCACCCCCGTGCTTCACGGTTGGGATGGTGTTCTTCGGCTTGCAAGCCTCCCCCTTTTTCCTCCAAACATAACGATGGTCATTATGGTCAAACAGTTCTATTTTTGTTTCATCAGACCAGAGGACATCTCAACAAAAAGTACAATCTTTGTCTCCATGTGCAGTTGCAAACTGTAGTCTGGCTTTATTATGGCGGTTTTGGAGCAGTGACTTCTTCCTTGCTGAGCAGCCTTTCAGGTTATGTCGATATAGGACTTGTTTTACTGTGGGTATAGATACTTTTGTACCTGTTTACTCCAGCATCTTCACAAGGTCCTTTGCTGTTGTTCTGGGATTGATTTTCACTTTTCACACCAAAGCACGTTCATCTCTAGGAGACAGAACGCGTCTCCTTCCTGAGCGGTATGACAGCTGCGTGGTCCCATGGTGTTTATACTTGCATTCTATTGTATGTACAGATGAACGTGGTTCCTTCAGGTGTTTGGAAATTGCTCCCAAGGATGAACCAGACTTGTGGAGGTCTACAATTTATTTTCTGAGGTCTTGGCTGATTTCTATTGATTTTCCCATGATGTCAAGCAAAGAGGCACTGAGTTTGAAGGTAGGCCTTGAAATACATTCACTGGTATACCTCCAAATGACTCAAATGATGTCAATTAGCCTATCAGAAGATTCTAAAGCCATGACATCATTTTCTGGAATTTTCCAAGCTGTTTAAAAGGCACAGTCAACTTAGTGTATGTAAACTTCTGACCCACTGGAATTGTGATACAGTGAATTATACGTGAAATAATCTGTCTGTAAACAATTGCTGGAAAAATGACTTGTGTCATGGACAAAGTAGATGTCCTAACCGACTTTCCAAAACTATAGTTTGTTAACAAGAAATTTGTGGAGTGGTTGAAAAACGAGTGTCAATGACTCCAACTTAAGTGTATGTAAACGTCCGACTTCAACTGTACATGGAACAACCTCATATGTTGGTTTAAATTATTAATACAGTGATTTTAAAATGTGTAATTACAAAACATTAGTTACATAGTGGAACTACAGAACGTGTAATAACACCAGTAGTTCCACACAAGTGGAATAACCTTCAGGAAGTTAATGTCTAATAACACCAGTAGTTACACATGTGGAATAACCTTCAGGAAGTGAATGTGTAATAACGGATTCCACAACAACCCGACTGCCATGAGAGAGAGAGAGAGAGAGAGAGAGAGAGAGACAGTAAGACCTACGCAATTACTATTTTAACAGTTATTACATAGTAATAGGGTCAACTTAATATAAAGTGTAACTTATTTTTTTTTTTTACTGTTATTGTTAGTATCTCGCTTCTCTTCAGAAACAGTGGCTTTGTCATTCATGCTAATAAAGCTCATCTTAAATCAGAGAGGAGAGAGAACATACGGTTCCATGGGGTTAGTTCAATTAGCTGCTGATTCCAACCAAGCTGGAGACAGTGTTCACATTAGACTTGCACATGGGAACACACACACACACACACACACACACTCTCTCTCCTTGTATTGCAGAGAGTGCGAGACAGAGAGAACATGCTGTACCAGGCGTTAGTTTCAATTAGCTGCTGATTACAACCAAGCTGGAGAGAGAGAGTGTTCACGTGGGACTTGCACTCATACACACAGGAACACAAACACCTTGTATTGCATGAAGACAACATGGCATTGAAGGAGAGCCGATGATGATGATGATGATGAGTGATAATGAAAAGACGGCAGCACATTTCAAAACTTCCTCTCAAAACGTCCTAATTAATTCAACACTATTACCCGTTAACGTTCATTAGAGAACAGAACGGGTGTCTGTTGATGATGTGTGTGTGTGTGTGTGTGTGTGTGTGTGTGTGTGTGTGTGTACACACGATGAACAGCAGCGAACATCCAGCAGAACACTTTTTTGTTTACCCGACTATCTAGGTAACCCTCTACTGTCTAAGCCGACATATGGAATTGTTTTAATAAGGTCATACCATGGCTCATTTAGCTATTTGATTTGGAATTTGAAAACGCCTTGAAACATCAAGAAAAAGATTAAAACATTTAATGAAACAATGCATTTGGTCCTACTGCTATTAGCCAATACAAACGCATTGAATAACAGATTCACTACATGGAATAACAGATAGTCCTTACTGCTATTAGCCCATAGAAACACATTGAATAACAGATTACTGCTATTAGCCCATAGAAACACATTGAATAACAGATAGTCCTTACTGCTATTAGCCCATAGAAACACATTGAATAACAGATAGTCCTTACTGCTATTAGCCCATAGAAACACATTGAATAACAGTTTACTGCTATTAGCCCATAGAAACACATTGAATAACAGATAGTCCTTACTGCTATTAGCCCATAGAAACACATTGAATAACAGATAGTCCTTACTGCTATTAGCCCATAGAAACACATTGAATAACAGATTACTGCTATTAGCCAATAGAAACACATTGAATAACAGATAGTCCTTACTGCTATTAGCCCATAGAAACACATTGAATAACAGATTACTGCTATTAGCCAATAGAAACACATTGAATAACAGATAGTCCTTACTGCTATTAGCCCATAGAAACACATTGAATAACAGATAGTCCTTACTGCTATTAGCCAATAGAAACACATTGAATAACAGATAGTCCTTACTGCTATTAGCCAATAGAAACACATTGAATAACAGATTACTGCTATTAGCCAATAGAAACACATTGAATAACAGATTACTGCTATTAGCCCATAGAAACACATTGAATAACAGATAGTCCTTACTGCTATTAGCCCATAGAAACACATTGAATAACAGATAGTCCTTACTGCTATTAGCCAATAGAAACACATTGAATAACAGATTACTGCTATTAGCCCATAGAAACACATTGAATAACAGATTACTGCTATTAGCCCATAGAAACACATTGAATAACAGATAGTCCTTACTGCTATTAGCCTATAGAAACACATTGAATAACAGATAGTCCTTACTGCTATTAGCCAATAGAAACACATATATATATATATACACACACTATAGCAGTAGTATACTATATCCGAGATATATAAGAAAGATCAGGAACATTTTGTTTGTTTTGTTTATGTATTTAACCCCTTATTTTTGGCACTAAACTACCTCCATATATACTTCCATTCATTTTTTTCCTTGAGCAGAACAACCAACATGTCCGTGTTGGTGAGACACTCACCTTTCCACAGAGGGGTCACATTAATGTATAGCTCAAACCATACAGACGATTTAGTGAGAAGACGGATTTTCAGGATGTCTCATGGTCTGACAAAACACACTCTAGCTCAGCCACTTTTCAACGCAGACGCGGAAGTGTGATAGACGGATGCGGTGGATTGAGACTTGGATTGCAAAAAAAAAAACATATCTCTAGCTTAAACTGACAGATTTTGATGGGGATTTTTGTATTATGCTAATTAGATTTTCACAGGGCCGCGGATATCGGCGATAGGGGGGGGGGGGGGGTTAATGAATTCGGCACGGCTACAGGAGCTGTAACCTTCCAATGTGAATTGCAAAAATCACTGAAGCCTTATATCTCCCTCTCTAACCTTAAGCATCAGCTGTCAGAGCAGCTTACCGATCATTGTACCTGTACACAGCCCATCTGTAAATAGCCCATCCAACTACCTCATCCCCATATTGTTATTTACCCGCTTGCTCTTTTGCACCCCAGTATCTCTACTTGCACATCATCATCTGCACATCCGTCACTCCAGTGTTAATGCTAAATTGTAATTATTTCGCCTCTATGGCCGATTATTTGCCTTACCTCCCTACTCTTCTACATTTGCACACATTTTACATTAGTTTTCTATTGTAGTATTGTCTCTACGTTTGTTAATGTGTACCTCTGTGGTGTTGTTTTTGTCGCACTGCTTTGCTTTATCTTGACCAGGTCGCAGTTGTAAATGAGAACTTGTTATCAACTGGCCTACCTGGTTAAATAAAGGTGAAATAATTTTTTTATTTTTTATTATTTAAAATCACTGCCTTCTGTGTTCGGGACCAGAGAATAATAAGATGGCTGACTACATAACATTCTGTTTCCATGTCATTTCACTCCAGTAAGTTCTCAGGTGTACACTTTATTCAGCTGTTAGAGACAAAGGCCAAGTCCTTTCAGGTGTGCGAAGTAATACGGGTTGGAGGGTAGGGAGCGTTTCTGGACGTTGGCCTTGGTCAGCATTATACTCTTCCCTTTCAAACTGTGAAATATTTACCTTATGAGCTGTGGAGACAACGTCCTCTTATACCCCCCAAAACAAACAGTTAATCAATCCACAAATCATTCAACCAACCAATCACTTAACCAACAAAACTAAATCCTACACCGTCTCACCTGAGCCAATCGTCTGAGCAGCAGTTCAGCGGAGGGGCGTGTCCAGTCGAGGAAGATCTGTGGGACCAGGGTGACTGTCATCTCTAGGACCCGCAGCAGGCTGACGGAAAGGTCGAAACACGTAGCGCACACCTTCAGCTGCCTTGTGTCCACAAAGTTACGCTCAGGACGTTCAGCTGCCTGCTGAATCTGAAGGGGAGATAAATAAGGTACTTTACAGCAGGCTTTCTAAATGACATCTACTACCCTAACACATTAAAATTGTCTGTTATTACTATCTAGCTATTTGATTAGCTATTTTAGAACACTTGGGGAGTATCAGAAACAATGTGTACAAATTATTTGATTTTGGCCTCAAAAACACACAAATATATGGTAATCATTTTGATAAAGCCTGAATTTAAAACGGATACATTTTTTAATTAATGGCCTACACACAATACACCATAATGTCAAAGTGGAACTACGTATGTTAAAAATATTCCAAAATATGCATCCTGTTTGAAACAAGGAACTAAAGTAATACTGAAAAAACTAAATGGGGCAAAGCAATTCACTTTTTGTCCTGAATACAAAGTGTTACGTTTGGGGCAAATCAAATACATTACCGAGTACCACTCTCCATATTTTCAAGCATAGTGGTGGCTGCATCAGGTTATGGGTATGTTTGTATTCGTTAAGGACTGGGGAGTTTATCAGGATAAAAAAAGAAACGTAATGGAGCTAAGCACAGGAACAATCCTAGATGAAAACCTGGTTCAGTCTGCTTTCCACCAGACACTGGGAGCTACGCATGGCCTGTCTGCAACAAACTTCAAATACTGTATAAACTATCAACTTGGGTCCAGCCCAAGCTTGCTCTAGCAAACTTGCAACATTGTATAAAATACTCTGGGATCTCAGAGTTTCTCCATGCCAGTGAGCTCGGGACAGACAAAGCTGGAGGCTATTTTACACAAGGGATAAGAGCTCATCAAATAGGCCTATTTGGGATACGAGCTCATCAGGTAGGCCTATTTGACGTTTCCACTGGATCACAGCATGACATGGTTCCCTTTCACGATGAGTGGTTATCAAAAAAAAAAGGGAGAGAGCTGGAAATATTTTCCAAAAGATAATCCAACATTTCCACAAATTAACAAGGCACACCTGTTAATTGAAATACATTCCAAGTAACTACCTCATGAAGCTGGTTGAGAGAATGCCAAGCATGTGCAAAGCTGTCATCAAGGCAAAGTGTGGCTACTTTGAAGAATCTCAAATATAAAATATATTTTGATATGTTTAACACTTTCTTGGTTACTACATGATTCCATGTGTTTTATTTCATAGTTTTGATGTCTTCACTATTATTCTACAATGTAGAAAATAGTAAAAATAAAGAAAAACCCTTTGAATGAGTAGGTGTGCTCCAAACGTTTGACTGGTACAGTACATTGAGGAACTATTGTCATTCTCAACAGATGTAAATACAGACTGTGTTTGCTTGTTGTTTGAGGTGAAGAAAACATTACATTGAGAATCTCCACAGGTCATTAATGGTGGTGTGTTAAGCCAATCAGAAATACTATCAGATCCCCAAATGGGCACATTCATATGACTACATTTGCACACAGGCCTGGTAGCCAATAGGACTACTTCTATGCATGTGCATCCTTATTCAACATTGACAGGAGCGCTCCAAACAAAAGTCTATGACTAAATTGACGAAACTCGTAAATAGAATGAAATCAACCAAAACTTGTGTAGCATAGGTTGTCCGCTCTGCAAAAGTACCCATTCTGACAAGGAAAACAGTAAAAGACTATAATAATAATAATAAATTGAATGCATTAACATAAATTACCATAACCTAACAAACATTGTAGATGAGAAATGATAGGAATTAACAGTAAATGTAGGCTACTACTGGTGATGCATGTAACGGGGAATTGATAGACACTAACAATCAAGGTAAACAATTCACACAACAAAGTTGTTAAACAATGAATGTGCACAAATTGGCAGGAGAGACTTGCATTGTGCATTTTAACCAAACTCTCCTTCTCCTTAGTCTGTGCCCTCCACACGGCCTCCGCAATGGATTAGTTCACTGAGATGATTAGTTCACTGAGATGATTAGTTCACTGAGATGATTAGTTCACTGAGATGATTAGTTCACTGAGATGATTAGTTCACTGAGATGATTAGTTCAATGAGATGATTAGTTCACTGAGATGATTAGTTCACTGAGTTCACTGAGATGATTAGTTCACTGAGATGATTAGTTCACTGAGATGATTAGTTCACTGAGATGATTAGTTCACTGAGATGATTAGTTCACTGAGATGATTAGTTCACTGAGTTCACTGAGGTGATTAGTTCACTGAGTTCACTGAGATGATTAGTTCACTGAGATGATTAGTTCACTGAGATGATTAGTTCACTGAGATGATTAGTTCACTGAGTTCACTGAGGTGATTAGTTCACTGAGATGATTAGTTCACTGAGATGATTAGTTCACTGAGATGATTAGTTCACAGATGATTAGTTCACTGAGATGATTAGTTCACTGAGTTCACTGAGATGATTAGTTCACTGAGTTCACTGAGATGATTAGTTCACTGAGATGATTAGTTCACTGAGATGATTAGTTCCCTGAGATGATTAGTTAACTGAGATGATTAATTCACTGAGATGATTAGTTCACTGAGATGATTAGTTCACTGAGATGATTAGTTCACTGAGATGATTAGTTCACTGAGTTCACTGAGGTGATTAGTTCACTGAGATGATTAGTTCACTGAGATGATTAGTTCACAGATGATTAGTTCACTGAGATGATTAGTTCACTGAGATGATTAGTTCACTGAGATGATTAGTTCACTGAGATGATTAGTTCACTGAGATGATTAGTTAACTGAGATGATTAATTCACTGAGATGATTAGTTCACTGAGATGATTAGTTCACTGAGATGATTAGTTCACTGAGATGATTAGTTCACTGAGATGATTAGTTCACTGAGTTCACTGAGATGATTAGTTCACTGAGATGATTAGTTCACTGAGATGATTAGTTCACTGAGATGATTAGTTCACAGATGATTAGTTCACTGAGATGATTAGTTCACTGAGTTCACTGAGGTGATTAGTTCACTGAGTTCACTGAGATGATTAGTTCACTGAGATGATTAGTTCACTGAGATGATTAGTTCACTGAGTTCACTGAGGTGATTAGTTCACTGAGATGATTAGTTCACAGATGATTAGTTCACTGAGTTCACTGAGATGATGAGTTCACTGAGATGATGAGTTCACTGAGATGAGTTCACTGAGATGATGAGTTCACTGAGATGATTAGTTCACTGAGATGATTAGTTCACTGAGATGATTAGTTCACTGAGATGATGGTGTCTCGTGTGCCATTAAAAAATAAATATATATTTGACAAAAAAAAAAAGAAGCTTGGTCAACCAAAAGCCTATCGACTAAACAATCGACCAGTCGACTAATTGTAATTGGGGTCAGCCCTAGCAGGGAGTGAATTCTATGCTTACCTCCTGGATCATGCCTATAAACTCTGAAAAGGCCCAGTTGAGCTGGTTGAGAACAGAATTGAGGAAGGAGGCGGCCATGTCTTTATCCAGAGAGAGCAGCTCCGCCATGTGTCTCTGCAGCAGGAGGGATGGGCACGGCTCTGTAACGACCAATCAGAGAGGAGAATACTGTCACACAACCAATTAGAGGAGAGAATACGGCAGGTTTCACACCAGGACCACTTTCAGTTGGGCCAAAGACCCTTTGGTATTTGGTACGGAACACCATGGCAAAACGTTTTGATACTAAACATTTTTTTTAAATAAGTGTTTGTCTTCTCTGTTTTTAATCAGTTTTATTCACAAGTCCCAGCAGCAGATTATACAGCCCTAACTGTAACTAATAGCATGGCGCTGTGCAGAGTGGGGGTTGATATGACAGTACACAGAATAGACTGATCAAAGACACACATATCCCTGCATGATACTAATGACATACTAACCATAACAGATTTTACATCATGACACGTTCTATTCAGATTGGATAACGAGATGCACTGGACCACAATGGGTGACGCAGGACGTGTCCGAGGCTGAAGCAGGAGGCTGAAGCAGGATGTGCCCTGCAGGACGTGCCAGGTGCTGAAGCAGGATGTGCCCGAAGCTGTGGCTGCAGCAGGATGTGCCCGAGGCTGTGGCTGCAGCAGGATGTGCCCGAAGCTGTGGCTGCAGCAGGATGTGCCCGAAGCTGTGGCTGCAGCAGGATGTGCCCGAAGCTGTGGCTGCAGCAGGATGTGGTTGCAGCAGGATGTGCCCGAGGCTGTGGCTGAAGCAGGACGTGTCAGAGCCTGAAGCAGGACGTGTCAGAGGCTGCAGCAGGACGTGTCAGAGCCTGAAGCAGGACGTGTCAGAGGCTGCAGCAGGACGTGTCAGAGGCTGCAGCAGGACGTGTCAGAGGCTGCAGCAGGACGTGTCAGAGGCTGAAGCAGGACGTGCCAGAAGCTGAAGCAGGACGTGCCAGAAGCTGAAGCAGGACGTGCCAGAAGCTGAAGCAGGACGTGCCAGAAGCTGAAGCAGGACGTGCCAGAAGCTGAAGCAGGACGTGCCAGAAGCTGAAGCAGGACGTGCCAGAAGCTGAAGCAGGACGTGCCAGAAGCTGAAGCAGGACGTGCCAGAAGCTGAAGCAGGACGTGCCAGAAGCTGAAGCAGGACGTGCCAGAAGCTGAAGCAGGATGTGCCCGTTCTTCAATTCAACATAAGCTGTTATAAACTCCCACCTCGTCAGCATCTGTTTATCTACATTCAATAGAAAACGAACTATACTTGAATTCAGGTCTTGAGAATAGTACTTCTAATAGTACTGTATAAACTTGTAACAAACAGGTTTGTAAAAGCATAGACATCGTCCATTACAATTACCAGGCGATAAAGCCAAAGTAACATGCTCGCTAGATGTCTGGTGGTACAAGTATGAAAGAAAACAAATAGCATTTATATTTCGGCTATGCCCTGTACAATACCTTGGAGACAGCTTTAATAATTGTATTTCGGCTATGCCCTTTTGCCTCCCGACAGCTCTGTTTCCCAGAAGCAATTTTTTGAGACAACATCCATTCAGCCATCTCCTCCACACAGTACTAGAGCTATCATCAATTACTACAGCCATCTCCTCATCCACACAGTACTAGAGCTATCATCAATTACTACAGCCATCTCCTCATCCACACAGCACTAGAGCTATCATCAATTACTACAGCCATCTCCTCATCCACACAGTACTAGAGCTATCATCAATTACTACAGCCATCTCCTCATCCACACAGTACTAGAGCTATCATCAATTACTACAGCCATCTCCTCATCCACACAGTACTAGAGCTATCATCAATTACTACAGCCATCTCCTCCACACAGTACTAGAGCTATCATCAATTACTACAGCCATCTCCACCACACAGTAGTAGAGCTATCATCAATTACTATAGCCATCTCCTCCACACAGTACTAGAGCTATCATCAATTACTACAGCCATCTCCTCCTCCACACAGTACTAGAGCTATCATCAATTACTACAGCCATCTCCTCCTCCACACAGTACTAGAGCTATCATCAATTACTACAGCCATCTCCACCACACAGTAGTAGAGCTATCATCAATTACTACAGCCATCTCCTCCTCCACACAGTACTAGAGCTATCATCAATTACTACAGCCATCTCCTCATCCACACAGTACTAGAGCTATCATCAATTACTACAGCCATCTCCTCCTCCACACAGTACTAGAGCTATCATCAATTACTACAGCCATCTCCTCCTCCACACAGTACTAGAGCTATCATCAATTACTACAGCCATCTCCTCCTCCACACAGTACTAGAGCTATCATCAATTACTACAGCCATCTCCACCACACAGTAGTAGAGCTATCATCAATTACTACAGCCATCTCCAGGGTATTGTGCTCCTCAGAGGATGAAAGAAAGAGGGAGGGACCTCTCATCCCCTCCTCCCCTGTACTGTAGAGGACCTCTCATCCCCTCCTTCCCTCCACTGTAGAGGACCTCTCATCCCCTCCTCCCCTCCACTGTAGAGGACCTCTCATCCCCTCCTTCCCTCCACTGTAGAGGACCTCTCATCCCCTCCTTCCCTCCACTGTAGAGGACCTCTCATCCCCTCCTTCCCTCCACTGTAGAGGACCTCTCATCCCCTCCTTCCCTGTACTGTAGAGGACCTCTCATCCCCTCCACTGTAGAGGACCTCTCATCCCCTCCTCCCCTCCACTGTAGAGGACCTCTCATCCCCTCCTTCCCTCCACTGTAGAGGACCTCTCATCCCCTCCTCCCCTCCACTGTAGAGGACCTCTCATCCCCTCCACTGTAGAGGACCTCTCATCCCCTCCTTCCCTCCACTGTAGAGGACCTCTCATCCCCTCCTTCCCTCCACTGTAGAGGACCTCTCATCCCCTCATCCCCTGTACTGTAGAGGACCTCTCATCCCCTCCTTCCCTCCACTGTAGAGGACCTCTCATCCCCTCCTCCCCTCCACTGTAGAGGACCTCTCATCCCCTCCTTCCCTCCACTGTAGAGGACCTCTCATCCCCTCCTTCCCTCCACTGTAGAGGACCTCTCATCCCCTCCACTGTAGAGGACCTCTCATCCCCTCCTTCCCTGTACTGTAGAGGACCTCTCATCCCCTCCTTCCCTCCACTGTAGAGGACCTCTCATCCCCTCCTTCCCTCCACTGTAGAGGACCTCTCATCCCCTCCTCCCCTGCACTGTAGAGGACCTCTCATCCCCTCCTTCCCTCCACTGTAGAGGACCTCTCATCCCCTCCTTCCCTGCACTGTAGAGGACCTCTCATCCCCTCCTTCCCTCCACTGTAGAGGACCTCTCATCCCCTCCTTCCCTCCACTGTAGAGGACCTCTCATCCCCTCCTCCCCTCCACTGTAGAGGACCTCTCATCCCCTCCTTCCCTGTACTGTAGAGGACCTCTCATCCCCTCCTTCCCTGTACTGTAGAGGACCTCTCATCCCCTCCTTCCCTCCACTGTAGAGGACCTCTCATCCCCTCCTTCCCTCCACTGTAGAGGACCTCTCATCCCCTCCTCCCCTGCACTGTAGAGGACCTCTCATCCCCTCCTTCCCTCCACTGTAGAGGACCTCTCATCCCCTCCTTCCCTGCACTGTAGAGGACCTCTCATCCCCTCCTTCCCTCCACTGTAGAGGACCTCTCATCCCCTCCACTGTAGAGGACCTCTCATCCCCTCCTTCCCTGTACTGTAGAGGACCTCTCATCCCCTCCTTCCCTCCACTGTAGAGGACCTCTCATCCCCTCCTTCCCTCCACTGTAGAGGACCTCTCATCCCCTCCTCCCCTGCACTGTAGAGGACCTCTCATCCCCTCCTTCCCTCCACTGTAGAGGACCTCTCATCCCCTCCTTCCCTGCACTGTAGAGGACCTCTCATCCCCTCCTTCCCTCCACTGTAGAGGACCTCTCATCCCCTCCACTGTAGAGGACCTCTCATCCCCTCCTTCCCTGTACTGTAGAGGACCTCTCATCCCCTCCTTCCCTGTACTGTAGAGGATAGGCTGTAAATGTAACAACTCATCACATAGAGGGAGAGAGTGACCGAGAGAAAAATCCACATCCCACATGGCAACAACATTGTAACGTCGCTCTTGGAGGACAAGGGATTCTCAATAAACCTCGTCAAGCGTACCAACCAATCATTGAGCAGGACAGTGTTGTCGCTCTTTAAGGAGAGAGATAACCTTTAGATTTAATTAACTTCACATAATAATATGCTGTACACTGTGTGGCTGCACACTGAGCCCACTGGCCTACAGAGACTAGCCAGGAGATGTACTGGGCAGCAGGGGAGAGTTACAGGACAGACAGACTAGCCAGGAGATGTACTGGGCAGCAGGGGAGAGTTACAGGACAGACAGAAACTAGCCAGGAGATGTACTGGGCAGCAGGGAGAGTTACAGGACAGACCGAGACTAGCCAGGAGATGTACTGGGCAGCAGGGGAGAGTTACAGGACAGACAGAGACTAGCCAGGAGATGTACTGGGCAGCAGGGAGAGTTACAGGACAGACAGACTAGCCAGGAGATGTACTGGGCAGCAGGGGAGAGTTACAGGACAGATAGAGGACAGCAGTGTGAAGGAGATGTACTGGGCAGCAGGGGAGAGTTACAGGACAGATAGAGGACAGCAGTGTGAAGGAGATGTACTGGGCAGCAGGAGAGTTATAGGACAGATAGAGGACAGCAGTGTGAAGGAGATGTACTGTATGGATGAAGAGATTCTCCTCTGGCTCCCATCTAGCTGATGGAGTGTAATGTTCTATTATTCTGCCTGGTGTCTCCTCCCTCCTCTCGTCACCCACCCAGGGACTGTCTAGGGAGATTGGATAAGGGATTGATGGATGGACAGTATGTTATATTACCCTGCCCAAATCTCTCCTTTCCTCTCTCATTACAAACGTTGACTTCACACCTCCTCCAGGCCACCCATCACTGTCATCCACACGATGTTTCCCTCCGCCCATCACTGTCATCCACACGATGTTTCCCTCCGCCCATCACTGTCATCCACACGATGTTTCCCTCCGCCCATCACTGTCATCCACACAGATACATGATGTTTCCCTCCGCCCATCACTGTCATCCACACAGATACATGATGTTTCTCACTGTCATCCACACAGATACATGATGTTTCCCTCCGCTCATCACTGTCATCCACACGATGTTTCCCTCCGCCCATCACTGTCATCCACACAGATACATGATGTTTCCCTCCGCCCATCACTGTCATCCACACAGATACATGATGTTTCCCTCCGCCCATCACTGTCATCCACACAGATACATGATGTTTCCTCCACAGCCATAGATACAATTTTCCCTCCACTGCCATAGATACATGTTTCCCTCCACTGCCATAGATACATGTTTCCCTCCACTGCCACAGATACATGTTTCCCTCCACAGCCATAGATACATGTTTCCCTCCACAGCCATAGATACATGTTTCCCTCCACAGCCATAGATACATGTTTCCCTCCACAGCCAGAGGCTTTGATATATAATTTAACCTTTATTTAACCAGGTAGGCCAGTTGAGAACAAGTTCTCATTTACATCTGCGACCTGGCCAAGATAAAGCAAAGCAGTTCGACACATACAACATCACAGAGTTACACATGGAATAAACAAACATACAGTCAATAACACAACAGGAAAAAAAGTCTATATACAGTATGTGCAAATAAGGTAAAGGGAGGTACGGCAATAAATAGGCCATAGTGGATAAATAATTACAATTTAGCAATTAAACACTGGAATGACAGATGAGCAGAAGATGATCAGAATGGTAGACTATACAGATGGGGACAGGGAGGATGAGGTCATATCCTGTATAAAAGTGGCAGTAGTGGCTGACGTCCTGTCATTTTCCAGAGTCAATGTTGTGAGGGCTCTCTGTATTCTATACATAAGGGCATTAATATCACAGCATGTACAGCCACATTTAAACCAGTCCTGTCCAATAGTAGGAAATCTTTACTGTGAATTTCATCTGTCACTTCTGACTGGACAACTGATAACTAGGACCTTTCTCTCTGCACCATCACTACTAATATGAGATAAAGAACACACACACACACACACACACACACACACACACACACACACACACACACACACACACACACACACACACACACACACACACACACACACACACACACACACACACACACACACACACACACACACACACACACACACACACACACACACACACGGTCCTTCCCCAAAAAAACGAAATGTCTAGTATGTCAGTAATCAAGTTAAGATAGATAATTTTCAAAATACAGAAAGTCGTTATGATGCCAAAAAAGGAACTGTATTTCTGTACTTTTAAAGTGAAACATCTTGAAAACTTGATTTCTGACATGCAAAACATTTTTGGGACTATATCAACAACAGACTAATGAAACAAATACCAACAGATTGTTTCACAGGGGCCTATCAACCCAAGCATCCTCATTAAGCTGCGTCCCAAATCGCACCCTATAGGGAATAGTGGAACATTTGGGACTCAGTTCCAAGTCTCTCTCGCTCTGGGGCCTTGTCATATACGGCTCGGAAAGCGTCAGTAATTCCCAATTAAAATAAATTATAAAGTTAGGCAATATGCAAATCGAGTGGCCGGGTAGCTAGTCACTTTAAAACAAAGATGTAGACAGTAGATTTTCGTATTTTTCCTTTGTCCTCCCCCTCTCAGAATCCATTACTCTGGTGCTTTTGTACTTCAAATTCATGTTGTTTATTTTTCTATTTTTCCCCTGTTCTACTCATTAGGCTAACGGACAGACAGGAGCACAAAAGACAACATGAAGTGTTGAACTGTACTACTCATTATATTAGGTTAAAAGATAGTATTCTGCTTGTGATGGTGTTTTTGTTCAACATTGTCTGTACTGTGGCCGTTTCCTCTGTACTACTCATTATATTAGGCTAACAGATATTCTGCTTGTGATGGTGTTTTTGTTCAACATTGTCTGTACTGTGGCTGTTTCCTCTGTACTACTCATTATATTAGGCTAACAGATAGTATTCTGCTTGTGAGGTGTTTTTGTTCAACATTGTCTGTACTGTGGCTGTTTTTCCTCTCATATTAAGAAACATGAGTCTTCATTGTGTAAACCGACAGACTACCAGAGACTCATTAGGATAACAGACAAGAGGCACACACACACACACACACACACACACACACACACACACACACACACACACACAGGTCTGGGACTGAAGGAGCACACACACACACACACACACAGGCAGGTCTGGGACTGAAGGAGCACACACACACACACACACACACACAGGCAGGTCTGGGACTGAAGGAGCACACACACACACAGGCAGGTCTGAAGGAGCACACATACACACACACACGCAGGTCTGGGACTGAAGGAGCACACACACACAGGCAGGTCTGGGACTGAAGGAGCACACACACACACACACACAGTGAAGGAACAGTGCACAGGAAAACGAACAGGATCAAATACAGGGATATGGATGGGACCAACTACAATCTCATGATAATCTAAATAAATACAAGGGTAGGATTGGATGGAATACAATTATAACTGCTACAGACTGGGGTTGAAGGGGATCACTAATGAGCAAAATAAATCAATAACTTAGTGATGGTAAAACAAAAAGGAACAAACTTACTTTGGAAACTAGCAATGGATAAATCTCCTGTAAGCCATGCAAATGAGTCAGATGAAACAAAAACAATATTAGCATGAAGAACAGAAGAAAAGAAGAAAAAAAAAAGAACCAAAGATGGACAGATTGGACAAGAAAGAGAAAAACTAGCTGAGAGGGGGGAGAACCCCCCCACCCCCCCACCACCCATCAACTTGTCACATGAAAGGTGAAGGGCATCAATGACTTTGTAAATTTACCATTTATAACATTTAGGCTTCGGCAACAATGGCTTACAACTCTGTTTCTATTTGATCCCGATTCTTCAACGTCAGAATGTCACATCAAGATATAGGATAACTAGTGTCTGGAGTTGAATTTAAGTGCCTTTGACACTAATGTTTTTATTTGACCAAAGCTATACAAAAAAAAAAAATGAAGAACTGTGTCATTGCTCTTGCTGACAGAGAATCTATACAAGGTCACATTAGCTACTGGTGCCAGCTACACATTAGCTTTAGATGCCAGCACCTTTTTAAAATCTCACACAAACATATATATTTAACATATACCCATATATATTTAACATTTACCCATATATATTTAACATTTACCCAGTAACAATCATTAGCCTTTAGTAACCCAGTAAGGTCCTCCCAGAGATCCACCTGGACAACCATTCCAGGCAATACCATACAGAAATGGCAGGTAGGTGAGGCAGGTAGCCTAGTGGTTAGAGTGTTGGGCCAGTTACCCAAAGGTTGCAGGATCGAATCCCCAAACCGACAAGGTAAAAATCTGTCCCACTATTCCCCGGTAGGCCGTCATTGTAAATAAGAATGTGTTCTTAACTGACTTGCCTAGTTAAATAAAAAGGTTCAATTACAAATATTTTACATTTAAAAAAGAAACCAGCCAAGGGTAATTTTCCTGATTGAAGCTTGAAACAAACTGTATTTTCAAGTAGCATTAGGCCTACATGGAGAGGGCCAGGGAAAGCCCACTCTATTTGAAGCAGGAAACAATGTTTAAACATCTAAAAACAGTCAGTGTATTTTCTCCATCAACTTCCCTTCAGAAGAGAAAACACAATCTGTTGAGAGTGTTAATTCATCTTATGTTTTCTTCAACACTACAGCGCTGCCGGCTCTTCCTCATGTCCAGGTATACCCAGTGTAAAGTATTTACTGTAAAGGCATATATAGTGTAGGTTTGGAATTTCCTACTTTAAAAAGGGATTTTTAATGCACTAATCAAATCAAATGTTACTGGTCACATACACATGGTTTGCAGATGTTAATGCGAGTTTAGCGAAATGCTTGTGCTTCTAGTTCCGACCGTACAGTAATATCTAACACAGAACCCAAACCGGCTGCGCGCATGCGCCACCGTGCAGAAATGTATTTTGTCCCCTCACACCAAACGTGATCAGGACACGCAGGTTGAAATATCAAAACAAACTCTGAACTAATTATATTAATTTGGGGACAGGTCGAAAAGCATTAAACATTTATGGCATTTTAACTAGTTAGCTTGCACGTGCTAGCTAATTTGTCCTATTTAGCTACATTTACATTTAAGTCATTTAGCAGACGCTCTTATCTAGGTTGCTGTTGCTAGCTAATTTGTCCTGTGACATAAACATTGAGTTGTTATTTTACCTGAAATGCACAAGGTCCTCTACTCCGACAATTAATCCACACATAAAACGGTCAACCGAATCATTTCTAGTCGTCTCTCTTCCTTCCAGGCTTTTTCTTCTCTTGACTTTATATTGCGATTGGCAACTTTCATAAATTAGGTGCATTACCACCACTGACCTTGTTCATCTTTCAGTCACCCACGTGGGTATAACCAATGAGGAGATGGCACGTGGGTACCTGCTTCTATAAACCAATGAGGAGATGGGAGAGGCAGGACTTGCAGCGCAATCTGCGTCAGAAATAGAACTGATTTCTATTTTAGCCCTTGGCAACGCAGACGCTCGTTGACGTGCGTGAGCAGTGTGGGTGGAATAATTGAATAACAGATTTCTACATTTATTTTGCAATGCTCGCGCACGAAACGCGAGGGGTGTGGTCAGCCTGTTAGAAGTAATCTAACAAATTCACAATGACTACCTCATACACACAAATCTAAAGGGGTGAATAAGAATATGTACATATAAATATATGGATGAGCGATGGCTGTGCGGCATAGGCAAGACGCAGTAGATGGTATAGAATACAGTATATACATATGAGATGAGTAATGTAGGATATGTAAACATTATTAAAGTGGCGTTATTTTAAGTGACTAGTGATACTTTTATTAAATCCATTTATTTAAAGTGGCCAGAGACGCACCCATGTCAAAGTATAAATTGTGTTATATTGAGGATTAACTTTATGGCTCTATCCTTTCTACCCACTGCATGCTGGGTAGCACAAATTGGTTCAGAAGAGCTTGAGTACACACACACACACACACACACACACACACACACTGACTGTTGTAATTAGGGTTCCCAAATGGTACCCTATTCCCCTATTTAGTGTACTACTTTTGTCAAGGGCCCCTAGGATGGAATAGGATGCCATTTGGAACACAGTCATAGTTTATCAGTTTTAAATCAGAGCAAAGTAAATACAAACACAATCTCACAACATGTCAACCAGCATCGTGGTTGTTTTTCACTTTGAACTTTATGGGACCTCATAGTATACCGGGGTAGCTTAAACTCCATGCACATTGATAGAAGGAGAACATTTAAAGAATATGTAATGACTAAGTCTATGCTATTGTTGCTACAAAAAAATGTGTTTCTCTACTTGGGTCTGCAAGTTTGATGCCTGTATGTGAAAGCAAATGGATTTTGTTGGACAGAAATACCCCATTTACTGTGGACTACTAACGCCTAAAGAATGACAGAACACAGAATATCTGTACCACTCCATATACTGTGAGCCCGGTCCAGGAACGGTTTAGCCCAGTACCGGAACGGTTTGTGTTCTTAAGCAACTACATTGCCGTCATTGTCACGCCAATGTTTGGTAATGGAATGTCAATGAGTGACAAGAAGTTGGCATGATGACACAAACAGACTGGGACTCAGGCTGATATACTGTCCTTTAAACAGATGACAGTATGACTATACAAAACGCCTGTATTCAAAAACAAGCAATCTGAACTGATAGACCCCACTGATCAGTCACGACAGTTACATGCCAGGTGTAACAGAGGCCCAGTAAAGACGCTGATGAAGAGTATACCAACTACACAGTGAAGAGGAATGAGGAAGAGGACCGATTTCCCCTGGACCTTATTCACTTTACATACCTCCGGCACTATAAATACACACTTCCTGTCTCTGAACACTGTCTCTGAACACGGCTCACTACTAATGACCTCACAGGGAAATATTACTATTTTTTTTTTTTAAATGTTGCTTTTCCTCTCCATCTAACTCAGACTTGCACACAAACACACTGAAAGATCAGTAAACAAAAACAAGATGGGTTTCATAAAAATAGGAATTATAAAACATAAGAGGAAAGGACTATTTATGGGAACACTACAAAATAGACCACTTGGCTAATTAGCCCCAACGTTGGATTTATTACAAAGATGTGAGTGGACTGAGGGACAGAGACAGTGGAGTATGGATAGACAATAGAACAGCAGACAGACAAGAGAAGACAGACAAGAGTATGTGAAGGAATATCTCTATAGTATAGTGGTGAGAGAGAGAGAAGTAGGGAGAGGAAGAGAGAGAGAGTAGGGAGAGAGGGAGGGAGAGGAGAGAAAGGGAAGTAGGGGGAGGGAGGGAGGATGAAGGGAGATGAGGAGAGAGAGAAGTAGGGAGAGTGAGGAGGTTATTAGAGGTAGAGGAGAAAGTGGGAAAGGAGAGGACAGTGAGGAGAGAGAAGTGGGAGGACAGAGAAGAGGGAAGAGGAGGAAACTTACTCTGCAGACTGGGAAGGTTGGTATCCTCTGGTTTGGTTTTGAGCAGATGAGGCAGCCGTGTGTACCTGTACCCAAACCCACAACCCTGTAAGAGAACAGAAACTATGGTGAGGCTGGGGTTAATGAGGACAATACACAAGAGGTCAGGGACAAGAGAGAGAGAGAACGAGAACCCAGACCCACAGCCCTGCAACAGAACCCATGGTGGGACAATTGTGAACTTGTGCACTGAGAAGCTAAACCAGAAGATGGCAGAGGGCACGGTGCTGATAGAGGAGAACCAAGGACAGGGTACGTACCCTCCACAGTCGTACCAGGATCCAGTTGGTCTGAGCCCAGGGCCTCTGTTCATAAGGGGCCAGCAGGTTTCTCATCATGGACACACGTCTAGGAGACAAACAAACTCTTTCACATACGAGTCTCGGTGATGCTTTCACATACGAGTCTCGGCGATGCTTTCACATACGAGACTCGGTGACGCTTTCACATACGAGTCTCGGTGATGCTTTCACATAGAACACAGCTTGCAAGACATACCTGATGCATGTGAGAGAAATTATTGGCATAGAGCAAAGAGGCTATTTGGTGTCTATTTTTGGTATGTTCACAAGACCAAAAGTAGCGTATAAACACATACAAAACGCACGCACTACAATACACACAGTACTCACTGTTCCTCTGGGATTCTCTCCACGGCTCTGAGGGATTGTGGGTAACACACGTAACTGGCCAGAGCCTGCATGAGGGAGTCTTTGATGTCTACGGAGAGAGAAACACACACACAACAAAACGAGATTTAAAATTCAAATACAGACTCTACCAGACACCAGAGGGATATGCTATGAAGCAAGCTAGATCTAGTCAGGCTTCTCATAAAACTAGCCAGCTTCAGTTAGCTTCACATTCCAGCTCAGGCGTCATCCGTACCACAAACGGTGGATATCGGTCGTCCGTCTGCTGCTAACTCTAGAAGGCCTGAATCTGCACGTGCACGTCCAGCACCTGAACTCTTCATTTAAGAGACAATGGTGAACAACTACAGCAAGCTATGGCTGGATATGGGTTGTTAGAAGTTCCATCTGTCTTTTATTCCACAGGCTTATTGTTAATGCATATCGTTAATGTATTTCTACCTCAATGTGCCACGATGGTCATGAAAATATATGCATATTTAACAGTAGAATATGCCCGGTGTTGATTTGCACCAGGAGCCGGCAGTCTAGTAAATCCATGTACTGTAATATACACAATCCCAAAGAAATTACATTAATAAAAAATAAAAAAAATCAATAAAAATCATATTATCAAGACAATTTATTTCAAAAGAAGACAATAGCATGTTTTGAGTTGTATTTATCTGTGCTGATCCAAGGCTATATGGCTGTGCCATGCCAATGAAATGAAGGTGTTAATTTAGCAGACATTACACTCATACTATCCTGCCCTACAAGTCAAAACACAGTAAGAATATAGCCCCCAAAAAATGGTGATTATAGGAAAAAGTTGTATTTTGAAACAGAGCCAATCTGCACAATTGAAAAAATAACAGGTTCATTAGAAAACAGTTCCCTTCCTTGCTGTGTTGTTCATCAGTGTCAATCTGACAATTGACAAAATTGTCACCCATCAGGTGATTTAATATCATCTTAACTCAACATCTGTTATTATACGTGTAAAATACGTTTAAATATAGTTTAGGTGTAGGTTGGCAGGGCCAGTAGGTTGGCAGGGCCATTAGGTGTAGGTTGGCAGGGCCATTAGGTGTAGGTTGGCAGGGCCATTAGGTTGGCAGGGCCAGTAGGTTGGCAGGGCCATTAGGTTGGCAGGGCCATTAGGTGTAGGTTGGCAGGGCCATTAGGTGTAGGTTGGCAGGGCCATTAGGTTGGCAGGGCCAGTAGGTGCAGGTTGGCAGGGCCAGTAGGTGTAGGTTGGCAGGGCCATTAGGTGTAGGTTGGCAGGGCCATTAGGTTGGCAGGGCCATTAGGTGTAGGTTGGCAGGGCCATTAGGTTGGAAGGGCCATTAGGTTGGCAGGGCCATTAGGTTGGCAGGGCCATTAGGTGTAGGTTGGCAGGGCCATTAGGTTGGCAGGGCCAGTAGGTGCAGGTTGGCAGGGCCATTAGGTTGGCAGGGCCATTAGGTTGGCAGGGCCAGTAGGTGCAGGTTGGCAGGGCCATTCGGTGTAGGTTGGCAGGGCCATTAGGTGTAGGTTGGCAGGGCCAGTAGGTTGGCAGGGCCAGTAGGTGTAGGTTGGCAGGGCCAGTAGGTTGGCAGGGCCAGTAGGTGTAGGTTGGCAGGGCCAGTAGGTTGGCAGGGCCAGTAGGTGTAGGTTGGCAGGGCCAGTAGGTGTAGGTTGGCAGGGCCAGTAGGTGTAGGTTGGCAGGGCCAGTAGGTGTAGGTTGGCAGGGCCAGTAGGTGTAGGTTGGCAGGGCCAGTAGGTTGGCAGGGCCATTAGGTTGGCAGGGCCAGTAGGTTGGCAGGGCCATTAGGTTGGCAGGGCCAGTAGGTGTAGGTTGGCAGGGCCAGTAGGTGTAGGTTGGCAGGGCCAGTAGGTGTAGGTTGGCAGGGCCAGTAGGTTGGCAGGGCCAGTAGGTTGGCAGGGCCAGTAGGTTGGCAGGGCCATTAGGTTGGCAGGGCCAGTAGGTGTAGGTTGGCAGGGCCAGTAGGTGTAGGTTGGCAGGGCCAGTAGGTGTAGGTTGGCAGGGCCAGTAGGTGTAGGTTGGCAGGGCCAGTAGGTGTAGGTTGGCAGGGCCAGTAGGTTGGCAGGGCCAGTAGGTTGGCAGGGCCAGTAGGTTGGCAGGGCCAGTAGGTTGGCAGGGCCATTAGGTTGGCAGGGCCAGTAGGTGTAGGTTGGCAGGGCCAGTAGGTGTAGGTTGGCAGGGCCAGTAGGTGTAGGTTGGCAGGGCCAGTAGGTGTAGGTTGGCAGGGCCAGTAGGTGTAGGTTGGCAGGGCCAGTAGGTGTAGGTTGGCAGGGCCAGTAGGTTGGCAGGGCCAGTAGGTTGGCAGGGCCAGTAGGTGTAGTTTTTACTACTATAGGCCAAAGAAATGCACTGAATAAAAAATTTTATGTTGGCACAAAACTACCTTCATACTTGCAGTCGTTAGTATAGGTCACCTTCAGACGAGTACCAAAACGGTCATATTAGTTTGTAGTCCATTCGGATGCTACAGACGTCTCAAGGTCTGACAAACATCGCTGTAGCTCGGTTCCACCGCGGATGCGGAAGGCAGACATAGGAGGATGCAGTGGATTGAGATGCAGCCCATGATATGTCTACTTAAACAGACGTGTTATTATGTTACTTATATTGATGCACGGGTGTCCATTTATTTAAGGATTAAATGTGTAATGTGTAAAGTATTTTAACACTATTTAACACAAACAAATATTTTATGAATAAAATATTTAAATCAGTCGTCTTCCTCAGATGACGCAATCATTGCGAGAGGGAGGGGATCTGATTTGATTGGTCCTCAACTCGTGGCTGAGACATTTTCATTCTGGGTAAATAGAGTTAGCCTGCCCCGGAGCAGGTTAGTTCTGAAGGAGAAGTTGGCATAGAAATTTACCTGGCTAAAAAAGTTGAGCCACTTTCGTGGTATTGGTTCTCAAGTTAAACTCAAGAGTTGACCAAATTTACCTAGCCGACTCCTCAAACCTGGGACGTAGTATACCCCTCAGCATTGACCACATTGTTATTTAGGAATATTCGTTGCTGTGCCTTGTTGCAGTGCCGCGTTGCAGTGCCTTTGTTTTGATCCTATTTTCTGAGCCAATCTAGATTTGTTGTACGTCCTGAGACAGAGACAAGTAGGCAGGTAAATACACCTGCTGTGCATCTCTAAAGAGACAAAACATTGAGCTCCAACTGTGCTGCTACTCAGGTGTTGTTGAATAGCTAAACGGGTTTAAAGCTACAGGCTGGCATCTGGGTATCTTTTAAATGGTCAGCTATATAACAAAACCTATGGTCGTGCTGTTTTGCTGAAAATTGTATCCTAGAATGTAGCTTTAAAAAACGCCTGCCCCTAATAAGCAAGTAACGGCTTTGAAAACGTCTGGTTGCATCGATGAGTCAGAAACATTCATTTAAGTGTTTAAGATTGACTACAAAAGAGTAAATAGGATAATGTTGGTCATGAAATCAGTCTCGTCTAAAACAGAGTTTGAAACGAGTAAATGACGAGTAAATGAAGCTTGGGTTTGTATTACAATGTCAACAAATCATGCTCCCTTTTGCCAAGTTCCACGTACAAATCGCCCCTCCGCCCACCTCGCTTCCCTTCATTGACTGGAGGGGGCTCTGTTGTTTCATCGCCCCCAACACATTGAAAGATCACGAGCCCGATTCGGATTGGCCTCCACAGCCGAAGTTCTTTAGTTTGCCAGCCCTAAGGAGTATTTCTGTCTGTAATGAATAACTTTTGTGGGGAAAAAATAATTCTGATTGGCAGAGCCTGGCTCTCCATTGGGTAGGCCTGGCTGCTAAGTGGATAGGCCTATGCACTTCCAGGTCCGCCCAAGGCTGTACCCCTGCCCAGTCATGTGAATTCAACTGAATGTCTTTCAGATGAGTGGTTTCCTTATATGAACTTACATATATATGAACTCAGTAAATTCTTAGAAATTGTTGCATGTTAATTTTACATTTTTGATCAGTATATTTAGCAGTCTTATAGCTTGGGGGTACAAGCTGTTCAGGGCATGTTATGGTTCCAGACTTGGTGCATAGGTACCGCTTGCCGTGCGGTAGAAGAGAGAACAGCCTATGACTTGGGTGGCTAGAGACAATAAAAACATTTACAACTTTTAACCCCCTTTTTCGTGGTATCCAGCTTGTAGTTACAGTCTTGTCTCGTCGCTGCAACTCCTGTACGGACTCTGGAGAGGCGAAGGTCGAGAGCTGTGCATCCTCCGAAACGCAACTCAGCCAAGGCGAACTGCTTCTTGACACAATCCCCGCTTAACCCGGAAGTCAGCCGCACCAATGTGTCTGAGGAAACAAAGGCACACCTGGCAACCGTGTCAGCATGCATTGCGCCCAGCCCGTCACAGGAGTCGCTGACGTTGAGGGAGAGGTTGTTGTCCTGGCACCACACTGCCAGGTCTCTACCACCTCCGTCGGCTGTATTATCGTCGTCGGTGACCAGGCAGTGACCGTTGTGTCGTCTGCAAACTTAATGATGGTGTTGGAGTCATGCGTGGCCACACAGTCGTGGGTGAACAGGGAGTACAGGAGGGGACAAAGCACGCACCCCTGAAGGGCCCCCGTGTTAAGGGTCAGCGTGGTGGGTGTGTTGTTGCCTACCCTCACCACCTGGGGGCATCCCGTCAGGAAGTCCAGTATCCAGTTCCAGAGGGAGTTGTTCAGTCCCAGGGTCCTTAACTTAGTGATGAGCTTGGAAGGCACTATGGTGTTGAATGCTGAGGTGTAGTCAATGAACAGCATTCTCCCCTAGGTGTTCTCTTATCCAGGTGGGAGAGGGCAGTGTGGAGTGCAATAGAGATTGTGCCATCTGTGGATCTGAATGTGAATTGGGTCCAGGGTGTCTGGGATGATGGTGTTGATGTGAGCCATGAGCCTTTCAAAAATCTTCATGGCTACAGATGTGAGTGCTACGGGGCGATAGTCACTTAGGCAGGTTACCTTGGCGTTCTTGGGCACAGGGACTACGGTGGTCTGCTTGAAACGTGTAGGTTTTAAAGACTAGGTCAGGGACAGGTTGAAAATGTCAGTGAAGACACTTGACAGCTGATTAGCTCATGCTCCAAGCACGTGTCCTGGTAATCAGTCTGAATGTTCTAAAAGGTCTTACTCACATAGGCTACGCAGAGCGTGATCACACAGCCGTCCAGAACAGCTGGTGCTCTCATGCATAGTTCAGTGCTACTAGCCTCAAAGTGTACATAGAAGGTATTTAGTTTGTCTAGTAGACATTTCCCTTTGTAATCCATGATAGTTTGCAAGCCCTGCCACATCTGATGAGTCAGTCGGTGCAGTAGGATTTGATCTTGAATTGACCCTTTGCCTGTTGGATGGTTCGTCGGAGGGGGTTGCAGGAATTTCTTCTTGGCGTCCGGATTAGTGCCCCACTCCTTGAAAATGGCAGCTCTAGCCTGTTTCTCACTGCAGATGTTGCCTGTAATCCATGGCTTCTGGTTGGGATATGTACATACGGTCAATGTGGGTGAAATGTCGTCGATGCACTTATTAATGAAGTCGGTGACTGATGTGGTAAACTCCTCAATGTTTCCCGGAACATATTCCAGTCTGTGCTAGCGGAACAGTCCTGTATCTTAGCATCCACTTCATCGGACCTCTTCCGTATTGAGCGCGTCACTGGTACTTCCTGTTTGAGTTTTTTCTTCTAAGCAGGAATCATGAAGATAGAGTTATGGTCAGATTTACCAAATGGAGGGCGAGGGAGAGCTTTGTATGCGTCTCTGTGTATGGAGTAAAGGTGATCTAGAGTTTTGTCGCCACTAGTTGCACAGGTGACATGCTGGTGAAAATGAGGTAAAATGGATTTCAGTTTCCCTGCATGAAAGTCACCGGCGGTGGGTAGAGGCGATTCATCCACTCTCCGACATGGTCTCGTCAGGTATCCCACAAGCCTGCCTCTATAGCACCGTCTACTCCTCCTTCGAGAGTCAGGTATCCCACAAGCCTACCTCTATAGCACCGTCTACTCCTCCTTCCAGTGTCAGGTATCCCACAAGCCTGCCTCTATAGCACCGTCTACTCCTCCTTCGAGTGTCAGGGATTTGAACCTGGACCACGATAAACAACACAACTTTGACTCATTGAAGTAGACGTCCAAAAAGCTTTGTCCTTTATAACAAAATGCAATTGACCACTTGTCTGTCTGTTGTATCACCCTGTCACAGGCCCTTCCAGTCAACACCACCTCATAAGATGAGGAAGTACATTGTATATGAGGATGGCCTGCTGTAGTTGTTCCAGACAGGTCCAGTTTGCAGCCCAACAAGCAACAGGGAGAAGACAAGCAAGGGAACCCACTGCATTACGCAGACATGCCCATGATGTGAGCATTCCTATAAAATGGAACTGGGAGGATACTTGAAATCAGGTTGGTGACATTTCACCTGGTCAAAACAGTTTCGAGTGCTGTCCCAATTCACCTTCAAAACCTAGCCTGGTGGAACCAGCCTGATCGCTGCGTTATCCATTCTATTTAACTTCACAAACAGTGAGGGAAAAAGTATTTGATCCCCTGCTGATTTTGTACGTTGGCCTACTTACAAAGAAATTATTAATTAACATTAGAACATGGAGACCTGCAAGATGATGTGATGAAGTCCAGACTGACAGACAGGCTAGATACTGATGTCTCTGAATGGACAGAGACCAGACACTCTGACAGACAGGCTAGATACTGATGTCTCTGAATGGACAGAGACCAGACACTCTGACAGGCTAGATACTGATGTCTCTGAATGGAGAGAGACCAGGCACTCTGACAGACAGGCTAGATACTGATGTCTCTGAATGGACAGAGACCAGGCACTCTGACAGGCTAGATACTGATGTCTCTGAATGGACAGAGACCAGGCACTCTGACAGGCTAGATACTGATGTCTCTGAATGGACAGAGACCTGGCACTCTGACAGACAGGCTAGATACTGATGTCTCTGAATGGACAGAGACCAGGCACTCTGACAGGCTAGATACTGATGTCTCTGAATGGACAGAGACCTGGTACTTTGACAGACAGGCTAGATACTGATGTCTCTGAATGGACAGAGACCAGGCACTCTGACAGACAGGCTAGATACTGATGTCTCTGAATGGACAGAGACCAGGCACTCTGACAGACAGGCTAGATACTGATGTCTCTGAATGGACAGAGACCAGGCACTCTGACAGGCTAGATACTGATGTCTCTGAATGGACAGAGACCAGACACTCTGACAGACAGGCTTGATACTGATGTCTCTGAATGGACAGAGACCAGGCACTCTGACAGACAGGCTAGATACTGATGTCTCTGAATGGACAGAGACCAGACACTGACAGGCTAGATACTGATGTCTCTGAATGGACAGAGACCAGACACTCTGACAGACTAGATACTGATGTCTCTGAATGGACAGAGACCTGGCACTCTGACAGGCTAGATACTGATGTCTCTGAATGGACAGAGACCAGGCACTCTGACAGACAGGCTAGATACTGATGTCTCTGAATGGACAGAGACCAGGCACTCTGACAGGCTAGATACTGATGTCTCTGAATGGACAGAGACCAGGCACTCTGACAGGCTTGATACTGATGTCTCTGAATGGACAGAGACCTGGCACTCTGACAGACAGGCTAGATACTGATGTCTCTGAATGGACAGAGACCTGGTACTCTGACAGACAGGCTAGATACTGATGTCTCTGAATGGACAGAGACCAGGCACTCTGACAGACAGGCTAGATACTGATGTCTCTGAATGGACAGAGACCAGGCACTCTGACAGGCTAGATACTGATGTCTCTGAATGGACAGAGACCAGGCACTCTGACAGGCTAGATACTGATGTCTCTGAATGGACAGAGACCAGACACTCTGACAGGCTAGATACTGATGTCTCTGAATGGACAGAGACCTGGCACTCTGACAGGCTAGATACTGATGTCTCTGAATGGACAGAGACCAGGCACTCTGACAGGCTAGATACTGATGTCTCTGAATGGACAGAGACCAGACACTCTGACAGACAGGCTAGATACTGATGTCTCTGAATGGACAGAGACCAGGCACTCTGACAGACAGGCTAGATACTGATGTCTCTGAATGGACAGAGACCAGGCACTCTGACAGGCTAGATACTGATGTCTCTGAATGGACAGAGACCAGGCACTCTGACAGACAGGCTAGATACTGATGTCTCTGAATGGACAGAGACCAGGCACTCTGACAGGCTAGATACTGATGTCTCTGAATGGACAGAGACCTGGCACTCTGACAGACAGGCTAGATACTGATGTCTCTGAATGGACAGAGACCTGGCACTCTGACAGACAGGCTAGATACTGATGTCTCTGAATGGACAGAGACCAGGTACTCTGACAGGCTAGATACTGATGTCTCTGAATGGACAGAGACCAGACACTCTGACAGGCTAGATACTGATGTCTCTGAATGGAGAGAAACTTGGAGAGGCCTGACACTATCTGTATCGTCTGGGAATGACAATGAAAGGTGAACATTGTTATATTATCAGAACACTGCTTCTATGGTATTACGTAAAGGGTTGTTTATTCTACATGGACCTGTTACTACATTTAAACGTTATAAAAAAACAGTTTACTCTGGAGGCTACTGACTGATTCAAAGCTTCCTCCAGCATCTTACCATACATCTGCCTGTAGTTATTGAAGTCAACCTGCAGGAGGTTTGTTAGTTGTGATTGAGTGGAGAGGAAACCGCTGTGGGCAAGGTTCTGACAGATGGGTGTGTCTTGGTGGTGGCAAGGACACACCCACATCAAACCACACCCCCAAGCCAACTCTGGTTTGGCTTCGGTCTCGGCCGCCAGCATTTCTTGACGAGCAAGCCAAAAAAACAAGTACCAATCAGCGGATGCAATTCCCTTTTAAGAAAAGCTAACTGAACTGGATCAGAACCAAAACAATAACAGTCAGAACCCTGAGAACTGAACATGGCTTCCTAACTCGTCTGATGCATCTGAGACAACGAGATATGAGGATCTCATTCTAAACGAAGCCAAAACAAACACGACGGAACATAAATAAGAAGAATGTATCCAGTCACCGTGACAACAAGCAGAGAGTCACACAACGCTGAGCCCGGAGAAGAAACAAACACACTGGCTCAGTTCCAAATGCCACCCTTTTCCCTATTTAGTGCACTACTTTTGACCGGGTCCCATATGATTTTGATCTAAAGTAGTGCCCTATATAGAAAAAAAGGGTGCCATTTTTTACGCACTGAGTGTCTGATAATGATAATTAACACTGAAGCTTTTATATGACCATACATTTGGATTTGTTATGTATTGTATATAAATACTAAGATGTGTATCTAAGACATGACTGATATTTTATGAATAGAGTTAGATTAGAGTAAGGATTCATCTGAAATGGCACACTTCACTATATAGTGCACTACTTTTGAAGGGAGCCCATTTGGGACCTATATAGGGATTAGGGTGAATTTGGGACTCATACTAAATGTGTCTGAGTTGACTTAACAGAGTTAGACTACTAGACTACTCTCAGTGTCACACAAGACAAGCATGAAGGATACATAACATTATTCAAATGAATACTGAAATCCCACCTGGGTTTTAAATACTATTAGACCCCAAAAAAATCCAGTCCTTTTATCTGGGCTTGATTAAGTTTTACTGGCTTAATGGACCAATAGAATAGTCCCAAACGTACAAACCCCACTCATCTGGCACTCTAGGCAAGTAGACAGGCTAGAGAAAAAAAAAACGTAAAGCATTTGAAAGATGTCAAATAGTATTTGAACCCACCCAGGGTCTGCTGAACACTCAATCTGAAAACCTTCTCTCATAATAGTAACACAATAACAAACCATTTACCTTTAACAAAAAACACCTTTCTAAGAAAAACAACAATTGAAAGCAATTCCTTTAAATAGGATTCTAAAACACGAGCCACCAGCATTGTGTTTGGAGGACGAGGAAAAACAAAGACATTTCCTTTCTTTTACTCTGTCTGCCCGGGGCTCAGACAGACCCGTCTGCCCGGGGCTCAGACAGACCCGTCTGCCCGGGGCTCAGACAGACCCGTCTGCCCGGGGCTCAGACAGACCCGTCTGCCCGGGGCTCAGACAGACCCGTCTGCCCGGGGCTCAAACAGACCCGTCTGCCTGGGGCTCAAACAGACATTTCCTTTCTTTTACTCTGACTGCCTGGAGCTCAATTGTAAAAACTTGTAATTATCCGTTCATAGTTAGAAATTAATCCTGGCGAAAAATAGCAGTACTCGAGGCTATATTAAGTCTACATTTCCCATTAAAATAGCTTGTAACAGATGACTCTGTCCTCTTGTGCAGCTTTGCCCTGCAGCTCCAGGTAATAGCAGAGGCAGATACAGTGAGGGAAAAAAGTATTTGATCCCCTGCTGATTTTGTACATTTGCCCACTGACAAAGAAATTCTCAGTCTATCATTTTAATGGTAGGTTTATTTGAACAGTGAGAGACAGAATAACAACCAAAAAATCCAGAAAAACGCATGTCTAAAATGTTATAAATTGATTTGCATTTTAATGAGGGAAATAAGTATTTGACAACTCTGCAAAACATGACTTAGTACTTGGTGGCAAAACCCTTGTTGGCAATCACAGAGGTCAGACGTTTCTTGTAGTTGGCCACCAGGTTTGCACACATCTCAGGAGGGATTTTGTCCCACTCCTCTTTGCAGATCTTCTCCAAGTCATTAAGGTTTCGAGGCTGACGTTTGGCAACTCGAACCTTCAGCTCCCTCCACAGATTTTCTATGAGATTAAGGTCTGGAGACTGGCTAGGCCACTCCAGGACCTTAATGTGCTTCTTCTTGAGCCACTCCTTTGTTGCCTTGGCCGTGTGTTTTGGGTCATTGTCATGCTGGAAGACCCATCCACAACCCATTTTCAATGCCCTGGCTGAGGGAAGGAGGTTCTCACCCAAGATTTGACGGTACATTGCCCCGTCCATCGTCCCTTTGATGCGGTGAAGTTGTCCTGTCCCCTTAGCAGAAAAACACCCCCAAAGCATAATGTTTCCACCTCCATGTTTGACGGTGGGGGATAGTGTTCTTGGGGTCATAGGCAGCATTCCTCCTCCTCCAAACACGGCGAGTTGAGTTGATGCCAAAGAGCTCCATTTTGGTCTCATCTGACCACAACACTTTCACCCACTTGTCCTCTGAATCATTCAGATGTTCATTGGCAAACTTCAGACGGGCATGTATATGTGCTTTCTTGAGCAGGGGGACCTTGTGGGCGCTGCAGGATTTCAGTCCTTCACGGCGTAGTATGTTACCAATTGTTTTCTTGGTGACTATGGTCCCAGCTGCCTTGAGATCATTGACAAGATACTCCCGTGTAGTTATGGGCTGATTCCTCACCGTTCTCATGATCATTGCAACTCCACGAGGTGAGATCTTGCATGGAGCCCCAGGCCGAGGGAGATTGACAGTTCTTTTGTCTTTCTTCCATTTGCGAATAATCACACCAACTGTTGTCATCTCACCAAGCTGCTTGGCGATGGTCTTGTAGCCCATTCCAGCCTTGTGTAGGTCTACAATCTTGTCCCTGACATCCTTGGAGAGCTCTTTGGTCTTGGCCATGGTGGAGAGTTTGAAATCTGATTGATTGATTGCTTCTGTGGACAGGTGTCTTTTATACAGGTAACAAACTGAGATTAGGAGCACTCCCTTTAAGAGTGTGCTCCTAATCTCAGCTCGTTACCTGTATAAAAGGTAACAAACTGAGATTAGGAGCACTCCCTTTAAGAGTGTGCTCCTAATCTCAGCTCGTTACCTGTATAAAAGACACCTGGGAGCCAGAAATCTTTCTGATTGAGAGGGGGTCAAATACTTATTTCCCTCATTAAAATGCAAATCAATTTATAACATTTTTTACGTGTTTTTCTGGATTTTTTTGTTGTTATTCTGTCTCTCACTGTTCAAATAAATCTACAATTAAAATTATAGACTGATCCTTTCTTTGTCAGTGGGCAAACGTACAAAATCAGCAGGGGATCAAATACTTTTTTCCCCTCACTGTATGTGTGGGAACCATAGGGCTAGGGTTCAAAAGCACTGCACTACGTAGGGAATAGGGTGCCATTTGGCATGCAACCAGGGTGACTAATTCACATTGCTGCTCTACAGATGAATGTGTCTACTACAGTATGTAGTTGGAGGGATTCCTCTTAAACCAGTTAGCTAATAAACAGGACCTACAGTATGCTAATACTGGCTAATAAACAGGACCTACAGTATGCTAATACTGGCTAATAAACAGGCCCTACAGTATGCTAATACTGGCTAATAAACAGGACCTACAGTATGCTAATACTGGCTAATAAACAGGACCTACAGTATGCTAATACTGGCTAATAAACAGGACCTACAGTATGCTAATACAAGCTAATAAACAGGAACTACAGTATGCTAATACTGGCTAATAAACAGGACCTACAGTATGCTAATACTAGCTAATAAACAGGACCTACAGTATGCTAATACTGGCTAATAAACAGGAACTACAGTATGCTAATACTAGCTAATAAACAGGAACTACAGTATGCTAATACTAGCTAATAAACAGAAATAAAGAAGGCTTTAGGTGAGGCGCTGACTAACGGAAGACAAACTATACAGATGAAAACCAGAACACACTCTTCTTAACCCTCCTTGTTGTGCATTGATAAATAGGGTCAGGAATTGTGACGAGAGCAGGGAAAACTCCAGGGCTAAGTAACTCAGAACCCAGAGTTCTTCATGGTCAGGTCGATTCTCTTCAGTAACGTGTTCAGGTATAAATCCAGGCCCCTACTAGTAAATGCCAGTGATGCATAATGTGGTTTATAATAGGATGGCTATCTGTAACTGCTTCCACTCACCTGTTCCAACGATGCGCGGGTCAGCAAAGTGCTTAGCAAGAATAGCAGCGAGTTGAGTGAGGGTGTCCTCGTAGCCTGGGGAAAAGACGACAGTCAACAAACATCTCTCCTGGTTGTTGTATTTCTGCATGCTCTTTAGGGCTCTAAACCAGGTTGCTGTATTTCTGCATGCTCTTTAGGGCTCTAAGCCGGGTTGCTGTATTTCTGCATGCTCTTTAGGGCTCTAAGCCGGGTTGCTGTATTTCTGCGTGCTCTTTAGGGCTCTAAGCCGGGTTGCTGTATTTCTGCGTGCTCTTTAGGGCTCTAAGCCGGGTTGCTGTATTTCTGCGTGCTCTTTAGGGCTCTAAGCCGGGTTGCTGTATTTCTGCATGCTCTTTAGGGCTCTAAGCCGGGTTGCTGTATTTCTGCATGCTCTTTAGGGCTCTAAGCCGGGTTGCTGTATTTCTGCATGCTCTTTAGGGCTCTAAGCCGGGTTGTTGTATTTCTGCGTGCTCTTTAGGGCTCTAAGCCGGGTTGCTGTACTTCTGAATGCTCTTTAGGGTTCCTGTACAAGCATTTCTTGATAATTGCAGATGCGAAAATGGCTATAAATTAATATGATGAATAAATAAATAGTGACTGTGTCAACAGGCAGGAGGGGATATTTCCAGCACGAGATCAACAACCTTTAATGTGTATGCAAATTCCGTTATCACAACAAAACTACCTAAAAAGGGTCTACAAGACGACGAAGAAAACCGAGCAGTTAAATTCCCAAACCAACTACAAAAGTCATGGAATATAATCGAACAGAGCTGCAGCCTTAGTGTGTTGCGGTCACCTGACAAAGTAGATGTTCATGGCCACAAAACACAGCCTTAAAAGCAGGCAGGCAGGCAGGGGGGGGGGGCGGACGGGCGGTTACCTGGCAGTTGGTCCATGCAGTTGGAGGGGCTGAAGTAGTTCTTGAGAGAGCTATAGCTGTTCATGGCCACGTTGAGGTAGAACTCTGGGGTGAAGGCGAACAACGTTCCTGTGTTGTCAGCGTGCTGGATGGTGAGTATACACACCCTCAGTAGCCAGTACACATCCAGCATCTTATCCTGGAATAACACACAGAGAGGTGTTTTAAATAATCTTCTGGAATAACACACAGAGGTATTTTAAATCATCTTCTGGAATAACACACAGAGAGGTGTTTTAAATCATCTTCTGGAATAACACACAGAGAGGTGTTTTAAATCATCTTCTGGAATAACACACAGAGAGATGTTTTAAATCATCTTCTGGAATAACACACAGAGAGGTGTTTTAAATCATCTTCTGGAATAACACACAGAGAGGTGTTTTAAATCATCTTCTGGAATAAAACACAGAGAGGTGTTTTAAATCATCTTCTGGAATAACACACAGAGAGATGTTTTAAATCATCTTCTGGAATAACACACAGAGAGGTGTTTTAAATCATCTTCTGGAATAACACTCTCTTTCCTACCTGACAGTAGATGTGCAGGGTACCCTCTCCTTCCTACCTGACAGTAGATGTGCAGGCTACCCTCTGTTTCCTACCTGACAGTAGATGTGCAGGCTACCCTCTGTTTCCTACCTGACAGTAGATGTGCTGGCTACCCTCTCTTTCCTACCTGACAGTAGATGTGCAGGCTACCCTCTCTTTCCTACCTGACAGTAGATGTGCAGGCTACCCTCTCTTTCCTACCTGACAGTAGATGTGCAGGCTACCCTCTCTTTCCTACCTGACAGTAGATGTGCAGGCTACCCTCTCCTTCCTACCTGACAGTAGATGTGCAGGCTACCCTCTGTTTCCTACCTGACAGTAGATGTGCTGGCTACCCTCTCTTTCCTACCTGACAGTAGATGTGCAGGCTACCCTCTCTTTCCTACCTGACAGTAGATGTGCAGGGTACCCTCTCTTTCCTACCTGACAGTAGATGTGCAGGCTACCCTCTCCTTCCTACCTGACAGTAGATGTGCAGGCTACCCTCTCCTTCCTACCTGACAGTAGATGTGCAGGCTACCCTCTCTTTCCTACCTGACAGTAGATGTGCAGGCTACCCTCTCTTTCCTACCTGACAGTAGATGTGCAGGCTACCCTCTCTTTCCTACCTGACAGTAGATGTGCAGGCTACCCTCTCTTTCCTACCTGACAGTAGATGTGCAGGCTACCCTCTCTTTCCTACCTGACAGTAGATGTGCAGGCTACCCTCTCCTTCCTACCTGACAGTAGATGTGCAGGCTACCCTCTGTTTCCTACCTGACAGTAGATGTGCAGGCTACCCTCTGTTTCCTACCTGACAGTAGATGTGCAGGCTACCCTCTCTTTCCTACCTGACAGTAGATGTGCAGGCTACCCTCTGTTTCCTACCTGACAGTAGATGTGCAGGCTACCCTCTCCTTCCTACCTGACAGTAGATGTGCAGGCTACCCTCTCTTTCCTACCTGACAGTAGATGTGCAGGCTACCCTCTGTATCCTACCTGACAGTAGATGTGCAGGCTACCCTCTCTTTCCTACCTGACAGTAGATGTGCAGGCTACCCTCTCTTTCCTACCTGACAGTAGATGTGCAGGCTACCCTCTCCTTCCTACCTGACAGTAGATGTGCAGGCTACCCTCTCCTTCCTACCTGACAGTAGATGTGCAGGCTACCCTCTGTTTCCTACCTGACAGTAGATGTGCAGGCTACCCTCTGTTTCCTACCTGACAGTATATGTGCTGGCTACCCTCTCTTTCCTACCTGACAGTAGATGTGCAGGCTACCCTCTCTTTCCTACCTGACAGTAGATGTGCAGGCTACCCTCTCTTTCCTACCTGACAGTAGATGTGCAGGCTACCCTCTGTTTCCTACCTGACAGTAGATGTGCAGGCTACCCTCTCTTTCCTACCTGACAGTAGATGTGCAGGCTACCCTCTCCTTCCTACCTGACAGTAGATGTGCAGGCTACCCTCTGTTTCCTACCTGACAGTAGATGTGCAGGCTACCCTCTCCTTCCTACCTGACAGTAGATGTGCAGGCTACCCTCTGTTTCCTACCTGACAGTAGATGTGCTGGCTACCCTCTCTTTCCTACCTGACAGTAGATGTGCAGGCTACCCTCTCTTTCCTACCTGACAGTAGATGTGCAGGCTACCCTCTCCTTCCTACCTGACAGTAGATGTGCAGGCTACCCTCTGTTTCCTACCTGACAGTAGATGTGCAGGCTACCCTCTCTTTCCTACCTGACAGTAGATGTGCAGGCTACCCTCTCTTTCCTACCTGACAGTAGATGTGCAGGCTACCCTCTCTTTCCTACCTGACAGTAGATGTGCAGGCTACCCTCTGTATCCTACCTGACAGTAGATGTGCAGGCTACCCTCTCTTTCCTACCTGACAGTAGATGTGCAGGCTACCCTCTCTTTCCTACCTGACAGTAGATGTGCAGGCTACCCTCTGTTTCCTACCTGACAGTAGATGTGCAGGCTACCCTCTCTTTCCTACCTGACAGTAGATGTGCAGGCTACCCTCTGTATCCTACCTGACAGTAGATGTGCAGGCTACCCTCTGTATCCTACCTTACAGTAGATGGTAGCGTTGATCCAGGCCAGTCTCCTACTGAGGTGATTCAGCTTCTCAGCAAATACCTTCTGACTCTTCTGCAGCTCCTCCAAGATGTCTGGTCTCTAACATGGACAAGAAAGGGTGTAACACAAAGACATGCCTAATAAAAAAAAAAGGACAAATATTTATTCAACTTCGATAGCGCTGTTTCGTCGCAGAAAGCATTTCTATTAAACAAGACTGTTCATTCAGACCGTTAACGTACACATAAAGCCAGCCCTAACCACCGGTCATGTTTCCTACTAAGAGAAAAATATCACAGAACGTTTAAATAGAAAAACACACTGGCACACTGGTGTCAATAGATCGTGACTATCAGACTGAACATAATAGAAAATAACATTACACTAACACAACTATTAGGTTATAC